>NC_138116.1:24645000-24952500 GCF_964146895.1 Miniopterus schreibersii
CAGGCAGGAATTAGAGTATAAGAGCAGCCACCCACAGAGTGCTCTCCACGTGCCAGGGACATCTTTGATCCCATCTGATCAGCACAACAATCCAATGAAGTCAGTTCTTTGATTTACTCCTATTCTAAAAGTGAAGAAATGGAAGTTAAAAGAAGTCAAGTATTTGCCCACAGTAATTCCAGGTGGTCTTCACAATGGGGAATGAGGAGCCCTACGAGATGCATTAAGCTTTTCTAAGGGGCACAAAGGCACAGTTTGAAGGAATCAATTTCATCTCAACTGCCCATCTTCTTCCTATGAGAACAAATCAGCCACGGAACTTGCCTACAGACTCTCCTTTCCCAGACACCTCCCCCCTTCAAATTCACCCACTTCCCATGTTTCAAAAAAAGGCACAACTACCCACCCATGGCAAATCTTAACTACTGTGCACTGTCACACAGTGCAAAATATCCCTGGCACCACAAAGGGGCAATTCAAAATACCAGTATTCGTGCTGAGGCTGTAACTGCCTATGGTGACTGTAACAAATCCTCCTGCTGAGTCAGGTGGTTTCTAAACCTTTGCTTTCAATCAAGTTAAAGGAGGACCTAAAAAAACTGTCCGCTGACAGATCGTTAATAAACGATTTCAATAATAGATCACTGTGACTTTTTGGCCCGTAACTCTGAAGATGTCCAAAGAATTGAGTAATACTGTCACAGCCAAATGCCTTCAATTCCTGTGTATTTACTTACAAGAACCAACTTTATCAATGCTTAGTCATGGAATAAAAAAGTTGTGCTCATTCTAGCAAATATACACTGATGAATGCATGAACTAAAAGAAGTAGTTCCACTCAGCTTATGAAAATAAGCATTTTCAAATAAAACTTTTTATGTTTAACAATTACCAAAACTAGTAATATATTTATGTTTTGATCAATTGTGTATTTTAAATTGTAAAAACTTGATCTCAAGGAAAATGTTAAATATTGTGACAATTGTTAAAAATGTTTTAATTTTTGTGTATTTTTGTTGCGGAGAAGTAGGATGACAAGTAAAAGGCTTTCAAGCATAAAATCTATTATACTAGAAAAAAATTCCATCAAGGAAATAAAGTGGAAATATGAATTCAAGGACGAAAAATGAACGATGTAAAATTTCAACTGTTAAATAAACTGGTTTGTGTATTTTTTTCAAAGGATGAGGTATTTAGTAGATTCCACTAAAGATTTAAATTCCTGATGTAAGTTTTATTTTTCAAATGTCAATATTTACAATTAACTACAAATCATACCCTTTGGAACTACTGAAACTTTCAAAGAAAAATTTCAGCTACCTAAAAATATGCAAGTGGGTAGTTTTCAAAACAAAGCTAAGCTCACTGTTTGCCTGCCTTCAGCTATCAGCCCTGGTCTTTTCTCCTTAAGGCAGGGGCAAGGAAAGGCTCTGAACCCTTTAAACATTTTATCCAGGACAGATTCTAACTGCTCAAGGTAAGAGGATTTGGTGAGAATTTAGGGCCCTGCTAAAGAAAACCACAAAAAACACTCTAACTGGCCTGTTCACTTTCTATTCATCAGCCAGCTCTCTACCATTTCACTGTTTTCCAGGTCTTTGTTTGCACCCCGCCAAATCAATCTGACTTATTCAGGTAAAATCAACTCCCTCACTCCATATTCAAAGGCTTCCATTTCCTCAACTTTAAAATTAGGACTTAATGTCAAAGTTAATTTGGGTGAAAATTTTTCCATATGTAAGGAAGAGAGAAAAACCTCTGAAAACTTCATAAGCAAACTCAGTGCCAAAGGTGCCAAGGACTCCACTTGGGAAAGGAAGAGAAGCAGGCCTCCACCCGGCCGCCCTCTTACTAGCCGCCTGGGGGGGGATTTCACTAAAACTTTACAACCAGTCTCCCCTCCTGGGGAAGAGAAAAGCAAAGAAAGCCTGTCTGAAAAGCGAAGATGATCGCTCAGCAAAACATCAGCTATCCAGCCCAGAACTTTCCATCCACCCTGAGATAGGTATCATTCTCATTTTTTCAGGTGAGCAAATTGAGAGTGAGAACGCTACCCAAAGTCACAAAACTGGAAACGGCAGAGGCTGGATTCAAAACACAATTTTAGGTCTGACCACAAAGTTCTAAGTGAAGTGGCTTTGCACTGAACCTGGATATGAATCCACATTTTCCACCGCTTTCTACTTGTAAACCTTTCTTCACAGCTGTAAAACAGGGAAAAATAGCACTGCTCGGTCGCTGTCAAGGCAGTGAGCCACGGATGCAAACGCGTTTGATCCAGGGGCTGCCACCTGGCACGTGCTCAGTAAGTTGTACCCAAGGCTTGAAAAAAAGGCGCGTACACTACACCCCACCTCGCGACACGACTGGTGCGCCTCGGGCGGTGGTTCTGCGCGCCCAGAGCCCAGCCCAGCAACAAGGCACAGCCCGGGGTTGGCTCGACTCCTCTAGGCCGGGTGGCCCGGACGCTGTTGTAAAACGAGGCAACCCCGGAGCTGCCCCCCCTTCCCGGGGGGCCCAGCCGCTGCCGCCAACCCGCCCACGCGGCGTGCTACCTACCCGGGGCCTCTGACCCGCCTGTGCAGCTGCCGCCCGCCCAATCTCAGAGGCGCTTACTGGGTGGCTACCGACCGGCAGGCGGGGCTTCGGCAGCACGCGCTCGCGAACCGGAAGTCCGATCAACGGAAGGGGCGGGACCGGGGAGGCGGCTTTAGCCTGGGGAAGTGGGCGGGGAAAGAGGTAGAGGCCCGAGAGCTGTGGTAGGGGTGAGGCCGTAGGGTAATTCATCCCTCGGAGCCAGACTCTTTCCAAGCGAGAGGGTGACGGGGCGACTCGAGAGCCCTATCCTCGAAAGCCGGCCTGGCCATCATTGGCTGCGTAGCTTCTGGCAAAGGTAATGATAGCTGTGGTTAAACCGAGCACCCTTTACCTGACAAGTCTTACGAGCACTGTAGGAATGATCTCATTGAATCTTTCCTTGAGGTGAATGATGTCACCATCCCCATTTTACAAAAGAGGAAGCTGATATTTAGAGGTTAATCAGTTCCCCCTGTCTCACAAAGCCAGTTGGCTGCAGAACTCAAATTCTGTTCATAGAAGCCTAGCAAGTCACTTAGTCTCTCATCCTGTGTCCTCTCCTAAAGCGCAAGGAATCGCTACTGTGTCGCTTGTTGAAAGAATTGGAAATACGGAAGTTGCCCTTTATCTGAGGTTTTGCTTCCATGGTTTCAGTTACCCATGGTCTACTTCCGTCTGAAAATATTAAAGGGAAAATTCCAGAAATAAACAATTTGTAAGTTTTGAATTGTGTGCCTTTGAGTAGTGTGATGAAATCTCACTCGTCCTGCTCCATCCCACCGGGTTGTGAATTAGCCCTTTCCAGCTTATCTACGCTATCCACCTGTAAGTCACTTAGTAGCCATCTCAGTTATCAGATCAACTGTCACAGTATCACAGTGCTTGTGTTCAAGTAACGGTTATTTTTTATTTTACTTTTTGTAGTGGAGAAATATTGGCTTTCATTATAAACACCACCCAGGAGGTCAGGAAGCTAAAGATCAAAAACCCAAACTTCCCGATGGTGTGTAGATTACAGGTTATATAGTGCAAAATCACAAAACACTGTGGGTTAGAGGATTTGGGGTCGTGCTGGGAGCTGATTGGTCAGAAGTGAGGTAAGGGTCATAAATTATTTCTTCAGGTCTTGGGGACAACTCTGAGGTCTCTTCTGGTGTCCCTCTTTCTGGTTTCATGGTAAAACAGCCAGGGGTCATTCTACCTTAGGGCTCAGGAGCTGAAACATAACAGGTCAAGACGTTATCTTTAGTCCTGGCTAGTATGGCTCAGTTGGTTGGAGCGTCGTCCAACGTGGTGGGTTTGATTTGGGGTCAGGGCACATGCCCAGCTTTCGAGCTCGATCCCCAGTTGGGGCACATGTGGGAGGCAACTAATCAATGTTTCTCCCTTGTATTGATGTTTCTCTCTCCCTCCTCTGTCACTAAAATAAATGGAAACATGTTGTCACATGAGGATTAAGTATATATATTTTAAAGATGTTATCTTTAGCCTGCCCTAAGTGTGGACCCTGTGACCATTTGTCAGATCCAAGCTACTGTCTTCTGCTGCCTAGGGGGTTTGTGATTATCTGGGGGAAAGGCTAGGTTTCTAGGGGTATATATATAGAGAGCGAGATGATTTCTAGGGCTAGGATTTAAAGCTAAGTTTAATCAACATCATACGGACCCTCAGTTTCAGGTTTGTTTAGAATGGAGCCTGATACTTGAAATATTTAAAAGATACCACAAGGGTCAGAGCATGAGGAAGCTTAGGTGAAGCCATCAACAAGGATAGATAAGGTGGTCTATACTGGAATACCTAAGAATCTCAGCTCTTACTCTGCAGCATCCTTGCCACTTAGGATTCTATTTGGTTTGCTAGTTTAAATGATATCCTTTGACTCCTACCTACAACCTGTGTACCAATCATTGAGCTTATTCGACATTCCCCTTTGCTCCCAATTTAAGTTGTATTTCTACTTTGTCAGAGAATGCTCTTCAACTCGTATCTCCATATTTGTTTTAGCCTTAGATTAATAATTAAACCTATTCAATTTTCATTATATGTTCTTTTGCCAAAATTTCCCAAGCATCTCTTAATTAGATGAAACTTGACCCCTAGTAGAATCCTCAGCAGGAGCTCTTGAATATAAAATTTCTTGAGTTCTGAAAGTTTAAAACTAAAATCCTTGGCTCATACTTTTTACTTGAGTTTTAAAAAAATGCTTCTTCACTCTTACTTTCTATAATCCTGTCATGTAGTTTGATGCCACTTGATTTTTTTTTTTTAATCATGTTTTATTTTTCAATTACAGTTGATGTATAAAAATTAGCTTCAGGTGTACAAACATTATAAATGATTAGACATTTATATAACTTATGAAGTGCTCACCCTGATAAATCTAGTACCCATCTGACACTGTAATACTTAATAATTATTTAATAATGGTCCCAAAGCTCAAGAGTAGTGATGCTGGCAATTTGGATACATCAAATAGAAGCTGTAAAGTGTTTCCTTTAAGTGAAAAGGTATGTATATATAGGACAAAAAATAATATATATAAGGTTTGGTACTATCAGTGGTTTCAGTCATCCACTGGGGGTCTTAGAAAGTATCCCCACAGACAAGGGGTGACTATTATACATAAAAGCATCTAATGATGCCTTACATAAAGTAGGTGGTCCTTACTTAACTCCTGCTCTTGACTCCTTTCCCTCTCCCTAAACTGTATGTCTGCACTCTGCTTCCTTTAAGGTAGGAATTATGTCTCACTCTAGGTTCCCCAGTGCCTAGGATAGTGCTCAGCATAGGAGGGATCCAATACATTGAGGAATGAAGTAATTCAGCATCTTTCTCTGATCATTTGTCACTGAAACCTTTCTTCTTGACATCAATAGCACTGGCAACCACCACCCAATAAATAGGAGTGCATCTCATGATCAAAAGGGCCATTTGGTCCAAACACCCTTCCAATGTTTGAATCTTCTCCACATCATCTCTCCTGTCTATACTTGGATATAGCCGGTGTCAGGGAACTCACTCACTGACCTTTGAGACAGCTTCATGCTGTCTTTGAAGTCTAGTCCTGGCAGTTGGAAAGTTCTTCCTTAGATCTTTCCTAGTTCTAATCCATGGGGTCATGCAGAACAATTCTAATACCTATTTCATAGAACCAGATCTAATGGCCCAGTCTCCTTCCTGGATCAAACAACTTACAGATAACCTAGGTTTGTGGTTTTCAATCTTTCCCTACTCCAGACATATCAGAGGGATACCCAGACTCCCACCAGTAACCATGGCTGGCCATGGCAGTGATAGGGATAGGAACATGCCTGCCCCTCACCGCAAATCATCAGGCTTTTCCTGGGGCATATTGTTAGGAAATTGCTGCAGATGATCCTGCTTTTCCCAGATACTGCCTCAGAGTATTGTGAGCTATTTGTGTACAAGTGGGAGCTTTGTCTTCTAAGTAGGCATCCTTGTGGTCCAATTTGTCAACAGCAACTACATTTTGTTCTGGGATGGTCCCAGAGGAAAGGCTTAAGCGCTGCTGCAGGGGCTTCATCTCAGGCACCTCCTCGGAACTGAAGTTCTGCCTTTGCAGTTTTGAGGTGATGCCATCAGGGCTTTTTCAGCTCAAACACACATCCTTCATTATTTGGGAGGGCAATAATGATCTTGAGCTGGTCTAGCTGCTCACATGATCTCACTCCGTCCTGACAATGACCTGCATCTCGGTCACCTCTGTGTCTTTAGCATCTAGCATGATGCCTGGAGTATAGTGCTGCTCCAAGTTGTGTGATTAACAACCCTCTGAGTTCAGTAGAGATCACTTCTTTGACTCCTGGGTCTTTGATTCTTGGTCTTAAAATTAAACTTACTTTCTGTATGTTTATTTTAGATAAATATTAATGTGCAATTAAACTTATACCGTACCTCACAAATACCATTAATATTTATTCTTTATTAAACAGCTTTAAAAAAACCACGAAAACCTCTCAAAGGTTGTCACCAGCTAGAAAGTAAAGTGCAAACTCCTCAGCCTGAAACTTAAGGCCTTCTGTGACTTGGCCCCTGATCACCCCTCCAGATGCATCTCGCCATATGTTTCCCCCTTGGGAAACACCAAGGAGGATGGTAATTTAGTTACTGCACCAGACTTTGTGTTAAAACACCAGGTTGAAGTATGAACTCATACTAAGTAGCAGTGAAACTTTGGGCAAATCACTGAGCTTATTGTTTTTTCATTGTAAAACGGGAATAACACCTGCCCTGCTAATTGCACAGGGTCAAACAAGACAGTTGACAGTAGGGATCAAACGAGATGGTGTGTTAGTGCATTTCATGGGCAATAAAGCACTGTACAAACATAAGGGGTAGTAACTACACTGTGTTCCTGCCTCTGCCTTTTGCTTGTATTGTTTCTGCACCCTGAAAGCTTTATCCCTTCTTTCTCACCATTCGCTTATTTACTCACTCATATGTTAATTAATCCAACAAATATAGGGTGTCCCCAAAATGTATACACACACTTTGAATAATTATAAAGGCAGTGTCTACTAAAATACATTTCATTTTCACCTAATAGCCATCAGCTGTTAAAGTGTGTACACATTTTTGGGGTCACTCTGTATTGGTGACCTACTGTGTGCTGGCCCAGAAACAGAGGTGAGGAAAATGCAATCTGTTCTCTGCCCCCACAGAACACAGGGTCTTGTGGAGGGAAATGGTTACAAATGGAATAATCACAAAAACGGAAGTAAAACTACAGCGGTGACTTAAGATCAGGAGTGGGTCTGTAGGGCCTGCCCTCGGAAACTATAATGGGGAGCTCAGGGTTTAAGCTGCCTCCAAGGCCAGGTTCAAAGTCTGCTTTCTCCAGGAAGCCTCTTCTAACAGTGCTGCTCCAGAGAGCTGCCCACACACACCTCGCCCTGCCCCCAGTTTCAGTTATCTTTCTAGCTCATTTAGTCATACCCAGTCAGGCCTTGTTATTTTGTTTTCAACTAAGCCTGGTTTTCTGGATTTCACTGGAAGTGCCTTCTGGGCAGGGAATGCCTGGCACACTCTCGTACATACCACAGCACCAAGCAGAAGGCTGTGCCCACTGTGCTCCAGGCTCACGTGTCAGGAGATGTCACGGGAAGGAAGGGTACCATTCCTGAAAGTGAGCTCCAGGGGAGACAGGAAGCTGCCTAAGACCATCTCCCCGTCCCTTATTTCATGATTGAACCCAGCAGCCCTATTCATCTTCGGAGAAAAACCCTCTTCCTTAGGACATCCAGTCAGCTCCCTAGAATACCATCTTTCTCCAACAAAATTTGATGATCTCTTCCCAGCTAACCATCTTCATCGGCTCCTGAGTCTTTAGGACAAAGGCCAAACTCCTTAGCATGGCATCCACATCCCTTCATGGTCTGACTCCTGACTAGCTCTCCAGGCTTGACTTCCAAAATGACCATCACACTCTAAACTCCAGTCACATCATTCTTGTTGTAGTATCTCAAAAGCACCGCACTCTCAAGCAGCTGGACTTTCATACCTTCAGCCTAGAATATCCACCCATTTGTCTGCTTCCCCTATGAAAACTCAGCTTAGCTGTCTTTTCCTCCAGGACCCCTTTCCCCAGGTTAACAGTCCCTCTTCTAGGCTCCTGCTACATCCTGTGTTCCCCGCTCTCTTTATATACTCTTCTGTAACTGTCAGACTGTGTACTGACCAACTCATGGAATGAACCCAGGACAGGGACTATGTTGTTCTATCCCTGATTCTCTGGTTCCTGCCATAGAGCCTGACATGTCATGAGTACTCCAAGGTGTTGAATATATGAACCACAACCTGGCTCATGTCTTCCTAGGCCCATTAGAAGAAAGGACATCTGATATGCTGGGAGTACAGCAAGGGCCTTGATCTGTGATAGACATTATAAGAAAGTTTTTCTTTGATTATCACAGTAGTAATGCTGACTTCCTGGGAAGGGAAATACTTTATTAGGTATTGACTACCCCAGACACTTTACTAAGTGTTTTGTGTAATACTGTCTCGTTTTACTGATGAGGATATTCAGGCTCAGAGAGGTAAAATGACTTGCCTAAGGTCACTGATTAGACAAAGGCAGAGCCAGGATTTAGAACCCAGAAAGGCCCTGGCTCGATAGCTCAGTTGGTTAATGTGTTGTCCCAATACGCCAAGATTGAAGGTTTGATCCCTGGTCAGGGCACATACAAGAATCAACCAATGAATGCATAAATATAGTAGAACAACAAATCGATATCTATCTATCTATCTAAAATGAATTTTTAAAAAAAAGAACCCAGGGAGCCCAACTCTGAAGCCTGTTCTCTTAACAACTATATGCTACTATCCCCAGTAACAACCATGAATGGATAATGGAGGTATCTACATGAGGAGCAATTTCCAGAATCTGCATAACTTCACAGGCACAGCCCTCAGTCACCCTCCGGGCCCTGCTGTACCCCACTTCCTTCCTATAATGCTCCTGCTACAACGGGTGGGTAGGAAGAGCCAGTAGAGCTAGATGGGAGAGTCCTGCTATTTAGTGCGATGAGGTGCTCAGAAAGCCAGGAATGTTTACCTTGAAAAAAATAAGAATTTTAGGGAACCAGCTATTAATTGTAGAATATGTAACAACTACCGAGGACACAGGATTATACGGATCTACATAACCCCATAAGGCAAAACTTGGCCAACTTTCTACCAATGAGAGCTGTCTGAAAGAGGAAGGCTGTCTCATGAGGGAGTGGGGAGGGACAAATAGGAGAACTCTTGGAACCCTAGGAAAGCATTAATATGTAGACCCAATTTAGGAAACTCTACCTTGCACTGTGACTGTGAACTCAAAAGTAAAGTTAGACACCAAAATCGCATATGGTAATATTCAGTTACCCAGTGGTTGTTTTTTAAAAAATGTCACATATACTCAATTTTTTTCGAAACATGAAATTTAAATTTTATTATACAGAAATCATGGATTCTACAAAACCTAAGTGAGGATTCTAACTTGAAAAATCCTAAGAGAGAGGGAATAAGAGCCTCTCTCAGGTCCCTTCTAATTCTGAAATTCTCAGAGGTACTGAATTCCAGAACTTTGGATTTGGATTTGCATTCTGAGCTGGGTTATGTTCAAACTGCCTGTTTACTTCCCAGAAAAGGCTCTCCACTGAGTATCAGTCTATGATCCGGGAGATTGCGGTTCGATTCCCGGTCTGGGCATATGCCTGGGTTTCGGGCTCAAGCCCCAACAGGAAGTGTGCAGGAGGCAGCCAATCAATGACCCAACAGCTGGTGATCTTATCTGACATTTGATTATACCAAGATGGGTTCATCTTGCAGAAACATCAAACTCATCATTGATATTTCTCTCTCTCTCTCCCTCTCCCTTCCTCTCTCTGAAATCAATAAAATAAAAAGAATACCAGATGTGGATTCTGCTTCTGCAACTAGGTGGCATTGTGATTATTAATTTTTTTTTGCAAGCACAATTTTCTTCAAGTACCCTTCCCTATCTACTTCACAAGGTCACATAGCTACAATAGGTGAAACTAACACATGTAAAGCTTTACTATTGTTTTCTCTGACCTCTACTCGCCTGAAGCTGCACGTAAGGTTGACAGCAGTCTTGGCCCTGCAGAGATGTGTGGGTGACAGCTCTCAACCTGAGCAGGTGTCTTTGACTGCCTTTTGAAGTCAAATATAAATGACTTGAGATTATCTGATTTGGGTCATATTTACTTCTGCACTTGCCACTGATATAAAAACTAAGAGTTGGCAATCTTTAGCTCTTTTATTTGTTTCCCTGAGTCAGATGAGAACTGTCTCTTCCCATGTTGAGAGTTTCCCAAAGGCAAAGATCACTTCCCTTTTTGGCCAAGGAACTCTCCTCTGTTAAGAAGTTGTCCTTCCCTTGCTACCCACAACCCAACCTGAATGGGAGATCTCTTAGAATGGGAACCATGTCCTCGGGCTCTCTCCTCAAAACTTAGGTGTATCAGAACACACTTTTGATTTCCACCAGACGCCGCATTTCCCTGGTTTGCAAACTATTCATCGGAATAAAGTTTCTAAAAAACAAAACAAAACTCAGGTATGATTACTCAATCACAGAGGTGAGACCCAAGGGACTGAAGCATCCAGTCAAGGCTGCAATTACCTTCTAATAACTGATTTCCTTGAGTAGACTTATCAGACAATGGGACTTTTGTAGTGGTAAAGTATTAAAAGGGCCTAATGGCAGACAGATTAAGATTTATATACTGACTTTGTCACTTATTAGCTATGTGACTGCAATTTGCCAAACAGTCTGGTTCACATTTCTTCCTCTGTGAAAAAAAAGGGAATAGAGCACACATTCTAGGCTTGTTAAGTGGGTTAAAGGAGAAGTTTCAAAATCTTTATCACAGAGCCTGATATATAAGGGCTCAATAAAGAGTAATTGTGGAGCGTTGCTGCGGAGAATGAAAGGGACACTGAGGGGTGGAGGTAGAACAGGGCATAGAGGGGATAAATGGTGATGGAAAAAATAAAACAAAACAAAGGGGCACTCTTTGTGGAAGAACTTCGTGGAGACCGGTACTTGCAGGTCCTGGAGCGCAAGGTTTGACCAGCCAGTCAAGTCTCCTGGCTCAGAATCATTGCTCCGCATGCCAGAATCCACCGCCTCTCATGAGGCCTTTACCTACCAAACACCAGACGCCGCCCAGAGTCCCGAGTAAGGAAGGCGGCCAGGAGCCAACCTAGTTTCTTGCTGGAAAGCCCCTCTAAGAAAGCCTGATGCCTTCGGGCTCCCGGTGGGTCATACCCGCGGGCCTCAGGCCCCCTTACTTACTCGAGAATGGTAACGGTCCTTAACGGCAGTCAATAACGGCTCATTTATGGCTCTGGCACTAGAAGGGGCAGGATGAGGTCAAACCTTGTATTTCGGAGCCTCCACGCCCGAAACTCTAAACTTACACCGAACTACAATTCCCAGCATGCCACATGATCTCCGGGTCGCGGAGCGTCGGTCCTCAATGCGCGGCCTAACGCCCAGTGCTTCCGAGTAGTGCTGGCCCCGACGTTAGCACGGCCTCCCCTCATAATTTCTGGGTATTGTAGTCCACCTTGTTCCTGTTTTCCCTGGAAAGAGCCGCGCCCAGTTACGGCCCACTTCCCTACAAAAACTACAAAACCCAGAATACAGCGCCAGTTCCCCTTGTCCAATAGGAACCCCCTATGTAGTGAGGCGCGGAGGCCGGCTCTCGGGACTCAAGATGGCGGACGAGAGTGAGACAGCAGTGAAGCCGCCGGCCCCTACGCGGCCGCAGATGATGGAAGGGAACGGAAACGGCCATGAGCACTGCAGCGATTGCGAGAACGAGGAGGACAACAGCTACAACCGAGGGTAACGAGATCCTCGGAGTCCAATTCCTGTCCAGTCTCCCACCACCTGGGTCTCTGGGGTGCGGGGAAGTCACCGGGAGCTTAGAGTAACCCCACCCCCCATATTCTTATTGGCTGAGACATTGAGATTCTCCTTGGCGATTGGTTGCTTTCTTTGTCATTTACTAGGGTGGGCGCTCAGTGTATTAAGAGCCGAAGACATTCAATACTTTTATTATATAAAAGTTCTTCTGTGTGTGCTTCAGGCGCGTCCTGGGAAACGAACCAGTAGGATGATGGTTTTCGATGGCACAACACAGGTCAACATAACAGTACAGTTCAAAGGGAATGTTACTTATAGATGTGATGTGTGAACAACGTGATCAGCAATAAATAAATAATACAACATTTCGCTGCACTTCATCTTCAATGAGGAAATTAACCAGGCTATACAAACCATAATTATGTTGTAAAATGTCACTACCAGAGAATCTCAAAATATAAACTCACCTTATAAACCCTACGCAATTACTGTATAATAGTGCTTTGATGTATAGGTGTCTGTTGCTCCAAATAATCCATAAGTTTTCTGAACAATATATAATTAGATCTGCTAGCATATTGGCTCTTTTAACTTTGCGAAGTAGCCTCAAGCTTCAAGAAATTGAGTGACGGGTGATGCTTCTTCAACAGCGTTTGGGAGTGGGTTTAATACTGCATCTCCTGTACTTTAGGGTCTTGCCTGCTGTTAACTATTTGTTCCTCCTGCAGAAGAAATGTATCAGGCGTTTGAGCTCTGAGTTCTATTTCCAAATCAGTTTTCACTCTCGTAAGCCACACCCTGTCATTCCTCTCTCTCCACGTTGTTACAGTGGCTAGCACTGATGCTCACTCTCCCCATCTATATTTACATATATGTGTTTTTAACGGAAAGTCATGAGAGACTGTTTTGGACGTATAACTTTGGCAGAGTCTGGTCTGATTTTCGTAGCCGTTTTGTCATTTGCAGTATTGATGGTATTCCTGGAGGTAAAGGTAGAAGGTTGAGGTCTTTGGATAAACTTTAAAAAAAATTCTGCAATCTTGTAGAGATGAGAGAACATAGGATTATTAAAGTGGTTTATAATCTACCTCTGATGAACCCTTAGGTTAAAAGACCTTTTATATTCAATTGGCATTAAAAATTACAAGAAGGTAGAGGAAACGGAAGTTTGTCAAATTTGGTTTTATAAGACTATGTTCTTTTGCTATAACCCACAACAGATCTAATGTAATAAAAGCCTTGTTTTGAAGTTGGAGGTTCCTATGAATGGAAGAGCTGAGAAAGAGGAAATAGGAGGAACAGGAAGAAGGGAAAGTGCAGTCCTTCTGAATAGAGATTCTGCTCATAGATGAGAGTTGTTAAGTTAGAAAGTCATTTCAGAAGTGAAAGTACAGTTTCTGCTGATGATTGCTCTGACCAGTGTCTATAGCTCTTTAATGGGTTTTGTTCCCTATAATCTGTGAATCTTTTGCAAAACTGCTCTGGTTTATTAAAGTATAACAAAGTGGTAACCTTAAAAAACTTTGAAGGTGTTTCTTTTTTTTTGGTGGTGGTGGTGTTGTTGCCTCCCACATGCGTCCCAACCAGAGCTGGGGATTGAACTTGCAACCCAAGCATGTGCTCTTGACCGGGAATGGAACCTGCCGCCCTTCGGTGCTCAGGGCGGCACTCTGACCATGGAGCCACACTGCCAGGGCTCACGTACTGTATTTTTTGTAGCTTTTATCATAACACTAGTTAAATAACGTATGTGTCCAGTTCCTGCCTCACCTGACTGTAAGGTGCCTGAGAACAGGTTCATGTCTTTGAGATGCCTGGCCCTTAGTGTGTCTTTAATTAGTATTTGCTGGATGAATGAATTGCAGATGTTAAAGTTCTTAGCCCAGTGTTAGTGGAGTTTCATTTCTCCTCACTGAGGAGAAGGGTGTCAGATTTTTCTTACATACACACTTTCATTCCCCGATTAAGTCTCATTGTAAACCTTACTACAGATTTTGTGAAATACCTACAGAAATCAAGGATCCTCCAATTTACTGTGGAAGTTTTCCACTGCTTTTTGGCATCTTGAAATTTTTCTTGTCTTATATTATTTAAAGTGTTTTCAAAAGTAACATAAGAGTTGAAGGGGAATGAATATCTCCCTGTGATGCTAATGATTCTGAAGTATGCAATTGGTTAATAATAGTTCAAACTAACCCTATTCTCTTAGGTCTTTCTTTCAGGATGGGCTCACAGTGCTTTACACTAATGAAATGAGCTACATTCATGGGCTGGTATAATAGGAAATGCAGTTGTGCTAGTTTCTTATGTTCCTTGTGTATAAGTTTAGTTCCTGACTTTTTTTGTCATGTGTTTCTTTCCTAATTAAACATTTGCTGAGTCTAAATTTGATGTGTACGTATGAACATATATGTGCACATGCATACATATATAGTATGTGTGTGTATGTGTTTGTGTAGATGTATAGAT
Source organism: Miniopterus schreibersii (assembly GCF_964146895.1). NCBI lineage: Eukaryota > Metazoa > Chordata > Mammalia > Chiroptera > Miniopteridae > Miniopterus > Miniopterus schreibersii. Next base: position 24,659,447 of record NC_138116.1, read on the forward strand.
GTATCTGTAGTTTTTCTGTCAGCTATTTTTTTAAAAATTCACTCAGCAGAGGAAAGGAAGGCAGCATTTTTATCCCGATTACTTGCCTGACATAAGTTAGTTACCCTGAGCAATTGAGAGGAAGAGTCAGACTAAGATCATCTTTATACCACATCCCCCTGCAGTTTATGATTCATCTACATATATGCTTTAATTTGCGTGTTTGTTTTTCATGAAAGGCTTTCCAAGAAGTATCACTAAAAAATAAACTTTATCAGCTGGCAGATTTTAATTTTGAAGTACCAAATAGGTAAAGTTTATCTGAGTGTTTTGGAACAGGAAAAAGCTTTGGAAATCGCCCCCTCTCCCCCTGCCATTAATCCTTACCAAAGGATATTTTTTCCATTGATTTTTTTTTTTTTAATAGAAAGTGGGAGGGAGGGGGGGGGGAGAGAGAGAGAGAGAGAGAAACATTGATGTGAGAGAGACACATGGATTGGTTGCCTCCCACGTTTCCCCCAACCAGGTCTGGTGACTGAGCCCGCAACCCAGGTTTCGAGCCCTTGACTGGGAATCGAACCTGTGACCCTTTGGTGCACAGGCCGGTGCTCTGAGCAACACTGGCCAGGACTGGAATTTATTTTGCTATGTCATTGATACCATTGAGATGCTGGTAAGCCATGAATCAAGAACCCTTTGATAAGGGATATTTCTTTTCTCTCCTGTTCTTTTACTCCATGGGGACAGGTTAAGATGAGTTCTTAAAAGTTTTCCTCAGTTTCTAATTATTTGTTGTTATCTCATATGAAGAAACTTAACAGAAAAGAACAGGTTTTTTTTAAAGGAATTCCATAAGCTATCCTTAGTTGCTTTTTTTTGTTAATGGTTCAGATTCTCCAAGAATGGTTCTTTCCATATTTACTTGATGGCTCATAGCTGCATCTAGCTCTTGGAAAGAAGGAATCTTTTTTGTTTCTTTTTCTTAATCTCTGCCTTCAGCTTTTGGTATTTCAAAACTAGATCAAAGCAGAAATGAAAAAAGAAACCTCATCACTGATATCAAATAAGTTTTCTAATTTTATTTCCCAATTAAGTGGCAGTTAAAAAGAAACTAATCAAGAGCTGCTTCAAAGAGAAGAGACTGGAAAGCAGAAGAAATGAAAAATAAATGAGAGCCTATTTCAGGGAGATTGCTGCTCATGGCAAACAAGTTTTGCTGATTTTTCACATTGTTTAATGTGCTCACTCCAAAATTTCCCAGCTTTACTAAGTTAACCCTTTCCCTGTGAAGTCCAGAGATTTTGGGACCATAGATTTAGTAACTTTAGGAGGATACTTCTTTAGTTTTTCCTCTTTAACTGTTTATTTGAAATCTCTACCCTGCTACCCTCTCTTCTAATTCCTCAAGGAAGGCGCTTTTGTGATTGTTGCATTTAGGGCACACAAAACATGGTGTTTTCTATTGAGAGCACACACATACACATACAGATATTAAAATTCTTCAACAGGGTTAGTCCTTCAAAATTTTCTCTACTGCTGCCGACTTTGAGAGGCAGCTGAGGATGATGCACTGTTAAGTGTACAATAAATGTTACCTCTCTGCTATTATTACTATGTGCTGGGCACTTGGACACTGTGCTAAGCCCTTTGCATGGATTATCTCAGCTACACTTCACTTATAACTGGTTTAGCTTTTGTAATGAGGCTTGGGATTTGCATCACCTCTCCCTTTGACACCTGGAAGGACCCATTCTGAACTTACAGATTTCTTTTCCCTACTGCATTGACTTCATCCTGATTCTGTGAGAGCATGAGTCCTGTCTTTGTATCCACTTAGTAACCCACGGATTTACCCTAACTAGGAAGCCAGTTGGTGATGAAAGTGGCTGGCCCCTTTAAACTCTCCTTTATGGACCAATGTCTTTTTCAGTCATTCTAGTGTGTGAAATTGCTGCCAGCATTGAGTCATTGCTCAGAAAATTCCTGAAAATGGTCTCTGAATAGCATTTGATTTGACCTTGGAGTTGCCAGGTTACAGTCTACCTCACCAAACCAACCCAGAGGATGTAGAATTTACATTTCTGTCTCATTCTCATTTTAATCTATTGAGTATATCAGAGCTTTTGTGACCCTTAAAAACAACAAAAAACAGTTTTCCTCCATGACAGGAATTGGCTTGTTCACCCTCAAAACTCTGACTAATTATCCCACGGAGGGCAGAGGGTGGCAGTAACAGCAATCTTTTGTAATCCCTTCCCACAGCCTGCTGTTTTTCACAGGCTTCCTAGGGTACCTTGATTGCTGTACTAAAGTGTTTGTTTTTCCTGTCATGTAGAATTCACAAGCAGGTTTTTATATAAATAACTGATGGGAGGAAATTTGCAGAGTTTGCATTAAGTGTTCCTGCAGTCACAGCAGTGGGGAGGATAGGCAACTGATACTGATTCATACCATGTGGTTTCTACCTGGGCACCCTTGTAAATGCCACTTTGTTCACCTCTCTTTGGGCCTGCTGAGTAACTAATAGGATTGCTGGTGGATGTATCATACCTCATGAGTAAATAGATCTGCAGAAGGATTTCCTGATGTCTAAAAGTGGAATCAAAAGGATATTAGAGGCTAGGATTTATTTAGTAAGTTTCTCTGGAAATTTTGAATTTTAGCCCAAAGAATTAATTTCCAGTTTTTAGGGGTAGAAAAGAAGTGACTGAAAATTGTGAGTTTTATTTTCTGAACTCATTTTTTTCTGTTGATCTCATAATCAAAGCTAAACCTGTGGTCTGTGTTTAAGACATTGGAACCATTTGATGTAGTTAAGAGTGGAGCTTTTTTGTTTTAATTCTTACAGGAATAGTATAGGGCCTAAGGAGGGAGAAGACAACAAATAAGAAAGTTGATAATTTAAAATCTTAACCAGTAGCTCTAACAAGTACAGCATGTCCACTGCTTTCATAGAATATTAACTCAGCTGTCCTGTGGAAACATTACTACAGATGTTTTCTGACCCTTTTTTAAGCTCTAGCTTTTCAGAGTTTTATTTTTGTCTGCTATGCCTGGAAAGCATCATTCAGGCACTTATTTGTTGAACTCTTAGCTGTGTGCTCAGCACAACCAGAAGTGCTGTGAGAAACAGCCGCATAAGATGTGGTCCCTACACTTAGGAAATTTGTAATTTCATTGGGAAGCCAGGAAGCAGTGCATTGTTATATATAAAGTGTTAAATTGGGAGATCATCATCTTAAACAAGTCAGGCATCAAGGAGAGCTAGAATAGGCAGAGGAGGGAGGCTTCTGTATAAAACATGGCTCACTCTCCTCATTGCCTTTAATACCTGCTCCTCTGATACACAATATTTGTTTTAGGGTCCTGTGTGATGAAACAGTGCTCTTTTGGCTTTCAAGATGCTCAGGCAAATTCTCACAGGGGATGAGGCTGTAGTGTTGAGGGAGGAATGGGCCAAATCTTTAGAGATTGGTGGTTTTTCCGTGAGTACTAGTTGGTTAGTTGATGACCAATTTGCCTCACATCTTGGGTCTTGGTTTCCTCTTCTGTAAACAACAGGTTAAGCCAGATGGTCCTGAGATTCCTTCCAGCTCTGGTGGTTTAGCTTCCAAATAACAGCTTCTGTTCTTTAGCCATGCACCTTTGAGTGGATTTAGTCATTCAGTGGGATTGAGAGGAGGCCCACGTTACGATCCTCACTGCTCATGTCGTCTGGAAGTTCCCTGCTCCTGTTGGGCATCTGTCAGCTTGCCCTTCCTTCCCACCCACTCACAAACCCTTATTTCTCTTTCTAGAAATAAGTACTGAGGTTCATTTTCCATCTCCTCCCCCAGCCCTAACTTTCTACCAGAGCATCCATAGAGTTTCTTATATGCTTGAACTTAGAATATTTTGGCCTCTGGTTCTGTCATTCTGCTGATTCATCCCATGTTCACTAGGTTGTTCATTAATGACTTGGGTTGGTCAACTTTACTTTAGAATGTAAATTTCAAAATTTTTATGTGAACTCCCTCCTCCCTTTCCATTGTAGGCACACATCACTCTCCTGACACCCCAAAAAAGAGGGTGTATTTCACTAGTTCTCCGCTCATTATTTTGGAACCAAATGAACCGAAGTTTGATTTTGATTTGGCTTATTCCAAGATTTTGGTTGCTCTTGAGTATGTTAAGGTGACTAGCAGGCTCAGGGAACTCTGAGCGATTTCTGTGTCAATTTGCAGAATCCCAGAATGCCCTGGGATACCTACCCAGTGGGTATGGACTTCAGGTCCCTTTAAAAATGATGCCGAATTTTTTAAGAAAGGATAGCCTGACTTCGGTGGGATCCCCTGATTTCGTTCTCCCCAAATCCAAATTGAGGCCATTCTTCTATGAAATGATATTGGCTTCCTAATGCCTTTTTAAAAAAATATATCTTTATTGATTTCCAAGAGAGAAAGGGAGAGGGGGAGAGAGATAGAAACATCAATCATGAGAGAGCCGTCATTGATTGGCTGCCTCCTGAACGCCCCCAGCTGGGGATCAAGCCTGCAACCCGGGCATGTGCCAGACCGGGAATTGAACTGCGATCCCCGGGATCCTAGGTCAGTGCTTAACCGCTGAGCCATACCTGGCTGGGCTTCCTAATGCTTCTTGAAGACCTACTCTCAGTGTCTCTGAGCTTGATTTCTTGTGAATAATTATAATCACCTTAAAAGCTAACCCTAGTAGGCTACTTGGAAGTCTCTTCTCTGAGTCTTTTTGGGGTTTGGGGTGTTGACTGTAAGACCATGGTGAGCTCATAATGTGTTCTCATGGGTATGGCTCAATACCTGGTAGCTCAGTAAAAATGACTTTTTTAAAAAAAAACTTCCCTTGGTTCTTCAGCTGTCTCTGTAGGCTTGATTTACAAGTTGAAACAAGATTGTTGCTCAGTAGCTGCATGTGAAAAGTCAAGCCAATACAAGGAAGTGGTTTTAGCTTGGGTCTTGGAGTTTGTCAGGCACTTGTATTAATATGCATAAAACAGAACAAGCATTCAGCCCAAGATCCTTCCACAAAAATGGGGTTGTTGAGGAGATGGCTTCATAGAAGGTCTCCACTGAATAGCAAGGGCGAAGGCAGAAAGGTAGTTTTTTAGTGATTTTTGCACACTTATGAAGATGTATAAAGTTGAAGGAAGTAATTTTTTCTCTTTTCCTTATGTGAAATTGTTTAGTAAGTATCCATTTGGTTAATATATAACATTCACCTTGACCTTTTTGATTCTTTTTTCCACAGAATTATAAAAAAAAATATTCTTACCATAATTCATATACAGGGACCAGAGAATTCATTCCATTAACTGAGATGAATGAGGATTTATAAATTGTATCAACAGTGGAATGTGGGTTTGTTTCCTAACATCAACCAGATTTTAAACCTTCTCATGCTACATATAATCCTGAGACTGAAGTGAGAATATCTCTGGAATAAGAAAACCACATAGAGTTGTCATAGGCTGCAAATGGACCTCTGTGTGATAACAAAATTGAGTTATTAAAAGAAAAAAATTATCTTCAGGGTATAAATGACTTTATGGTTCCTGTTGTTTGCCACGGCCTTGGGGATTTTGCTGAGCACCTGGTTTTAAGGAGTTCACCTTATTCCCCCTCTGAATGTTACCAATCTTTCTTCCAAGTTGTGCCTTCTATGTCTCATTAATATAATAGGTAGGAGGGTGCCTGGTCATAGGGTAAGGGCTGCCCCCCAGACTGGGCCCCTCTGTGGCTGACCAGGAGGAAGGAATAGCTGAAGTCGCAGCCACAGTCTGGGCAAGAGTAGGGTGGTCTGCGGGTGGGAATGTCCTTGAGCCAAGGCTTAGTAGAGCTTCACCTAGAGTTCCAGTAGAGCTCTGGGCAGGTAGCTTTGTGACGGGGCCCAGGTGGTATGCTGGATGGCAGCCACTCCTTGAGAAAGGCTCCCATGTTCCATCTCTTTTCATTTCGGACTCTTCTTCAGCCCTTCTTTCTCACTCCCATCCCTGGATCCTGAGCCTCCCTGTTCTACCTCTCCTTCCACCCAAGAGATGAAAGCAGGTTTGGGGCCTGAAAATGCAAGGGGGAACCCAGATAAGAGGTTGGACCCCACAGCATAAGAAACTAGTAGATGATTAATTTTGACTTTTTGATGGAAGAATTCCAAGGAGGATGGCAATGTGATACCAGGCATTACTCCCAGGCTGGCAGTGCCAACATCAGTTTAGACATGGCAGAAACCAATAATAGCAGTGATTAGAAAAGCAAGCTGCAAGGTGAACCTTAAAATTCATCAATATAATGAAGAAAACCCAGAGTCAAAACTACTTCCTAAAATCAAGAATTGGGAGAAACATTTCAGAGCAAATGAATTGAAACTGTCAAAAAAACAGTATAATATATGATTTGTGTCTCACTAAAGATATTGGGAGACAATACAGAAAATGATAAAAGATGGTAGGAAACCTAAATATGGCTAAGAAACTGTTTTTGCTGTATTCATTGGGTGTATCACAAAGAAGGAAAATGGCATGAAGAAGTACCCATTACCACGTTTATACTCACGCACATTTCACGTAATCTCTGTGGCAGGAATGGCTGTGTGCTTCACTTTTCCCAAGATTCCTAGTACTGGATTTTGCCTGTGGTGATCACCCACTCTTAACCAGCTGACAGTTGTTTTCAATCTTGCAGGCCTGATTTAGGCATTTTTTGTGATTATTTGACTATTTTGGACACAGAGGACAGCAATGTTGAATTACCTTTTTCCCTGTCGCTTCCTCCCTTTCCAGTACTGCCTTGTGCTTTAGATCCAGCTGGGGAAACTCATTAAACCTAAGGCATTGGAGAGGGTGGGAATAGGGGTGAGGAAGGGTTTCCACAAAGACTGCTTTTGGCTGTCATCTATTTATTTATTTATTTATTTATTTATTTATTTATTTATTTATTTATTTATAAAATATATCTTTATTGATTTCAGAGAGAAGAAAGGAGAGGGAGAGAGATAGAAACATCAGTGATGAGAGAGTCATTGATCGGCTGCTTTTTGCACACCCCTCACTGGAAATAGAGCCCACAACCCGGGCATGTGCCCTGACTGGGAATCGAACCCCGGTTGCCTGGATACTAGGTCAACGCTCAACCGCTGAGCCACGCCCGGCTGGGCTGGCTGTCATCCTTTTAAATTTAGGGCTCTAAGGATGTGTTGGTGGTATGAAAGCCCTGTTAACAATTATCATTTGCCTTTGGTGCCAGCAACCTGACAATCTAAAGAAAATAAATATATAAAATAAAAGCGAGAATACAAACAGTCCTTTCAAACAAATAGGACATTCCTTGTATAGCGCTCCGTCCCTGGGAGCTGATGGGCATGGGAGGAGAGCTGTGTTTTCTGGTGTCCTCCAAATGCCCCTTCTGGGAACCTGGATTCTCTAGTCTGCTTCTGAAGCCAACAGGCTTGATTAAGGGAAGTCTGACTCCACAGAAAGCTCTTTGTCAGTGTAGCCCAAAACGGATGATTTTTAAAAAACCCTGCATCGGTATTTACTTGTCTTACAGTGGTTTGAGTCCAGCCAATGACACTGGAGCCAAAAAGAAGAAAAAGAAACAAAAAAAGAAGAAAGAGAAAGGCAGCGAGACAGATTCGGCCCAGGATCAGCCTATGAAGGTAACAAGGAGGCTCTGTTTTCTTGCGACTGAGAGTCGATTTTTCAGATGAGCATTTTGGGGTAAATGTATCGGAATGATTTAGATTGACAGTGTCTACTGGTATTACTTCAAGATGGAGGATATGGATCCTTCTGCTGCCCTCTTCTGCCCTAGATCTAGGTGATGAATCTGCTCTCATACCTTAAGACACAGCAGTTTAGTCATTGACTCCCAAGCATGGTGCCTTCTGAGAATGCACAGGTACATAACTGCATGTGGTGCTTTGCAAGGTGCCAGACGGAGAGTAATTACATTGTTCCAGCTCCTGTTACCTTAGAGCAGTGGTTCTCAGCCTTTTCCATCTTAAGTCCCCACCATTGTGGGAATACAAGACCTATTCTTTTAAGGCAGACCTTTATATATTGCAAGCATTCTCTTAATGCCATAGTCATTATAATGAAAATCATGAGTCCCACAGTCAGTTTCCAAGTTCCACTAGCTGAGAACCATTGGCCTAGAGTTTATGACCTAAGACTGGACCCAGACGTATAGGTAAGGAATGTTTTGTTGTGTAAATAAAACAACATTTCAAAAAGAAAACCTTTTATTTCAGGTTAGTCCTATCCTCTTTAAATGTGTTTTTTTTTATTGGTTTTTTTTAGAGAGAGAGGAAGGGAGAGGGAGAGAGAAGCATCGATATGAGAGCATAACATCAATCTGTTGCCTCCCATACGCATCCCAACTGGGGATTGAACCTGCAACCTGGGCATGTGCCCTGACTGGGAATTGAACCGGCAACCTTTCACAGGCCTATGCTCAATCAACTGAGCCACACCCAACCAGCTGAGTCATACCTCAGGGCTAGTACTCTCCTCTTTAAGGTAGGCCCTGGGGGAAGTTCAAAACATGTCCGTAATTCTCTTTTAGACTAGCCTCTCAAACAGTTTATAAGCTTCACAAGAAATTTGGTCTCATTCTAGTCTACTTACACTTTGCTTTATGCCTCAAATGGTATGCTCCAACTTCAGTCTTCTATCTTATTGAGATATGGCTTCAAGTAATTTTTTACTATTTTCAATATCAAACCCCTTATGGAAAAAGAACCCCACCATTATTGACCACAGTGTTGACTAAGTTCTTGTCAGGCACTTCAACATCCTTACAAGGTAGGTGGGGATCTTCCCATTTTAAAGATGAGAGAGGTGGCTTGCCCAGGTTTTTTCAGTCAGGAATTCTAGTCCAATCCCATGCTCTTTGGCTTTAAGGATTTTTGTTTGTTTTTTTGTTCGTCTAGTGATGGGTATTTGAGTGACTCCAGGGGGATTTAACTTTGAGCCTATATCAAAATGGTTCCCTTTGAAATTAGAAAATTTTAACAAAACACCATTTACATAGCTTTTCCATTTTCCTCTTTACAAGAGTGCTGCAGTTCATTGTAGAGAATTTAGGGGGGAAAACATAGCAAGAGGAAGAAAACTAAAATCACTTATAATTCTGTGGACGAAAAAGGGGCCACATAGTAAACCTGGCAAATTAAGGGGAGGCCTGCATGGTGGGCCTTAAAAGCTTAGAGACCTAAAAAGTAACCTCATAGGATGGTCTGAAATTAAAACTTTCTAACCAGCCTCGCTGGTGTGGCTCAGCGGTTGAGCATTGACCTATGATCCAGGAGATTATGGCTCGATTCCCAGTCAGGGCACATGCCCAGGCTGCAGGCTCGATCCTCTGCAGGGGGCGTGCAGGAGGCAGCCGATCAATGACTCTCATCATTGATGTTTCTATCTCTCTCCCTCTCCCTTCCTCTCTCTGAAATCAATAAAGACATAATTAAAAAACAAAACAACAACAAAAAACCCAGAAAAAAACCCTTTCTAACTAAAAGCAAGCCATGGCAGGTAGTCATGTCCTAGGTAGTATCTTTCTGAGAAATCTTTACCTTAACTGAACCTGTCTTATCGTCTTTTTGCATCTAAGGTAACACACCTTTGGTAATCCCCACTGCACCAGAGCAGAGACCACAAAATCCCTTGTTGTTGTTATTGTGTTCATTGTTAACTGCTATCCTTTACCCACAAATGTAAAAGAAGTATGTGTCTATTAGGTTTACTTTTTATCCAGTCCCAGAGATCATCCCCCCTTTTGCTTTCTCCTGCCTCCCTAATCTATCACCAGTGGATTTCATGTAACCTCTTTCATGTCCTCCTTTGATTGTATTGTATAAAATAAGGTGCAAAAACTCCCATTCTCTGGAGCACTTTCTCCGTTGAGATTTTGCTTCTCCGCAATTGTCATCAGTTTGGCTCAAATAAACTCATAAAAATTCTCTATAGGTTTAAATGTTTCTTATGTTGACAATCCTACCTCCCAAAGCAATGTAAATATGTTGGTTGATAGTCTTTCTTTCCTCCACAATCTAAGTGAAAAAAAAAGTAGTAATGTTAGAAAAAAGTATGCATATTTTTATAATCATAAGCCTGACATAAGACCCAGAAGCCATTAAGAAAATTGACAGCTTCTCTGTAAAAGTCAAAAGATAATAAACTGGGAAAATATTTGTGATACATGAATCAGTCCATTTAAAATAATGAACTGAGTTGGCAGTTCACAAAGAAAAAATATAAATGTTCAGTGTATGAAAAGATGATTAAACTTAAATGAAAGAAATTAAAATTAAAGCAGTATTTTTTTCTCCCAGATTGGCAGAGATTAAGATTTGTTAAATCTTATGATGAGAATCTGGAGAAACATACATTCTCAAAACACTCTTCATTGGTTTATTAATCTGTTTTTAGAGCACAGGTTGACAATATATATTATAATTTCAAATGTACATATCTGTTGACTTAGCAAGCCTGCAGGAATACATATCCAAATGAGCAAAAGTAGATGTACAAGAAAGTTCATTACAGAGTGTTTGTAACATGGAAGAACAAAACCACAAAAATACCCATTGGTGGGGTGTTGGCTAAATACACTGTGGCCCATGCACAGTAGTTGGAATGGGCAACTCTGTTTGGTCACATGGAAAGGTCTCTTAGACATAGTGTGTGAAGAAGAGCAGTTTGTAGAATAATACTCTATGATCAGATTTCCATTTTTGAAATCGTGTATTTGTTTAGAACTTGAATGCAAAAAAGTCTGAAATTATATTTGCCTCTTCTCACTCTGCTTCCCCAATTAAGACTTGATGACAGGATTATATTTGAGAGATGAGATTGTTGGGTTTTTACTTTCTATGTGTATTACACGTCTACATTGGTTGGAATTTTACACTGAGCAATATTCTGCCATCAAACATCACAAGAAGGGGAAAAACCCTGTAGGAAGCACCCACTAATCATATTGCTTATTGTCAAAAACTTTTTACAGTTGTACAATATGTTACCTCTGGGATTAGGACATAACACCCCTTCTTTGAGTTGTACCCCTTAAGTGTTGAACCTGTAATTAATCAAGTGCTTAATAACATAATGGTCCTTTTCTCTCCCTGACTTTGTCTTATCTAGATGAACCCTTTGCCAGCAGAGAGGATCCAGGAAATACAGAAGGCGATTGAACTGTTTTCAGTGGGCCAGGGACCTGCCAAAACAATGGAGGAGGCCAGCAAAAGAAGCTACCAGTTCTGGGACACACAGCCCGTCCCCAAACTGGGTATGTATGTGCTTTCCTCCCTAGTCGAGGGTGGGGGCAAGGGATGTGCCTTAGCTCTGCTAAGGGTTCCACACTGAATTTGTGAGGGAGGACAGTAGCGTCCTGGAGTGCCTTGGTGGTTATTTTTTTAGAGGGTAGTCTTGAAAGTGCAGTATAGAAAGGGCTATTGTTCAGGGACCTTATCGTTACACAGTAGCACACACTGAGAACAAATAGTGGTTCTTTTAGTCCATCGTCATCCAGTACAAATCTACAGAGAAAAACAATGCATTGGCACATGATGAGTGGGTATGTCTGCCCGTGAGTCTATCTTCCTACATAGATTATATTTATAGAGAGACTCTCTTGTTTATCTGGGCAAATGTTTAATCCTGGAATGGCCAAGTCCTCAGCCTCTTCCCCTTATCTATTGCCAATGCATGCTTACTAAATGCAAAGGAATTTGACATTTTACTTAACAGTAATGGTTCAATACCTGGAATACCATATGCAGGTTTGGTTGGCACCCCTTAAGAAAGCTATAATGAACTCTTAAAGGGTGGGGCAGGCAGAAAATCTAAAAGGATTCCATAAGAGGCTGGACATAGCAGTTAGAGATACCTGCTGAGACCAAGCCACAGCTAACCTTGATGGCTAGCTTCAGAGGGTTGCTGTTGACAAAAAGTTTCTGGAGTGGATGCATCATGATTCTGGGCTCATTGATAGCCCAACTCCTGTTTTCTATGTGATTTGGAAAGTAAGTGTGTTGGGGGGAAAAAAGTGTTCCAACACCAAATGTGAATAACCTTCAGGTTGTTCATGTTACTGTTCCCCTGCAGAAACAGTGCGACTTGACAGTATGTTTGGTGGGGAGGAAGAGGGTGGAGACAGGGCCGGACAGGGCCAAAGACTGGTGAGGGGCAGCTGTGCCAAGGAGATTCATCTACTCCAGCAGTGGGGACTACGCAGTACAGAGCCTTGCTACTCGAAGTGTGGTTCTCAGACCAGCAGGATGGACATTGCTTAAGAGCTTGTAAAAATGCAGGATCTCAGGCCCTGCTCCAGATCTTTAGAATCAGAACTTGCAGGGGATTTGTGTCCACTTTGAAAGTTTCAGAAGCTCTGCTCTGGAGCATTACAGTTCTTGGGTAGCTTAGTCACAATCCAGAAGTAAGTTGAGGTACACCCCTACAGGCAAAACACTGCCTGGATGGTTATGAGCCATGAAACGGCAAGCAGGCACTATTCCAGTACCCTGTCCCAACCCATCCACTTTGTCTGTTGGGTTGTCCCAGTCATGCAGGTACCAAGCCCACTGGCTAAGCCCTCTAGCAAGGTTTGGGTCATAGTAATGATGTTCCTAGGGCATTACTGGTAACCAGTTCCAGTGACTTCCCCTACAGGGAGCAGGAAGAATGCAGAGTCATACACTCTGCCTCTGAGTGAAGTTCATGGAGACATTGTGTGGTGACCACCAGATATCTTAGCCTGTTATCAGTGTGGTTTGGGGTTTGGGTTTGATTTGATTTTTCATTAGGACTTTGCAAATTGGTAACTTAGCTCCATTTTTTTATAGACAGTGGGACCTGGGGATGAAGTGAATTAGGTAATGGGCTTCTGTTCCTCTTCAGTCCAGCTATTCTTTGTTCTTTGCCTCAGTTTCTCCATCTGTAATTGTAGAAAGTGCTGCATTTTTGTTTTCAGGAAGTTCATGAGAAAGCCATATAGTTGCTCACAGGGACCCTGACACACTCAGGAAGGTGCAGTGATGCTCAGTGCTATTTTTGGACATGCCTTCTGGACAGTGTATGGTGTGGGGCTTTGTGGAAGAACAGTCACTCTGAGCATCTGATCAGCCTGCCTTTTAGGTCCATGGCCAGTCAATTCCAAGTAAAGGATCCCTTTGTTTCTGTGACTCAGCCCATAGAAAGTACCATGTGTTACAGGGGTCAGCTGGTCTGCGTGGATGAGGTGCTACTCTCCTTCTACTTCTGAGTACCCTTAGTGTAGTGTGATTTTAGCTAGCTGCCTTTATACTTTCCATTGAAATGGGGCTAATGATTGTAAAATTCAGGCATATCAAATGAACTGTGTTTTCCATACTCCCTACCTTGTTGGGAGAGGTATAGATTGTATTCCACTAAAGGGATCTAGAATTCTTTAAAAGTTTAAAGTCACCCTAAATTCCCCATTTAAAGGCCTTCTAAACAGCAAATGTTTTAGGCTATGTAATAATTCTGTGTGCTCCCAAGTAAAATTTTTCTCTCTTTTCAGATCATGTCATTTTTTAAGAAAAAAACTGTTTTAAATTCATTGATTTTTTAAGAGAGGAAAGGAGGGAGGGAGGAGTGGGGATGGGGAGGGAGAGAGAGAGAGACATCGGTTTGTTGTTCCACTTATTCTTGCATTCATTGGTTGATTTTTGTATGTGCCCTGAGTGGGGATGGAACGCGAAACCTTGATGTAGCAGGACACTGCTCTAACCCTGGGCATCACTGGACAAGACTCATTTTTTTTTTAAATCCTCACCCAAGGATATTTTTTCCATTGCTTTTCAGAGAGAGTGGAAAGGAAAGACAGAGAGAGAGAGATATCAGTGTGAGAGGGACACATCAATCGGTTGCCTCCCGCATGTGCCCCAACTAGGGCCAGGGATCGAGCCTGCAGCCGAGGTAGTGCCCTTGGTCAGAATCAAATTGGGACCCTTCAGTACAAGGTCTGATGCACTAACCACTGAGCCAAATGGGCTAGGGCTCATTTTACTTTTTAAAAGTCACCTATGTCCACTTCGTTTACCAGCTCTTGCTACAGAACTGGTATATCCTGAGATTTCATGAACAATTGGTGAAGGAGTGAATGGAAATGCTTGTTGCATGCAGGACCTAGTAACCAGCCTAAATGAAAAGATTTGGCCTTGGGATTATTGTAATAGAGTCATGTGCTGCATAATAACACTTCGATCAACAATGGACTACATATACAATGGTGGTCCCATAAGACTATAATGGAACTGAAAATTTTCTATCCCCTGGTGACATTGTAGCATAATGCGTCTGTGGTGATGCAGGTGTAAACAAACCTGCACTGCCAGTTGTGTAAAAGTATAACACATGTAATTGTGTATAGTATGTAATACTTGGTAATGATGTGATAATGATAATAAATGATTTATGTATTTACTATACTATATTGTTTATTGTTATTTTAGAGAATATTCTTTCTACTTAAAAAAAAAAGTTGTTTGCTGAAAACAGTGTGCTGTGTTATGCTGACAGCAGCCTTCTACATCTCATGTTTACGTCTCTTGATTCCATCATTTTCTCTTGGGCTTGATTTAATCTCATGTTGTTTTGTGCAGTAATGTGCTGTACTGGCTTGTAGCCTAGGAGCAGTAGGCTATACCATAGAGCCTAGGTGTGTAGTAGGCTAGACCACCTAGGTTTGTCTAATTGCACTCTATGATGCTTGCACAGTGACAGAATCTCCTAGTGATGCGTTTCTCAGGACGCCGTATCCCATTGTTAAGTGGTGCATAACTGACTGTACAATGGGGAGGACCACTGATATCTTGTCCATGGAAATCATTTAGGAAAATAATAATAAAAAGATTCTGAAGTTAAATGTATTTTGGAAAAGGTGTAAGTTCAGTCTAAGAGGGAAAATAGACTAGCACCTAGATAAGATGAGAGTAGAAATCTTAGTACTTTCTGGGGGTCTGGCCCTTGGCTTTGTATACTCAAAAATGTTTACAGGGCAGTGAATTGGAAACTGCTTCACAGGGGCTACTCTATGAGTAAATCAAAAGGTCAGTTTCTAAACTAAGAAAGAAAAATACCAGCTCTCTCCTAAGCACACCTCTTGGGGAGCCAAATTGTAAATAGGTAGCCAGCCGCTTCCCTGCTTTTTATCCCCATCGTTGCCTGTAGTTTCCAGTTAATGACCCTTACCATGTTGGTAATGTCTCATTTCTTGAATATTTTTCCCAGAAGATGGTACATTTTGTAGAGACGGGAGCCTTGTCTTTTCCTGGCTGTATCCTGGTGCACGATGTCTGATGCCTCTGACGCACGTTGGTGTTCAGTAAATGTGTTGAGTGAAAGAGTTAGACTGTTAGTGCTGACAGTGTTGTCCTCAGCTCATAGCCACAGGTTGCCATTTCTACTTCACCTGCCCCAATTTATGTTACTGGGTCGAGAGCTGCCCGTTATACATTAGAATGATATATTTGGGCCAGGAGTTCAAAAGTCAGTAAAAGCATGAAATGAGTGTCTAGAGTATACAGTGTCCTATACTAGGAGCAAACAATGTACCAAGTGGGTTCCTTTTTAAGACACAGTTTTCAGAATGTACTAAACATTGTGTTCTTCCAGGTGTGAACGTGAGTAAACTCTGAATTGTAGAAACTAAGTAACTCAAGCAGCCAAAATTAAGTGGTTGATTTGTCCAACATTTATCAAATGAGTCTGATTTGGCTGTGGGTGGGAATTGGGGCTGTATCTTCTGAGCACCCCGAGGCACTCCCCACACACTCCACAGAGGAGTGATGTCTGTCCAGGGTAGGGGTGTTATGTCAGAGCCTAACTTCCCAGCAGCATTGTGTGGATTCAGTGATTCAGCCTAAAGGCGCTTGCAGGACTCTGAAACACTGAGGGACCGAGTTGGTGGCAGCTGTTAACTGGCCCACATTGCTAAAAGCTAAAGCTGGCAGGGCCAAGATCCAGCCTGGCGCCTAGATGCCATCATCTGGCTCAGGAATGAGCCCAGTACATTGTTGTTGCTGGTGACACAAAAGCAGTCTTGTTGCAACTCCTTCTAAATCCGTCTAGGTTGATGGGCCAGGGCCGTGACAGCACTCTTTGCATCAACCAGGAGGCAGGAAGCCAAATTAGTCAAGATTAATGTTTGTCATTCGGTAACCAGAGGGAGATGTAAAAGAATTTCCAAAAACCAACCACCTTCGATCCCAGTGATTGTTCTGAAGTTTTGCCATGAATTGGCCTTTAGTTAGGGGCCAAGGATAGCTGGAGAGATGGTCTGTGGTTGCCAAGCACAGAGTGTTCTTCAGATGGGGGGCTCCTGGAGACAGGAGGAATTTGTTCTAGTTGATTTTTGAACTGAGCTCCTTCCCTCCCCTGGGAAGCAGAGGGTAAGGCTCATGGCTGTGCTCTTCTTCTAGGAGAAGTGGTAAACACCCATGGTCCTGTGGAGCCTGACAAAGACAACATCCGCCAAGAACCCTACACCCTGCCCCAGGGCTTCACCTGGGATGCCTTGGACCTGGGGGACCGTGGTGTGGTGAGTAGGCCTGGGCAGGCCACAGGTGTGGATTGGGCGCCACTTTCACAGGGAGCCCTGCATCATACGGAGACAACTTCTACTCAAGCCTTCTTCAGGGACTCTCTTAAGAGCTGAGCCAAACAGGTCTGAGAAGAGCCCCCACATCTGTTGCCTCTGGGGTTTGCCCAAGACTCCACAGAAATAGCACTTGGCTTCTCTGGCAGGTTGAGACTTAATCTCTATAGCTCCTCAAGGTCAATACACTTTTTTCGTTTTTCTTTTTTAATTGATTTAAGAGAGAAAGAGAAACATCAATTAGTTGCCTCCCATATATGTCCTGATTGGAGATCGAACCCTCAAACTGGGCATGTGCCCTGACCGGGTATTGGACTGATGCCCAACCGAGCCACACAGGCCAGGCCCACATTTTTCTTCGTCCATTCATTCATTCCCGTGTCTTAACCGGGGGGTGGTTGGTTAGTTGGATGATTCTTGGTCGTCTGCCACTTTATGTACTTAAGTCTGCCACCGTACCCCTTGTGGCTCAGTTTTGTGTTACAACTGGGATGCTCATTCCAAAAGAGTCCCTGCAGTGCCTGGGCTGGAAAGGGTTTGTGAGATTAAACATAGTTTTTGGTAGTTTGCCTTGTCCTTCAGAAAAGCTTGGAACCCCAGGGTGTTGGAGTTGGTCCCCATCTGGCAGAATACCTCTAAAGCAGCACCTGTTTCTGTACAGCTGAAGGAATTATACACCCTCCTGAATGAGAATTATGTGGAAGATGATGACAACATGTTCCGATTTGATTACTCCCCGGAATTTCTTCTGTGGTGAGTTGTGAGGGCCGCTTTATGGTTCTGGGCCAAGGCGGAGAGCAGAACCACCACAGGGCATCAGAGTTTTCGTCTCCCCACTGAGCCAGCCTTTGAATGGCAAGTTAGTGTGTAATTTCTGAGTTTCTTCATCTGAAGGAGACTTGCTTCCAGTGGAGCTTAGCATCGAAAGCTTATTTAAGACAGAATGACTGGGTGAGGGAAACTTTGTGGAATTATTACTTAGAAGAAAATCATCTATTGTATGGTGACTTTATGTAAGGGAAAGAGCAATGAAAGCTACTAAGATTTAAAAAATAAAAATAAAAAAGGAAGGGTCATTTTCTATCTAGTTCGTTCGTATGCTCGGTTGTATGAAAATGGCCTTGCCTGGCTGAGCCATCCATTATCCTAGGCTGCATTTAACATCCCGGAAGGTAGAGGCATGAGGCTGAAACGTAGAGGGGCTGCCTGATGGGGGAGGAAAAGGAAGAACAGGCAGATAGGAAGAGGGGAGTAATGGAGCCCAGAGGGCAGGTACAGACTGGTGCTCCAGGGGCTCCATAATCGGCTCCAACCATGGGATCCACAGGACTCGGAGCCAAGGAGGCCAGTCCTGTGGCTTACGCTGTCAGAGTGAGTGAGCACAAAGAAATTGGATCGGATATAAACCTCAGTATGACAGCCTTGGATTGGGTGGGTAAGTAGGCCAAGTGGGCTGAGCAGCAAGGAGCTATGACTCAATTCCATTTGTGTCTAGAGGGCTTGGCCCTAAAGGGAATTTAGTTGCTAACCTCCAGGGAAGTGGTAGCAGAAAGTTAGAACCAAACTCAGCTGTGGACCCCAAATAGCCTGCCCTGCCCGCTGGCAAGCAGCACCGCAGCCCCTGTCTCTTCTAGGGCTCTCCGGCCACCTGGCTGGCTCCCCCAGTGGCACTGTGGGGTTCGAGTGGTCTCAAGTCGGAAACTGGTTGGGTTTATCAGCGCCATCCCAGCAAACATCCACATCTATGACATGTAAGCACCAACACCATCCCCCAACTCCCACGTCCCCACCATCCTGCTCTGTCTGGGAGGGAGGGGAAGGAAAACAGGTACAGGTACATACACCTTCCACAAAAGAAAAAGGGAAGGTCCCATGAAGGGAGGGAACTCAGGCCCTGGGAATAGAAATTCATAGTAAGAACTGCTTATTTTACTCTGAATTGTTGCTGATTCTCTTGTCTGGGACCTGGGCTGGAAGAGGGTCACCCTGAGGGCCAGTGCACTACCTGAACAGGAGCTCAGTGTTTGCACTCACACAAGGCACGTGCTGATGCACTTGAGCAGCTTCAGCAGTGGGCCGGAGCCAGTGTAACTCTCATTCACTTCGTCATGGGGCCTTCAAGCTCTGCTCTTCATTCTCCCTGGAAATGTCAGAACCATCTGCCATAGTCTTCTGGACTTGCAGGTTGTGGATTCTTGTTGGTGTCATAACCCTTGCAATCCTAGAATAACCCTTGACTTACTCTGTGAGTTACCCTGTCTGCTGAAGGTGGGATTCCCCCAGCCTGCCATTGCAGATTCAACAGGGAGATGCTGGCAGTGCCTTCAAATAAAGCAATTTGCTTGAGTCCCACTTAACCTTTGAAGTAGAGCCTGTGTTGTGGTGAGAGCTGCTCCTTGCCTGGTGGAGCAGAGCAGTGGGAAAGAGTCCAAGTACTGACTGTGGAGCGCAGGTGGTGGTACAACATATGCCTGTGCTGAAGGCCCGGTCCCTGCATGTGCTTGAAGGGATTGCCTTACCTATTAAAAGCCTTGTCACTTTTTTTTCTCCCTCTTTAGAGAAAAAAAGATGGTGGAGATCAACTTCTTGTGTGTCCACAAGAAGCTGCGCTCCAAGAGGGTGGCTCCAGTCCTAATCCGTGAGATAACCCGGCGGGTTCACCTGGAGGGCATTTTCCAAGCTGTTTACACTGCTGGGGTGGTATTACCAAAGCCTGTCGGCACCTGCAGGTAATAGTCTCTTCCTGCAAGGCCGTAGAAGTACTGACGTGTATGCTCTAGTTGAGGAGCTGTGTCACTGTCAGTCACAGCTCTGCCTCCCAGCCTAGTGCTTTCCTGAGAGCATCTGGCTTCTTTAGTGTCTGATAAGAGGGGTTGTGGGTACACACAGGAGCAGGTAGGGAGCATGGAGGAGTAAAGTTAGGAACAGCAGATTGGAAAGTACATCATACCCTTTCCAAAGGGATTAGCCATTCTCAGCTCCTGTTCATTCCTATTATTTAGAAATAAGGGATCAATCTGCTAGGATTTTGTTTTAGTTTTTTTTTTTTTTAATATATCTTTATTGATTTCAGAGAGAGGAAAGGAGAGGGAGAGAGAGAGATAAAAACATCAATGATGAGAGAGTCATTGATCGAGCCCATAACCCGGGCATGTGCCCTGACCGGGAATCAAACCCCGATCGCCTGGATCCTAGGTCGACGCTCAACCGCTGAGCCACGCCCGGCCGGGCTTGTTTTAGTTTTTAAGGACAAACCCAAATCTGGATTTTTTATGGTAAATGTCTGAAAGTTTTTTCAATTGTTGGCTTAATTTTGTTTTGAATATTGTGTGAGCCAGAGAGAGGGTGCCTGATCCCCATGTGACCCAAGGAGAACCTCTTACTCAGAAAGTTGTTTGAAACAATCACAGTTTGTGCCTCAAGAACTTAAAAAGTACAAACACCAGGAAAATGCAGTAGAGGAGGGAGGAGGAGGGTGAACACTTGTAGAGAACTGTAAGTCTTTTCCATTGACTTGATTCCAGCAGTGGGGAGTGCTCTTCCCAGACAACTACTGTGACAGAAGTTGCTTTTGAAATTGAGAAAGAAAAACAGGGAGAAAGAGAATCCAGGAAGAGCTCTGGCAGCTCTGCATTCATGGGGGGGGTGGGGGGGTGAGTAGGGCAGTGCCACTGGCTCAAGAAATGTGTATCTCATGCCACCTGCTGGCCATCTGGGGATCTCCATGTCATTGTCTTTTTCTTTTTTTTTTGGTACATTGCTTTGTCATTTTATTTTTATGATTGTTTTTTTAACATCTTTATTGTTGAAAGTAGCCATTGTCCTCTTAATGCGACTTACCAGAATCGTCTGAGGACAGAACATTTGTGTCCCCACAGGTACTGGCATCGGTCCCTAAACCCACGGAAGCTGATTGAAGTGAAGTTCTCCCACCTGAGCAGAAATATGACCATGCAGCGTACCATGAAGCTCTACCGACTGCCAGAGGCCAGTGGTGGCCCAGGGCGATGGGCAGGGGGCAAGAGAGAATCTCAGGAGAGCCTGGTCCTAAGGAAAACAGGGCTTTGGGGGGTGGGGAGGGGTCAGAAAACGGACTCAACCCATAGTTTCCAGATTCCTAGACTTTCCATTTCCGTTGTTTTCTGTCGCCTATAGCAAGGGCTTTATTTTAATTTGACTTTCTCAGTTCTCCTGCGCCTGGACTAGCTTCTCTGTCATCTGTTGATGGGGCTCAGAGAACACCTCTTTTCTGCAGTTTTAGCCTGAGTGAGCCTAAATAGAAAGATGAGTCCACTCACTGAACTGCAGTACCTCCCAGAGCCCAGTGTAACTAAGCCATAGAGTGTCTGCTGCTCCCTCTGCCAAGTCAGGTAAAGGACAAATGACCTGGGCTCGTGAGGGAAGCCCAGATTTCTAACTCCAATGTCCCCATCTAGACTTTG
Organism: Miniopterus schreibersii; assembly: GCF_964146895.1. Classification (NCBI taxonomy): domain Eukaryota; kingdom Metazoa; phylum Chordata; class Mammalia; order Chiroptera; family Miniopteridae; genus Miniopterus; species Miniopterus schreibersii. The sequence goes on from NC_138116.1 coordinate 24,680,496, forward strand.
CCATTGAAGGACTGGGCAACCTGGAGTGAGCTGACTTTCTGTTCTGGGCTTCAGTTTGCCTAGTTTCCCAGCAAAACAAATGTTCCATGTTCTCCAGGTGTGCCTGGCTTCAGTATCCTAATGGCTCTAAAGATCGTCTCTCTTCCCCCAGAGCTCTTGCAGGCAGCCTCACAGAGTTATTGGGTGCCTGCTTATCAGAGGGCTTCCTGCCCCACCTGGACTCATCAGCCACTCAGCTGGATTAGTCACCCTGGGATCAAGCTAATCCACCACTGGATTGGTGTCATTAGTGTCCCAGTTTGAGGGACTGCTGCAGCGCAGTTAGACACTGTTGAAAAGAAGCAGATTTGAGGGGCAATGTTGGGTGTCTTCTCCTTTCTGTTATTATGACAGATTTGCCCTGATTTCTAGGCAGGCAGAGAACATTAAAGTGTATAGCAACCAAAGAATCTCTGGGTCTCCCTGCCTGTGGGTGAAAAACTTTAGCATGACTGCTTTAGGTGTGGGAGCTGTCTTGTAGAAACAAGTCAGTAACTATTCCCTGGCAGCATCAGGATTAGCAAGGAATTTTGGCAGCGAGAGATCCTGGAACTGCTATTTTAAGAGCAATACCTACCATGGGAAGCAGTTACATCAGGCAGTGACTGAGGTATATAAAACTATCACTCCACCTTGTTTTCAGATTTGGCTGATCCCATCTTTACAGATTGAGTCTTTGGGGACATTCTCTCAGCCCCAGTATTGACTTTAGAGCACCACATGGCTTCATTCCACTAAAACATTTTTTAAGAAAAAGGTGTGTGGTGGGATTCTGGTTTGAGGTTAATTCCAGGAGTTCGGTGCTTTTCTTCTGAACTTAACTTGCATGAGTGTTCTTCTGGAGGACTCCTGGTACAGTGGCATCCAGTAGACAAAGTGAGCACCCAGTACAGATCTGCTGGGCCTGGGGGTTCCACAGTGTCTGCAGCGGGAAACCTGTCTGCTGGATACTCTTAGTCTATAGGAGAGAGACCAGTATAGAACCAGATCAGGTACAGTTCAATGGGAGAAGTTTGTGAGGTCTCAGAGGAGAGGGGACAAGAAAGGCTTCGCCTGAAGCCCAGGAGTAGCACTGGGCTGGGCCTACTCCATCACATCTGTGGGGTAGTCAGGGCTTCTCTCCCTCTAGGCACCGTTCACATTTTGTGCCGGGTGATTCTTTGTCATGGGAACTGTCCAGGGCATGTAGGATGTTTCAGCAGCGTCCCTGGCTTATACCCACTAGATGCTAGTAGTACCCCTCCCCCCAGTTGTGACAACCAAAAATGTCTTCCAGTATTTTCAAATGTCCTGGGGGTGGACATTCTGGTGCAGTGGCATCCAAGTAGACAAAGCGAGGGACAGAAGGCGCAGTCAGAACAGCCAGCTGGCCCAGGGGTAGAAGATCTTGTGCTCTGTGTTGAGGAGTTTGGAACAAGGGAGAGGTGTGGGGGGTTGTGTTTCTTAGGAAGACAGCCTGGGACATATGGATAAGAGGTTGAAGCAGCAGCCTTAACGAGGAGGGAAAGGGCCAAAATACACTGGAGAAACAGGACTTGTGCCTGAGTAGATATGGACTGTGGGGGAGAGGAAGTTGCCAAGGGTGACAGAGGATTCTGTCCTGAGGGCCTGGGTGGATAGATCCAAGGTCAGGTAAGAAGGGAGACAATGTGAAGTTTTTGGTGCCTGTAGGATCTGAGAGGAGCTAAGATGCTCAATCAGCACATCTGATGCTGTTTTGTCTACCTTCCAGTCTCCCAAGACAGCTGGACTGCGACCAATGGAAAAAAAGGACATTCCAATAGTGCACCAGCTCCTCTCCAGGTACCTGAAGCAGTTCCACCTCACACCAGTCATGAGCCAGGATGAGGTGGAGCACTGGTTCTACCCCCAGGAGAATATCATTGACACTTTTGTGGTGGAGGTGAGTGGGAGCGGTGTTCGGGCCTCTAACCATTCACAGAGAGGCATCCTTAAATGGCTAGGTTTCCTAGGCTCAGTGACTGAGGAGCCAGTTGACGGGAGTGTTGGCATCCTAGACTTCCTGGACCACCCTTGCTTGGTCCTCCCTAAAGACAGGAAGTTTTAGTTTGCATTTTCTAAAATGATCCCTCTGGACTTGCCATGAGCCCTTCTCTCTCCCCTGGGCCCCAGTCCTCATTGGTGACAGAGAGAACTGAGCTCTTCTTAGTCAGGTAAGCCTGCAATCCCTGCCTGTCTGGTTTGAGGTGGTGCTGGTCAGGCTTCGGGGATGCAATTTTGGGGAATGTGAGCCTCAAGAAATCCCTGGGGGTGCATAAGCCAGGAAAGAAAGCTGACAGATTCAGCCCACATTCTGGCCTGGATTTTCCTCCTGGCTCTGTCCTCAAGTGCCCGGCCAGTATATTTTCTCCTCCCTGCATATCCTGTTTCAGTTTCCACCCATTTGTTTAGGGGGGCAGAGCTGCCTGTGGGGGGTTTGAGAGCAAGAGGAAACATTTTGTTCCCAGACCACAGGATCCCTGTGCATGCGTGACATTGACTCCTTTTACTGTCTTCCCTTCAGAATGCAAACGGTGAGGTGACAGACTTCCTGAGCTTTTATACGCTTCCCTCCACCATCATGAACCATCCAACCCACAAGAGTCTAAAGGCTGCTTATTCTTTCTACAACGTTCACACCCAGACCCCTCTTCTAGACCTCATGAGCGATGCCCTTGTTCTCGCCAAAATGGTGAGGAGCAGATCAGAGGGAGGGTCAGATCTGTGGGGCAGTGGCAGTGCAATGGTGGTAGCTGCCCATGGGCCGGGGGCTCTGAGCCTTCCTTGCCCTCCTGCTCTGCTTAGGGAAGAACCCACCAGTTTTCAGCCAGCACCTAGAAACTAGGAGGGAGCAAGGAGCATCCACATGAAGTGAAGGCATTGAACTCCTCCTGATTTATTTCAGTGAGTTTCGTTCTCATGGGAGGCGCTGCCAAGGAGCCTGAATAGCCAGGCCTTCTCGGGGAGGAAAGGGGTTCTCCTTACGACTTCCCCAGCGAGGGAATGGGGAGATTGGTCTCTGTCCTGGTGAGTCATTGGAGTGCTGACTATATAGAGTATGGGGGGGAGGGGCCCAGGTGTCCTTTATACCCAAGAGGTCATCCTCAGTCCTTCATTATGGGTTCTTCCTATAGTGAGCCCAGGCTCTGCCCTGGAGAGCTTCTGATCAAGGTGGTGAGATGTAGGAAGTATCTTAGTCACAGTCCTATAGCAGCAGTTATGAAATCACAGTGTGTACACTGAAGGCCTAAGAGTTGAGGTGTCCAGGGAGTGAGGGAGCAGTGCAAGTGCTGACAGGAACCAGCTTCTCCGAGAAAGGGGTTCAGGGCTTAGTCTCCAGAGAGGACTGTGGAAGTTACTAGAGTATTTCAGGGAGGTGTGACAAGGAACAACGGGAGCAGTGGCCTGGACACCAAGTACACAAGTGTGCTTGGAGGGACACTGAGGAGAGGCCAGGTAGGATGGCCTTAGAGTGTCCTGAGAAACGCCACTAGTGAACGGGAACTCTCTGGAGTTGGGATTTAACATGGAAGCATCCAGAGCTTCGGAAGGAAGATCACTCTCGTGGCTGCCTGTGGGGTGGTTCTGAAAGGATAGAAAAGGGCTGGAAGGTAAGGCAGTTTTTACCTTTCTTCATCTCTCCCTCTTGCTCCCTGCTGCTATGCAGAAAGGGTTTGACGTGTTCAATGCACTGGATCTCATGGAGAACAAAACCTTCTTGGAGAAGCTCAAGTTTGGCATAGGGGACGGCAACCTGCAGTATTATCTTTACAATTGGAAGTGCCCCAGCATGGGGGCAGAGAAGGTATGTAAGCAGCCCCCTAACTGGTGTTTGACCCCTTCAAAAGTCCCCTTCCTCTGGGCCAGGCTAGCAAGATCATTGCTCCCCTTTTAGCAGCTGGTGTGAGGGTGGCAGAGGGGATGGGCTCCAGAGCCACACAGAAGCAGGAAGGTTGTCTCCAGCTTCTCTTCCCAGAAGGTGAGTTACTTCAGCTGGCTGGAGGCAGGGCATTTGGGACTATCTCAGGGAACCATGCAAATCAAGTTGCCCACAGTTAGCCAGGAAGGTCGAGGCTGAGAGTTGAGGATTTTTTCCTCTGCTGGGGTGCTGCCCTCCCAGCGTGACCCTCCTCATCCCTTCCTCCACCAGCTCCAGAGGGCAGCCCAGGACCATGGGTGTGGTCAGCAGTTAAAAAATAACTGACTGCTGGACGGAGGCCTGCTGACCAGTGTTCCTTAAGATGCTGGCAGTTGCTCTCCGTAAAGGGTGTGATAAATGTATAAAAGTTGATGAGGTGTGCGCCTCGGCTTGCTGTGAGTCTGCTCGCACAGCCCAGCGGCAGGCACTGCGGGCTCAGTCGTTTGGCCCTTCAGGTCTGGGTGGGGAAGTGGGAGAGGCTTTGAACAACTGTCTACTCAGCTCTACCCCTCCCCATTGGCTCTCCTAGGTTGGGCTGGTGTTACAGTAACCAATTGCCAGTGAGATTCTGGATAAAGCCACTGAGAATTCAAACCAGGAAATGGAACCCCACCACTTGATGGTCCAATTTTCACAAACGTGAGAATCCCTGGCAAAGGGAACAGAAGTGAACCGGCTTTACCAAACCGCCACTGAACTTGCCAATTGTATTGCAATGGCGTAGGCTGCGTGATGTCACCTCTGGCTGTGTCTCTGGTCTCCCAGTTTTCCAGTTAATCACATCCTTATGCAGCCGTGATCAAGGGAATGTAACTGCTGAAAACTAGCTCGTGATTGGCTTATTATGGAGTTAACGGGTGAATAATAAAAGTATATATATTATATATATATAAATATTTTAAATATCTTTCATGTTCCAAATGTACAAGGATGTTCGGTCTCTAATGAAAAGCTGAATCCAGATCATTCCTCAAAATTAGAATCAAGACAGTGCCAGACATACACACTGGTACAGTGAATTGTTTCCTAGAAGCAGGCATTGACTTTTCTTGGGGGAGCAGGAGAAAGGATGTGGGGAATTTTATCCAGTTCCCCTTCTGAATTGGCTGGAATGATTGGCTTGAAGAAGGCAGGGTATGGTGGAGGGACTGTGCCAAGCTTTGGGGAGGCTTAGATCTCACAGACTACAGGTGGAGTCCTAGGTGGAGCTAACCCTACTCAGAGGCTTTCCTGCAGACCCTGGGCCTTTTCTGCATTCAGGAACTGGGCAGTGGTGAGAGTCTGTGGAAACAGATTTCATTAATTGAGTCCCTTTTCCCATCCTCTTGGCCTGCTCCCTGTTGGAAGTCATCCTGCCAACTCTTTAGCCAGCTGTTGTCAATCTTATAGGCATGAGTCCCCGTGAGATTGTTGTTCCACTCCGAGTGACTGGCAGTTTGAAGGGGACCTTTGACCTCCTTGTAGCATTTGGGACTTTGTGGAGACCATGTCAGTGCAAGCCCTGTTTAGCTCATCTAAGAGCAAAGAGGCAGCACCCTGATGCCCCCAGGGTGGCTGGGCAAGAATGGTGTGGGGCAGATTTCCAGGCCCCTTCAGCCACTGGTCCCTGGCCTGTGCCTTCCAACCCATTGGCCATCTCTTGTGCTCCTTTCCAAAACAGCCTGCAAGAAATGGCAAGGAGCAGTGGTTAGATGCCAATCTGAACTTGACAACAGAAATGATTTCATTTTGCCATTGTCTGAGTGTGATTTTCACTGATGATATTTGGTGGATTTTTGTGGTGGTGGTGACGGTTATTGATGTTGCCAGTTTCTCCACAATAATGGAACCTCTGGTCATGTGGCTGTCTGTGTAGACATTCCTATTCCTCACTTGTGCTCAGCCAAGTGGCTTAAGGAGGATTGGGCTGTGGAATTGTCAGCAACCCATATCCTGGCTTGTTATGTAACTTTTGCTCTAGGAGAAAGTAAATGAGTGGATAGCGTGGTGTGGGGGTTTCTTGGCTGCTTTCACCTCTCAGCTACTTGTAGGGGGAAGGAAGTCTTAGCCAGGAGGCCAGGCTCAGTCTGATCTTACTAACTGAAGCCATGCGCTGCAGGCCAGCAGAGCTGTTTCAGGCTGTGGGTTTTGGTGAGGGTTACCAGAGGCTAATTCTGCAATCTCCAAAGCTGGAAGAAATTGTGTGCTTGGGAAAGCAGCTGTGCCACCTGCTGGAATGTTGCCTGCTCTTTGTAGACTGGATTGGATTTTCATCAGAGGCCTCTAGGGGCCTCGCTTCTCCTATTGTCCCTGTGCTGCAACCCACAGGCACCAACGATCATGCCTGACCTTTGACTCCTTGACTCCAAGATACCCAGACCAAAGAAGCTGCTGTTCTTAGCAAGATGCTCACTGCATTCCGCAGACAGGAGGAGTCAGAGAGGCAGGGGCTTGCCTTACAGCCCCCCAGACATCAAACACAACGCCCCAAGTCCCAGAGCAGCTAGGCCTGTGCAGGCTTATATGGATATCAAAGAACAAAATACCCGACTCTTTCCTACCTTGGGCAGGACCTGAAACTTAGAATGTTCCCTGTCAGTGGCTTGGTAAGCTCTGGACCAAGTCCCAGCCCGAACTGCCTCTATAATGTGGGGTGCATAACAGCCCCTGGAGTGAGTTTGCCTAGGTTGACCCAAGGGTAACAACAAAACTGTGAGGCCTGTGGCTGCTCTGGAAGAAACAGATCTCCTGGAAAGGCCCCAGTGTCTCCCTCCAGAATGGTGTGGCTCCTTGGACTCTGCTGTTATTCATGGTAGCACCACAACCCAGGTCTTCAGGAATCGGCTCGGTGGCTGCTATGTCTCCTTTTTTCCAGTCCTTGGGTTCTTCAGTCAACTCCTTCCAGGACTTCAGGTCAGAGAGAACCATTGTTTGGGGTTCAAGGCCTCCCTACAAAGAGACTTGCAGGATGGTGGATCCATGGCTGGCTAGAACCAAACAAGGGAAGGACCTGGGACCTCATCACCTGGGACATGCCTCAGGCAGCTGCTGTTGGAGAGCCTCCTGGGCATGGCCCTTACTCTGTGCCACCAGTATTTCTTGTTGGCACTGGGCTTTTGGGCACTCATGTTTCTGTGTTTATCTCCTGGCTTTGGATTGACTGCATTTGACCCCTGACCTTGTGGCAAATTCCCATGGCCTCCTTGTCTGTGTAGGGAGAGAGCTGGGTAGAAAAAGAAGCCTCAGCTCTGGATAGAGGTCTGTATAGGGCTTGTTACCCCACACATGCCTACTTTCAAAGATGCTAATGTCTGGTTTAAAAGCAGGCCCATACCAAGCCACTTCAACACCTAGATTTATGAAAAATTTCAGGCCTTTTCTGTACCTCCCTTCTAACTGCCAATGCCCCCCTTACTTGCTAGCTCACTGAAGCCCAAGGGTGGGTGTCCCAGTGGTCTTTCTTTGCTCAAAGATGACCAGCATTTAACCCAAGGGATGTCCCAAAGGCAGGATAGCTTCAGGGAGCTGCGGTCTAGGAGAGGGTGAGGGGCTGTCAGACCAGGGGAAGGGGGTGGAGTGTATCTCCGTCCAGTGCCTACCTGCCCAGGGGGCAGCCTTCCTGTGGCCTGGCCCACCTGCCCCAGACAGAGGAGACCCAAGGCTTCGTTTTTGCCCTACTGCAAAGTGAAAGCAGGCCTGCGAACAGAGTCCCTAGGGATGCTTTGTGGGACAATTTCATTCAATTAAAAAATACTGACTACAGGCAAGGTGCTGCATCTGGGAACGGAACAGGGAAGCTTCACCTTTTTGTCTTGGCTTTTCTCTGGGCTGTGGGAGGGGCATCCATTTCCAGGGTGGGGGAAGAAATACCAAATGCATTGTTCCGCTTGATACATCTCACTTGTTTCTAATAAAGGAAGCAGCTGAATAAAACCTCGCCCTCCTGGTTTTCCTGTGGACAGCAGGTGGCAGTGGAACTGATGGAGTCTCTGACTTGGGCTAGAGTGCCCTCTCTCCCTGAGTGACAGCACCCTGCAGGAAGGGCTCATGCCTACAGCACTGGGCAACTTTTGAAGACTCTTGGCAAGGCTGCCCCTTCAGGGCAAAACTTGACTCTTTTCCCCAAACCTCAGCCGCCAGCAAGGAGCCAGTACTGACCCAGCTTCACTCCATGTAAGAGGAGCAGCTGGGCTCTGTGCCAGCACCAGGTACCTTGGCAGAGGAGCCAATCCTGGGCTTCCACAGCTGGGAGCAAACGGGCCCCCTCAGGCTGGGTCAGCAGTGGCTCCTCTGATGCAGGGTGCAGGTACTGCCCCTTCCCACTCGGCCAGATGCTACATCTTTCCTTCTGGGCCAGGGTCTGGGTGGGTCTTTTGAGCCACCAGGGGTAATTTTAGCACTGTAGGTCACCAGGCCCCACTGCCTACCTACTGAACCAGCTTCTGAGGAAAGGCCTGAGTAACTGCTTTGGACTTGCCACTCCCTGTTCTCTTCCTCTGGAACTTTTCATCCATTCCCTGACCCCATGCTCCTTTCAGGCCCCCCATGGCTGGTGCCTCTGAGCCCTTTCCAGGGGACGTGAGCCCTGAGCTGCAACCTGAGAGGACATGGCCTGCCTCCGGGGAACTGCTGTCACTCTCTGCCCTTGTTCAGTATTAGTGCTGTTGCCTGATGGAACCCAAAGTGCCAGGGATCCACATTTAACCCTAGAAAGCCCCCTTTCTGATAGGTTTTCTCTCTGGATTCTATCATCTGGTGTCTCGGCCCACTCTCCTAGCATCTATAGAGGTAGACCAGAACAGCTGCTGCCTCCAGGCCTTCATCTAAAAGGCTGGTTGGCTGGTGGAAGGTGAGCCCCAAGTCTCTGGGATTTATCTACTGACAGGGGCCTTAATCCCTGATGAGCCTGGAAAGTGGGGGTCTGTCTGAGGCCCCTCAGAGTCCTCTCCCCATCCCCTTTAGGGCCATAACAGTTCTATTCTGGCAGAAGCCCATCCGGCTGCCTCCCCATTCAAGGCTCCTCCAAGGGTTGGTGGGGCAGCTTGTGATTGGTGTCCTCACAGTCATAATGCATGCAGCAGCTTTAAGGTAAAAGGAGGGGTAGGGCTATTCTGAGCTGTGGCATCTCCAGCATCCCCTGGCAGTCTTAGACAAATCCTCTCCCCCCCTGCTGGGGGAAGAGTCCCAAGGGACTCTGCCCCCATCTCTCCTCATGGGCCTGGTTGTGGCTCAGGTGCTCAGGGTGGCAGTAGTAAAGGAAGCTTGCTTCTTTATTTTTTAAAAATAGTCTTGTTCTACTGTCCTCTTCAGGACTCTTCAATGAAATGAGCTAAAAACCTACTTCTCGGTGTCCCAGGGCTCCCAACCTCAGGTCTCCCTTCTTGCTTTAACAAGGGAAGGGAGCTCAGGTTCAAAAGCTGGAGGGAGAGGCCTAGGAAAACCTGAGGAGGGAGTCCTTAGGGGGTGGCCAGTGCCTGGGTGAGGGGTAAGGGCTGTGGCTGGACTCCTTTGAGGGGGCAGAGGGGCTAAGGGTTCATATGTCCTACGCCCCAAGTCTCCTGGTAGCAGCAGGCCTGGCTCTTCTTAAGCCATAATTCAGGGTGGGCCAAGTACTCAGGGAGCTGGGGCCATCTCAGGGTTGCAGGGAAAAGATAAACCGCCTGTCCTTCAGGAGAGGCTGGGGCAGCCCTCAGCACCAGGCTGAAACCAGAGCCTGGTGAGCAGGCAAAGTGGGCAGGCTGGTACTCCCCCTCCCCTCCCCTCCACTCCAGAGGTGGCCTCTGCCTGGCGTGCAGACTGGATCCGCAGAACCCCAGGGTGGGTGAGCGGGCCCTCAGGAGTGCTGGATCCGGATATGGACGAAGAGTGTGGCTGGTGACAGCGAGGCCCCGTCCTTGGAAAGCAGGTGGATGTGACGATACCCTGTGGGGAGGGTAGCTAGGCATCAGGTCTGCTGCCCACATCCCATCCCTTGGGCCCTAGCTTGAGCCTCGCTCAGGAAAGTTCTCTCAGGAAATTTGCAGCCCAATTGAACAGGGTCTATGGGCCCAGACCTCTGACCCTTCCCATCCCCACCAATCCCACCAACCTTGCTTCAGGCTGTTGAGAGGCAGCGTAAACTGGCCCACAAAGTCATTGGGGGACGTGGTGTCATAATCTTCTACCATGAACCGGACCAACACCAGCTCTGGAGCCCGCAACTGGAACTGCAGGGTCTGTCCCCAGCGGGGGTTGAAGCCTAGGGCACAGATAGGCATGGCAGTCAGAGCCAGCTGGCCTCTGCCCTGCACCTCCCTGTATTCTCTGCTATCTGCCCCACCCCACTTCCACCAGCTGGGTCCACCCACCATTGTTGAGCACGTAGTTGGTCTCCTTTCGAGCACAGTCCATGGGTACCCCGTGGATCTCAATGCGCACCAGGGGGTCTACAATGGAGTTCGGCTTCTCAGCATTCAGTTTGGGCAGCTGCTGTGCAGTCAGCACCTGTGGGGAATGCAGAGCTTCAGCCTGGCCCCCACTGGGGCCCCTGCCTGGCCTGCCCACCAAGCAGTCCCCAGGCCTCCACTGTCTTCCTCCATTTCAGGCTGCCACCCGTGGGCTAGGACGTCCAGAGCCAGCTCTGAGCCCAGGGTAGGGCTTGGTCCAGGCGGCTAACCTGGATGGTGAGAGTAGTTCTGGGGGGCCCAGGGCACTCGGGGTCAAAGTTTGTGTCAGGCTGCCGCAGGCAGGCAGGTTTCAGGATGTAGCCGCACTGCCCGTTGACGAGGAAGCGCCCAGCATTGAGGTCCATCTCATAGCCTGGTGTCTGGAAGTTCAGGGCCACTGTGGACACAGCAGGATCAGGACAGGCTCTTAGTGGCCCTCTCCTCACTGCTCAGTTTCAGGGGCCTCACTGCCCTCTCCTCTAGACAGACCTCTCCCCTAGACAGACCTGTAGGCAGAAGACTCAGTTCCTCTCTAAAGATGGCCCAGCGTGCTACTGTCTGGGTAGTGCTGCTCCGATCCCACTACGGCTTGGGGGGTGGGGTGAGGGGCGGTGTCATGGGAGCCAGGTGATTTAAACCCCACTGTCACCTGGTATCTATTGAGGCTGGAGTGTGAGGCTGAGTGGGGCATGCTGGAGAAGCCCTCCACTTTCAGGGCCAGGCCTGGGCCAGAGCCAAGGTCAGGTTTCTATACCTACCCCAAGGGGACCACACTTGCCTCCCTTGGTGGGCTCAGCATGGCATTGCCAGGGGTATATGTGCATGTGTGTGTCAACTGGGCACATGGGGGTGGAGACTTTTAACTTCTACCTTCATAAAAATGTGAGACTTTTACACTATCAAGAACAAACGAGCCTGGTTTGTGTTTCCCCACATACCCTGCTCACAATTTTAAAATAATTGTTATCAACAAAACAGTTTTCCACCTGGAAAGCCATGTGGCCCTATCACCGCTGGGGCCTGCTATGCCACCCCAGAGGCTACCCCACAAAGTGGCACCCTGCCACTCGCAGCTCTGCAGCAGCACTCACCCAGCTGACAGCCTGCGTTCCACATCTCCTGGGGGCTGTAATTAGCTGAGTTCATCCGCAACCCCAACGGGTAGACACGGGTCAGGTGGTGGGCATTGTGCCTAACGAAGCTGTTCCCTGGTGGGGAGTTTGGGCGGGATTGTGACAGACTCCTGGGGTATCCCTCACCTGGTGTCAGGCTGTAGCCCCTCCCTCAATTCCAGGGACAAGCTGGGAAGAGGCTGAATTCTCATCCCCAGCTTCCCCTGCCCCAGCTCCTCTTTTCTCTGACCCAGAGGGTGGGGGAACCTCACGAGGAGGCTGCTGAAGTCCAGGTAGAGACAGGGACCCCTCCCACAGCCCTGCACTGCATCCCAGCACCAAATCCCCACATTCCTCACTCAGCACATCAAACACTTGGCCCCAGGCTGATATGCTGTCTCTCATCACTCATCCCACATACACCCTCCAGCCACACTGGCTTCCTGGAACCTTCCAGTTGTCATGCCTCCAGACCTTTGTGCAACCTGCTCCTCCAGTCTAGAAATTCCTTCTCCCTTGTCACCTGGCTGCTTCCTTCTCATCCTTCCCTCAGGTGTCTTCTCAGGCATCACCTGGTCAGGAATCCTGCCCTGATCTCACCCCCTTCTGGGCTCCCCGAGTCCCTGTCATGGCCCAGCTGATCACCCCACGTCATAATTACCCAGCTACGTCTGGCCCCACCACTTGGCTGTATGCCTGGGGAGGGCAGACCGACGCCTCCCTCTCCCCTGAGCCCTCTCCCCTCGTGCATGAGGGCCTGGTACTGGGCATGTGCTGGGCACTCATTCCCTGAGCCCCTCTCTGGGGTCTTCTGACCTCTTTACTGCCCCCAAAGACTCCTTAATCTCCTCTCCAGACCAACTTCAGGATACCGCCCCACCAGGATCCCCCACTGGCCTGCCCCCAGATGCCAGCTATCTTACCTGCCTCTCGGATGAACTTCTTGGCCTTGCGCTCGCTGAGGGAGCCCAGCTGGCAGGGCTGGGGCGGGGCGGGGGCGGGGCGCAGGGTCTGCAGGCGAGAGGCGCGGCAGTACACGACCAGGGCCGACAGCTCCGGGGCGATCTGCTTGGCCTGGAAGACAGGCGCCAGAGGGGTTCCCCAGCTCCAGCCCCGAGCCCTCTTCCCTTCCCTCCCTCCGCCACCTGCCCCAGCTCTGCAGCGGTGCAGCCCCCTGCCCAGCCCTCCACTCACCTGCCGCTTCTGCTCTTCGGCCTCCATCCCCTCTTCCTCCTCCTCCTCTTCCTCGTCGTCCTCCCTGTCCGACAGAATTCGCCCGTCCTCATTCCGAGGAGCCAGCAGCTTCTTCGCCTTCACCAGGACCCGGCCCTTCAGCCGCTGCAGAGGCCAACAGGGAAGGGTTAGGCCCCCTTGCCCGTGTCAGCTGGTGGGTCGGTCATTCAACAGGGTTAGGCCCCCTTGCCCATGTCAGCTGGTGGGTCGGTCATTCAACCACCAGCGTGAGAGGCTGGCTGGGCACCAGCGAGGCACAGGAAAAGAAACACAGAGATGAGTGGTTTCTAATAGAAAAAAACCGGAAACAACCTATGAGGCCATCAACAGGGGACTGGCTAATGAGGTCCCTCCAAACATCAGGATACTACCCAGCAGCCTTTAAAATGAGCAGCAGCTCGGGTTGAAAGAGAAGTCGTCGTCTTCAAAAAAGATTTCCCATGAAGGAAGTAGTGTAGAACATGGAATCACATGGGTTTTTGTGTGTAACGTTTGAAAGAGAAGATAGCTATGGACAGAGGTATATATGCATGGGGAAATCCTGCAAGGACACACAAGAAACTGCTGAAGATGGGAACTACGTGTGAAATAGGGCAAGGGTGAGCCCAAGTGGAAGAAAACCCATTTTCCATTGTGTACAGCTCAATTTTTTTTTACCATATGTATGTTTTTTTCATGCTAATAAAAAATCAAATCTCACACACACACACACACACACACAAAGATGAATCAACATATTTTTGCATATTTGGGACCAGGAGTAGGAGGAGAGTTTTCTCAAACAGCCATAAAAGGATACATATCCAGATAAAATACCCTGGGGTTTGGAAGGAAAGGAGGCAGGACCACCTCCCGCCACAATGCTGGGGAAGTTCCTAAGGCCACAGGGAGAGGAGGTTTAGCTGCGCTAGAATTCTAGGCAGGTGCGCCTGGCGAGCCAGATGGCTAGGAAGGGAGCTCCAGGTGCAGATGATGCCAACCAAGGCCTTCAAGGTGGGAATGGCTGAGCTCGCGGGGACTCTGCGACGAGGCGGTGAGGCAGAGCAGGGAGGTCAGGGCCTCGAAGGCCAGGTGAGAAGGTGGGGTGGGTCTAGTCAAAGATGGACAGCAAGAGACTGATAACACCACAGGATGGCAGATGTCAGATGAAGGGAGGAGTGGGGGGGGCGGGTAAGGCAGAGAGGGGTGAGGGGTCCCGAACCAGGAAGGTGGCATGAGCAGGGGTGGATGGTGGACCACAGACAGATCCTTCCCCACCTAAGCTGGGGCTCTGGGAGCATCACCTCTGGGGATGGCAGCTCTTCAGGGTTTTGGGAGTCCAGCGCCTGCGTCACCAGCATGTCCCCCAGGATGGTGCGGAGGTGGTGGGCCATGACAGCCTGCTGCTCCAGCCCACAGTGGTTCTCAAGGGATAGAATGACAGGGTATGGGGACAGCTGTGGGAGAGACAGGCAGCAGCTTAGAGTCATTCACCTCTTCCTTCTTCCCATCCCAACCAGGACCCTTGCTACATGCAGCCCCCAGCCCCCTTCAGGACAGGCAGGCAAAGGCTGGGGTCTGGAGAACCCACTGGGGGGTGGGGGTAACTGAATCAGAGGGATGTGGGACACACACTGGGGCCAGTGTGTACGTGGAGGGGCAGAGGTCAGATACGGGGCCTGGGGAAGGGGTGGACTACCTGGGAGGATGAGGGCAGCTGCAGGAATGGCTTTCTTTTATAAATGCTCTTTATATGTCAATGACAGTGACCATGTCTTTAGGATGCAAACTTTGCCCCCCAGTCTGTCATTTGTTGGTGGTAAGATTTTCATAGCTTGACTGAAATTGCAATTTTATGTAGATACCATGTCAAGCTTCTCTTTTATGGCTTACTCTTTGGGAGTAATTATTAAAATGTCCTTCCCTACCCCAAGGTTTTCTTCTGGAAATTTTGTGATTTTGTGATACACAAAATATGAAGGTGGGAGAAGGAAGCCTCTCACTCAACTTTATTCTATCCCATTGGCCAGCTGTCCCAGCAGCACCTGGTCAAGGAAAGAGTCTCTGGGCAGGGGTGCCTTTTGGAAGGACTGAGGGTGGCTGGGCTCACCGTGAAGGCATGGTCACGCACGGCCTGGACCACATCTCGGAAGAGGATCTTGGTGGTGAGCGTGTGGCCATGGTAGATGATGGGCTCCCCTCCTGTCCCCTCCCAGCAGTCCAGCTCCACACAGCGGCATCCCTGGGCAAAGGCTCTGTGGACAGACAGATAGGCAAGGTGTCATGTGGGTGGCACAGAGCAGGGAAACAGACATGCTGAGCCAGGTGGGCCCCAGGAAACCCACAGTGGGAATTGAGCCCCATTTTCCCACCAAACTGGGGCCAAACTGGGCTTTACTGCCACCATCCCTCCGCTAGGTACCTCACGTAGGCCTCGGTGCTGCTGAGACCCCCAATCTGGGAGTCGGTCAGATAGGTATTGTGGGAAGAGGAGATAAAGTAGTGGGCGAGGGGCTGGTCCATGTCCTGGAACATGCATGTGTGGGCTGGGTTCAGGGCATCCCCCTCGGGCGACAGCAGGTACATCATGAAGCCATCCAGCGTCATTAGCTCGTGCTGCTTGGCTGCAGGGATGGGCAGAAGACAGCATCAGGCCATACAGGGGACTGCCGTGTCTGGTCCCAAATGCCCCCAAAGCTCACTCTACTTAGTAATGATGAACGCCTGTCTACCTACTGGACTCTACAAAGTTATGGCATTTAATCTTCAGCCAAACTCTGTGAGGAAGGTACATTACTATGTCACTTTACAGATGTGGCAGCTGAGTCTGGAATTGGTGAGATAACCTACCCAAGATGGTGCCCACAGCCAGTAATAGCAGAGCCCACTTAGCTGGGAACCCAGAACTATCAGACCTATCAGATGCCAAGACCTGGGCTGTGTTGACCCTAACCCATCTGTCAGACCCCCACCTGTTTCATTGAGCTCATAGGTCTGGATGAGCTGCTGGGCATGGGCCAGTGTGGCGCTGTCCTCGCCCTGGTCCTCCAGGAACTCCAGCAGCTCAGGGGCGCTCAGCACGCGGTCCTCGCCCGAGTACCGATGGAAGATCTCCTCCAACTCGGGGCGTTTCAGCAGTCGCCGCAGAAACTCCTCAATCTCAGTCCCCTCCAGCCGCTCGTTGTTGGAATGGTCACACTCCTAGGAAGCACAGGGAGAAACTCAGAGGATGGGACACCCTGGGAAAGGTGGCCTGCACTGACACCTGTCATCTACCATGGCCGGAAAGTCGAATGTCCCCCATTTCACAGGTAGAGAAACTGAGAGCTAATGAAGCTCCGGTCTCACTCAAGTGCACACAGCTGGTAGCCTGCAGGGCTGAGATGTTAAGGAAGGTCTCTTGGGTTCAGTGCCTGTCCCTCTGTATCATTACTTGCCCCAAGAATC
The DNA here is from genome assembly GCF_964146895.1 of Miniopterus schreibersii. Lineage (NCBI taxonomy): Eukaryota > Metazoa > Chordata > Mammalia > Chiroptera > Miniopteridae > Miniopterus > Miniopterus schreibersii. The sequence goes on from NC_138116.1 coordinate 24,696,629, forward strand.
AAGATGTGGGAGGGAAAATGTGGGCAGGACTGAGCCCCTGTGCCACACCTTCCCCCCACCCCATGTGTATACCCCATGTGATTACCATCCTCACATTGCCACATTCATACCCAGGGTCAATGAGCAACAAAGAGCGGAGGACCACATGGAGCTGTTGGGCCAGGAGTACAGGTGCCGTGACTCTCCTATCTCTCAGTGTCACGGGCTGGTCACATAGTCAACATCCACACAGAGGTCTGCCATGTGCTCTAAGCCATGAACGCAGAGCCCAAGCCTGTGTGCCCCTGTCTGTGCTCCCAAAGGTGTGGAGGTGCTACATGTGCCCCAGCAGAGGAGGGTGTGCATGTGCCTGTCAGCCGACTCCTCCTTGCTCCCGTGTGCAAATCACACATGGTCGCCTGTGCAAAGGGTGCCCTGTGGACTTAGAGAAATGAAAACTACAGCTTCGCTGCTCATGTGGGAGCAGTGGGGAGGCCCAAGGTCCTCCCTACCCTTGGGGTCTGCCTGAGGGGAGGAGAGAAGTTCTAGGCCAGCCTTTCCCCTCAGCACTCCCATCCTGACCCCTGGCCTCAGGGGAGGGTAAAAGGGTAAGTAGGCCCAGATGTGACCCTTCTGTGGGGAAAGGCCTCTATCTCCACAAAAGCTGGATGAAGACGAAAGCTGATGACTCAGATGGTCAGGGGGAGGGCAGAGGTCAGAGGTCAGAGAGGTGGCAGGTGCGTACCTTGAAAAGGCGGTAAGCGTACATGTCATTCATGTCCACGTTGACCATTCTGAGCAGGCTCTTGATCTCCTTGAAGCTCATCTTACTGTCCTGGTTGGAGTCTGCCCGGTGCAGGTAGGAGTGGATCCAGGTGTGGGTGCTCAGGAAATACCAGCGACAGGTTTGGCACCACCCCCAGCCGGCAGGTAACTGACAGGTTTGGCACCACCACCAGGCTTTGGGGGCTTCTTGGTATAGGGGCCTGTGGACTCCCTGACCACAGGAGCAGGCTGTCCTCCATGGAACTGGCCCAGCGGGCCGTCCTCCGTGGGCCTGGGGCTCCCCAGAGCCAGGAGGCCCTGTCCCCATCCTCAGTTTTTAAGACAAGGGGCAAGGGACTCAGGCTCAGACTGTGCACCCCGGAAGGCCAGGGCCCTACCTCCCCTCGGCTTGGGGTTGTCAGGGCCCACCTCCCTCCACGCACCGACTTGCCCCCCACGTCGGCCCCGCCAGCCGCCGGGCAGGATATTGATCCAGGCGCTCGCGCTGGCTCATGGCGTCCAGGCGCGCGCGCAGCTTGGCCAAGCCGCGCACCCAGCGCTGCGCCTCCTCGGCGGTGGGCGCCGCCAGGTCCAGGTTCTTCCGGCGGCCCTTGAAGGCGATGGTGAGGCAGCGGGCGGGCGCGAAGGCCCCGCCGAAGCGCCGCAGGCCCTCGGACTGGTGGCCCTCGCGGACGGCCTCGATGTGCTGCACGAAGACTGCGGGAGGGGCCGCGGCGGGTCAGCGGCGGGCGGGAGCCGCCCCGCGGGCTGTCCCCGCCCCGCGCCCCGACTCACAGATGTGCTGCGAGGGCGCGCGCGGGATGCGCCGCTGGAACCACACGCTCAGGCCGTCCTCCTGCAGGCGGTACAGCCGCTCCTTCTGCCACGTCCGCGAGCGGATCTTGCAGAGCCGGGAGCCCCGCAGCATGGCGCGCACGTCCTCGTCTTCCGTCAGGCCTGCGGGGTGGGGGTCCCAGGCGCGTCAGGGCCGCCCTGCCCGGCCTCCCAGGGGGAGCTGTGGCCTCCCTCTCGGGGCCTCCTCAAACCCACACAGGCCTCTCTCTAAGTGGCACATGCCCCCAATACTGGGCTTGACTCGAGGCTGGGTGTGCCCCACCCAGGCCCCCCGGGAGGTGTGCCAGTAACAGGCCCTTCCTCCCTGCCAAGTAGTGGTCTCTGGAGGCCCTAAAGCAGAACAACCCCTCAGGCCTCACTGTCACCCTTTCTGCCACTCTCCTCCATTGAGGCCTCCAGCCTTCAAGTCCAGAATCTATCACCTACAGCCTTTTCACTTGATTGGAAACCCTGACCATCAAGAAAGTAGTCTCACTATCTAACCTAAATCTCTCTTGCTGCAACCCAAGCTCCTCACCTCTCCTTTCCCTAAGCCAAGGGAGGACTGCAGAGGCCACTCTGGCTCTAGGATCACAGATCAAAGCCTCCAGGACCTGCCGTGGCTACCCAGAGGCTGCTCTCTAGGTGTCCTTTTTGTGCCCTAGTGGGCCCAGCTGAAAACATGGTCTCCTGTGACATCTGGCATTTGCCTAGCCACTGTCACAACCCCATGTAACCCCTCAGCCCAGTGTCCACCTTCCCCAAGGTGCTCTCTGGTCAGTGTCCACCTTCCCTAATAAGAGAAAATGTTTACAAAGCATCTATGACACACACTCCAGACCCTGCTCATGTATTAACACACAAGGAAACAAGCAGAGAAGCTTGTCAAATGTGGGAATTCCAAGGTAGGAAGTGGTGGAAACAGACTACAAACCCTGGAGGGTAGGATCCAGAACATTTGCCCTTGGCTGTGACAGTGAACCCTTCTGCTCCTATCCTCCCCCCCCCCCCCCCGCCCTCACCATCACCCTGGGCAGAGGAGGCAGGAGAGAGCAGAATTTAATTAGTTGTTTATTTTACATTCAACTTATTTTAAGTAAAAAAAAGTTCACCCAAAGTGGGTCTGGGTTTCTCAACCCTGGCTGTGCATCAGTATCACTTACAGGAGGTTGCAAAACCTATGGCCCAGAGATTCTTATCAAGCAGGTGTAGGCTGGGGCCTGGGCATCTGTGGGTTTAAAAACCCGCCCTGTGACTTTGAGGGCAGCCGTGATGAAAAGTCAGGGTATCTGGGGCAGGAGGAGAAATCTGCCATCCTTAGGAGGCTAAGGTCCCCCTTGAAGCCAGCCTGTGGCCCTAATGGCTACAAAGGGTTTCTCAGGGTTTAGAGATTGTGGCCCACTTGGTGCCCCCTAGCCAGGAAGGGGAGTTGGAAAGTAGCATGTGCCAGGCCAAGAGATTCACCAGACCCTCAGACCCCTATCGCCACATCTGGGCAACCTCTGAATTCTCTCATCCTGAGGAACAATGAGGTGGGGGCAGGACAGTCAGGGAAACCTGCAGGGCCACTACAACTGAGCCCATCCATCCTCCACCTCCTCAGCTGCAGGGGAAAGGGCCCTTCATTCCCGAGACTACCAGATTCTGCAGCAGCGGCCACCTCCCCAGACCTGGCCAGCCCTTCGATGCCACACCCATAGCTTGGGGGGGGGGGGAGTTGGGGAAGGAGGGGGGCTAGTGAATGACTAAGGCCGGAAATAGAGGTGAGTCACTGAGGGCCTGCTTTATCCAGAATCTTCTGCAAACAGGACATGGAGACAGGAAGCCTGAACTCTTGACCCACCTCCCACTGGGACAGGTTCCCACGATGAGGGGGCCCCAGCTCCCTATGAACCTGTTGTGGGAAGAGGTGACATTATAGTCTGCCCACCCAACTGGCACTGGCCCCTGGGTCACACTGTCCCTTGGTTCACACTATCCCCCCAACCATACCCCCAGTGGAAAAGCCAAACAGAATGAGGGTGCAGGGCTAGACTGGGCCAGGGCTGAGTCCCTGGGTCGGTGCCTCTATTTCCCCATTGAGCTTCTGACCCTGGGGTAGTGAGGGGTTTGGGGGGTCAGACAGGAGGGGCAGGACAGACAGAAGTGAGGGAGTGAGGTCAGGAGGAGTGCCTAGGCCCTGGGCAGAGATGCTGGGAGGAGCCTGGCTCTCTGACCAGCTACCCAGTAAACATTTATAGGTCCTGCCAAGCCCAAACCCATGGATGTTTTCTCCATCACATTACTGCTTGCTCGGAGCAGGTACACAAGCTGCCTGCCCTTGGCAATTTCTGTGAGTTCTCTATCTATCCATCTCTGCCTGGAAGCTGAGCTGGGCAGAGCGATGGCTACCTCGACTGAAATAATAATCATGAAATAATAGCAATAAAAATGAGGACAACAATAGCCGAAAGGTGGAAACGACCCAGGTGTCCGTTGACAGATGAACAGATAAGCAAAATGGGGTGTTATTCATACAGTGGAATATTATTCAGCCAAAAAAGGAGCGAAATCTGATCTGTGCTCCAACATGGATGAACCTTGAAACCATGCTAGGTGACATATGCCAGACCCAAAATGAAAAACATTGTATGATTCCATTTATATGAGGTACTTAAAATACTTCAATTCATAGACAGAGTATATGTCACTTCAATTTAAAAAAAAAAAAATCAGAGACAGAAAGTAGATTAGAGGACCAGGGGCTGAGGGATGGGAGGAAGAGGGAATTACTGCTTAATATTACAGCGTTTCTGTTCAGGGTGATGGGAATGTTTTTAGAAAGTCCAACATTGTGAATGTAAATAATGCCTCCAAATTAGCCACTTAAAAAAGGTTAAAATGGTCTATTTGATGTTATGTATATTTTAACACAATTTTTTAAAAGTAATAATGTAGTAAGCCAGAAACCACTGCACACTAAATGGGTGAATTGTGTGGTATGCAAATTCTTAATGAAGATGTTAAGGAGCCGTGGCAGGTGTGGTTGCCGGTTCCATTCCAGGTCAGGGCACATGCCCGGGTTTCGGGCTTGATGTTTCTCTCTTGTCTCTCTCTCCTTCTCCCTTCCCCTCTCTAAAATCAATAAAAACATATTTAAAAAAAATATATGTTCAAGAGGCACAAGTGGCTAACTTGTCCAGGGTTGTGGAATAAGTGGTGGGGCTGAATGCATGAGAGTTGGGGAGGCCTAACTCCAGAACTGTGTGTGGCTCCAATGAGCTAAAGTACATAAAATGCTCTGTATAGGGCCTGGCCCACAGCAGGCACTCAGTAAATAATAACAAAGAAGGAAAGTGAGGCAGTGCCCCAGGAGGGACGAGGGACCCAAGTGTCTCCTCAGTCCCAAGGCCTCCAGCTGGGCCCTTTTCCCTCCCAGTTCTGTAATGTCAGCTGGGGCTCAGACAACTTCCCTGAGCCGACTGGTTATCTCAGCTCCCAGAGAGGGGCCAGGAGGTGGTAAGGAACGGGCAGGCCCACTACCACCTTCAAACCGGGCGGTTTCGCCCGGCCGGGCGTGGCTCAGCAGCGGTTGAGCGTCGACCTGGGATCCAGGCGATCGGGGTTCGATTCCTGGTCAGGGCACATGCCCGGGTTGCAGGCTTGATCAATGACTCTCTCATCATTGATGTTTCTATCTCTCTCTCTCCCTCTCCTTTCCTCTCTCTGAAATCAATAAAGATATATTTTTAAAAATAAAAAAATAAACAAACTGGGCGGTTTGGGTTGTGTGGGGTCTGAGGCCTGAGCAATTCTGTCTCGATGGCCAAAGCCGGGGCAGGGAACTGCCTCAATGGCAGAGTAGGAAGGGTTCATGGGGAAGGACAAGTCCATCACTGATGACCCCCAAATCCCACCCTTTTTATGGATGGTCCACTGAAGCTCAGAAAAGGCAAGCTGTGGAGGCTGAAAAGAGTGTGGGCCACCCAAGGAAGGGAGGGACTCAGGGGCTGCGTAGGGGACAGGCAGGGGCCAGAGCAGGCTGGCAGTGGAAGTATGGGGGAGCTGCTGTGTGTGCATAGGGCGTGTAGACAGAAAGGTAAGATGCAGAGAGCAGGGTGTGAAAGGAGTGATAGGTCTCCAGTGAAGCGGGTATAGGGTGGTGTGTACATACAGGGTGTGTGCACTACTGTGTGTGTGTATGGGGCTGGTGGGAGGAAAGAAGGTAGGTCAGCTTGGGGAGGAAAATAGGCAGTGTGTGTGTGAGTGTGTGCGCGCCAGTGCACACTCAAGAAGGGCACATGGGGCTCCAGCAGGAATGTGAGACATGCAGGGAACAGTGATAGCTGACAGCTTCATGCCAATGGGGGAGGGGGAGGAAGAGCAGCTTTTCCTGGTGGCTGGGGTCATGAGACTCTGGGAGGGGACACACAACTGGTGAGGGTTCCCAAACACCTTCCTACCCGAATCCTCTAGCCAGCAGGCAGCCCCAGCACCTCAGGGACGAAGCATGGCCCCCTTGGCCCTGCTGGCTGCCACACCCAGGGCTAGAGCCCAGCAGAGCTCAGAGCCAGAGTCCATAACATTCCTTGGAGAATCAACAAAGTCAGGAAAGGCATATAATGCTCCCCTGTCCCTGGGCGGGACACAGTGAGATGAAGGTGGCAGCACCCATCCTGGCAGGGCCAGAACAGGCATGAAGCCTGTGTAAGCGCTCCCCAGAGTTGAAGAAGAGGCCGGGAAGGGAGCACAAGGCATGACAAATCCAGCCCCCCTGTCCTGCCTGGCATGCTCCTGCTTAGCCAGGAGGGCTGCCCTGCCCTCTCTACTACCAGGCCAGGCACCTGCCAGCACGGGGGGCTGCTCTGAAGACTCCCACCTGCCAGCACTCACCCAGGGCAGCCCCACTCACCCCTTAGGGGACATCCTGGGCAGGCCATCCGGAGAGCCCTCTTGCCCTGTGGCACTTGGTGGTGCGTGCAGGCTGGAGAGGACAGGGAGCAGGATTCTGCCCACTCAGTGCTCTGCTCACTGGGCGGATTAGGGACAGGGTGGAGCATTAAAGGCACAGAGTCAGACAGGGGCTCTGGTGTGACAAGGTTGTAAGATAAAATTCAGGATGCCCAGTTAAATTCGAATTTCAAATAAACAACAAATGGTATTTTAGTATAAGTTGTCCCAAATATTCGTTGTTTATTTGAAATTCACATTTAACCAGGCATCCTGTATTTTATTAGGCAAGCCTATGAGGGCATCCCTGAAAACTGGCAGGGCCACCAAGGGGGAGAGGCCCTCCCCAGGCAAAAATGACTGATTCATTCATTATGTCCCGAGTTTGGACTCTGAGCCAGACTGCCTGGGTTCACATCCTCTCTCGGCTACTTCCCAGCTTTGAACCACTCTGAACCTCAGTTTCCTCATTTGCAAGATGAGGCTCATAGTACCACATACCTCATATGATTGTGAGCATTAAATGAGTGATGTGAAATGCCTTGGCATACTGTTATAAAGGTGTTAATTAGTATTCATTCATTCTGGCAATAAAGACCCATCATTGAAAACCAGGCTTTGGCAGCAGGCAGGCAGAGGCTGTGTGGGCTTGGGCTGGTGACTTTACCCCCTTCACCTCGAGTTTCTCATCTGTAATGTGAGGAGAGCAGCAGCACCTTCGCCTCAGGAGCGCCGGGGACTAAGTAGGATCTGGACTGATGCAGGCTCAGCACTGCGACTGGCCCATCAGAGGTGCTCACTGGGCTCCTCTTCTAACTCTTCAACTATTCCCTGGCTTCCTGGGGGCAGGCCAAACCAGCAACCACCCCGGAGCAGGGACAGGAGAGGGACCCAAGGCTCCACAAATGACTCCCACTCAACGTGGGCAGCCATTCCTCTCTCCTCCACCTAGTCCTGGTTCCCACCCACTATGGTCTTAAAGGCCCTTTGACCTCTGAGCCACTCCCTGTTCTAGTCTCTCTCTTGACCTGACCTGAAATAAAATCTGTTCTGTTAGCCTACGGGGTGTGGCCATGGCTGAGACTGTCATCTCAGAACTACCCTGCTGGTGAGTCTTGGTCTTGTTGATAGCCTGAGGAGCTAGGCCCCCGTGACACCTGGGGTTCCTCTCCACCCTGTCCCTGGAATCGGTGAGGCCTGGGGAGGGGGCATTCCCCACACACTGGACATTCCTCTCTCAGCAGTCGCTCAGCAGGACAAGGCAGTGGTGAGGAGGAAGGGCAGCCAGATGACATTCTGACACCCACATAGTTCCTGACAGTGTCACTGTGACAGAGTGCCCAGAGCTCCCGTGCAGCCTTACTCAGCCTGGGCTCAACTGTAATTATTTGTCTACAAGTGTCTCCTGCCACTAAACTGTGAGCTCCCTGAGGCCAAGACACTGTGTTATTCATCTCCATAGCCCCAGCCCCTGGCACACAGATGGGGCTGAGCAAACGTGTGTGGAATGAAGGGACAGACAGGTGTGCAGGGCATCACCTCTGCCCTCCCACGGCATTCAGAGCCCCTGTGAGTGGCTGACTCTTCTGGCTGTCTCAGTGGCACCTCAACTCCCTACAGCTCTCCTCCTGTCCCCAAACCACCAGTGTTCCTTAGCCCAGAGAACGACACGCACCAGAGACACATTTCCAATCTCACTAACGGCACAGTCCACCCCAGTCTACATCCTAGGTGGTTCTGGAATCCATCTCAGCCAGCCCAGCTCAAGTCTATCTGCCCAACTGACCCCTCAGCGTCCCTTCTATGGGTCTCCCTGTTTTACCCCTGCCGTCATCCAACCCAACCCTACTTGGCACAACTCCTGCCCTCCAGAGAAAGTCCCTAACTCTATAAGGAGGGGCCTTGAAGATCTGGCCCTACCTGCCTCTCACCTTTTTCCTTACTCCAGTCTCTGGCCCTCACTGGTTCCCCAGCATCTCACTTGCTCCCTCCCTTCCTGGTCTTGCTTTTTTGCTTCATTGTCTGACCTCCTTCCTGACACTCAGCTCTCTAAGGGCCAGGCTTGTGTCCGTCCTATTCGATGCTGAATCCCCAGGGCAGAGCATACTATAGGCATTCAATGAATGTTTGTTGAATGCATGCATGATTGATGGAGGGAGGGCAAAGGTCATGCCTTATGTCTGCACAAGGAGAAAGCCAGGCATGTTGTTCAGAACATAGTGCTCAATAAATTCAGGTCAAATGAGTGAGAGGAGGTAGAAGTAAGAACAAGGGGGTAGAGAGCAGTGGCAAAAAGAAGGCAAGATTGGTGACAGGAACCCCTAAATTCTGCCCCAAGATTCACACAGGTCTCCTGAGCAGCCCTGACCCTCTGTTCCCTCAACCATGCACCGATCTTCAATCATTAAGTATTCTACAAACAGCAGTTCCGATACACTAGTTTCACAGTACTGTACATTTTACAAAATATTTTCACACATACACCACTGTCTTTAAAGCCACTCAACCAGCTAGTCAGTCCCACTTTGCCCAGATGCTGAGGGTAACAGTGGCAGTGTGGTGGAGCAAGCCTGCATGCCAGCCTTTGCCTTTTACTAGCCGTGTGGTCATAGACAAGTTCCTTGACTTTGCTCATCTGTGAAATGGGGATTGCACCATCTACCTGTCAGGAAGGCGAAGAAGACTGAATGACACCACATATGTAAATACCCAGTGCTGTCTGTCTCTGGAAGACGCTTAATAAGTCACAGTTACATTCCCTTCCCGCAGGGATTTTCCCCAAATCTGAGACAGGAACTCTGGTTTTCTGATACTAAAGACAATGTTCTCACCAGTTAGACTGGTCTTACCAGTGTTGGATTGCTGCTGCAACCCCTGTGGGGGCTGCTAGGTTGGAGGGCTGGCTTGGGAGGCCAGTCTCTTCCACTGCTCTCATTGGGCCAAGAACCGGGAATGCCCTGGAACCCTCGCAGACGCTAAAAGGCACCAGGTGTTGGAAAGGTGGGTGAAGGACACACCAAGTCTGTCTCCCACTCCACGCTCCGGACCCTCAGGGACCCCCAACCCACACCCTTCGCCCAAACGCCCACTTCAGCACGCCCCGCGGGCGCCTCCTGGTGGGAAACAAAGGCCATCCTGGGCGCCAAGCTTGGGCCCGGGGACCTCGGGTGACCGCAGGTGCGACCCCCAGCTGGAACGGCGCTGGCATGCCATACCTCGCCGCCGTCTCCACAGCCTGGGAAGCCCGCTAACGGCTCGCCAGGGTACCCCGGCCTCCCAGGCCGCGCCGTGGGGACAGTGCTTGCCCACCCGAACCGCCCCCGCCGTCACTGACCCATCTTCTTCAGCGCGCGCAGCCCGGGCCTCCTGGTGCTGCCGTCCTGGGGTGCGCGCGGGGCCGGGGGCGGGAGCGCGGCGGACGCTGCGACCTGTGCGGGCACCCGGGGCTCCCGGCGCCGGCAGCTCCTCCAGCGGCCGCACAGCATGCCTCGGGGCGGGGGCCAGGGCCGGGCCCGGGTCTGCGCGCGGGACAGGGCAGCGGGGCGCCGCTCGGGCCCGGCCCCGGCTCTCCGCCGTCACAAGCGAAGAAACTTAGCGGCGCTGGGAGTTAGGTCGGGAGGAGCAAGTGTGGGGAGGAGGGAGAGAGGAAGGGACGAGGTTCAGGGAAGGAGGGACTCCGGGAAGGAGGGACACGCAGGGAGGGGGCGGGGCCGAGGAAGGCGCGGGGGAGGCGCGAGGCGCGGGCGGAGAGGGGTTGGTGATTCCAAGATGGGAGTTGGGGTGGGAGTTGGGCCCTCCCTGAAGTATGGGGTGGGGGCCGATCCGAGCCATCCTCCCCCGAGTCTCATCTTTCGCCCCCGGCTCGTGAGTCCCTATTCGCCAAAAGATCTTCGGATCCCAGCCTCATAAATGACCTGCACTTCCACTGGGGCACTGGAGGGGGCGAGGGTTGCCATCGCGCACTTTTCTCTGGACCTTGAACACAGTGCCGACTCAGGACCCCTCTCCACCATTTCCAGGCCCACCGGGAAGCTTCAGAAGGGAGCCATTTAGGGGCGGGGGCCGGGTCTGCAGGGTGGCTTGTCCCGGGCCAAGGGTACTGGTCTCCGAAAGTGGATAGGGCCCTGGAAGCTGAGGCGGACGGCAGGACCGCCCGAACAGGAGGAGTGGGGGAGCGGGAAGTGGTGGGTGGATAGGAAGGCTCTTGGCTGTGACCTCATAGGATTAACTCTCTCTGCACCCAGCCAGCTGCCAACCTCTCAGTTGTAGCGTCTCGAAGTTGACTGGTCTGGAGAGGGTGGGGTGGCTAGAAGACTACAGTCGTCGGCAGAGCTGGGTTCTGAGGTTCTAGGCTTGGTACGCTCACCTGCTTGATTGTCCCAGGAGAGCCGCTGCATGCTACGTAGATGTCCGTGACATCAACCCGTAGGTGAGCGTGGAGTGCGGGTTCTGGTGACATGTGTACACTTACTATGAATAAAACCACCTGTGCCCCTCCGCCTGGCTCAGTGGCTGAGCTTAGACGGGTGAACCACAAGGTGATGGTTTGATTCCCAGTCAGGGCACATGCCCAGGTTGCAGCTGGATCCCCAGTAGGGGGCCTGCAGGAGACAGCCAATCAATGACTCTCATCATTGATGTTTCTCTCTCTCTCTCTGTCTCTATCTCTCTCTCTCTCTTCCCCCGTTCCTCCCACTGAAATCAATAAAAACATTTAAAAAAACCCCACACAAACAAAAACAAACACCTGCATATTTGTTCATGAAGAGTGGTAGGGAGTGCACACATTGTTTGCCTCAAGTGCCCTGGGGCCAGCGAAGAGCTAATTGCACACCCACCACCTGCCACTCAGCAGCTGCCAAGAGTGTGCCATCAGGACATAGATTTTCCAACTACTGGCCCAGGCTCTACCCCATGCTCAGTTATCCCCAACTCAGAGGTCCCTCATGCTGGGTTGGGTCTCATCCCTTTCTGGATATTATTTCTGAATGTTGAGTCTTCTCTGCGCTTCTGATCCAGCAATTCCTTCCTCCAGAATGACCTTCCTCATTCTTCTCCTAGCAACTTTTTTTTTAATTGATTTGAGAGAGAAAGAGGGAGAAAGAAATTGCTGTTCCAGTTATTTATGCATTCATTGGTTGAGTCTTATATGTGCCCTGACCAGGAATCCAACCCGCGACCTTGGTGTGCACGGGAGGACGTTCAACCAACTGAGCCACACTGACCAGGGCATGACTCCCTATTTTATTTACAGCGACTGGTAGGTGTCTGAAGAGATTTGGGTTGAGCTGACGGACGCTGGTTTCCACCAGGGGGCGCGAGTGCTCCGTGTTATTTCACTATGTCCACCAGGAGGCGCTTCCGTCCGCCTCCGGCAGTCAGGGTAGAGGAGCCAACCCGCGGATTCGCCCCGCCCGATTGCGAGAGGCACAGCTAACTATTTGCATAATCTTGAAAGGGATGCGCTGAGTGGCTGGAGCATAGAGGCCGAATCTGAAACGGGCTCTCTCATTGGCTTAAATTCCCCCTCGCTCTACGTCCCGATTCCCGGCAGACCCGGCCGGGAGGTCAGTAGGAAGCCTATGGCTAGTGGCGAGAAAGGACCCAGGCGTCCGGGCAGCGGTCTCCGCAGGGTGAGTGCCCGGCGGCCGAGGCGGGGTGCGGGGTGCGGGGTGCGGGGTGCGGGGCACAGGGCGGGAGGATTGCTCGCCCGCCTGACTCCTCGTCGCCTGTCTAGGAGTTGGAGATGCGCATCTAGAGGGGCACTGCGACCCCTTACCACCTGCCTCTCCACCCAACCACCGAGGTCCTCTCCACCCTCCCCAGCTGCCTTGGGGTAGGAAAAGGACTCTTCAGTCTCAGCTTCTGACCTCCTCGGGTATCTCACTCAGGTCTCTAAAAGGCTTAGTTTGCCCCTCTGGAAAGTGGATCAGATTGGCTTACTCAGGTGTGTGCCCGGGTGGAACCTGGAGGCCTGCTCACAAGGAGGCTTGTTCTTGCAGAGTTGCTCAAAAGTAGGGCCCCAGGGCTCGGAGCAGCTGGGGATGGGTACCGAGAAAGAAATCCCAGAACCGGACTGCCAGGAACAGTTCCAGGCTGCAGTCAGAGTCATTCAGAACCTGCCTAAGAACAACAGTAAGTGAGGGCACGAGGACCTGCATTTGGGGGTCAAGATGGCTGGGGTCTGCCTCCCAGGACGCTTTTATCCCTTCAGTTTTTGCAGACAAGTGTCTGCCTGGGCCGCCCCTGGTTCCCCTCTACCTCCTGCCCCTGGTAGACGCCTCACTATTTCTGTCCTCTCCTAGGGTGGTTCTCCCCCCACCTCCATCCCCTTGGAGCTGGGGGCGATGCTCTGCTCTCCACACCCCAACTTCCTTCCCAGGTTATTACCGCCCCTCCTATGAAGAGATGCTTCGATTCTACAGCTACTACAAGCAGGCTACCATGGGGCCCTGCCTTGTTCCCCGGCCTGGGTTCTGGGATCCCATTGGACGATATAAGTGGTGAGCTCTCCACCAGCTGGGCAAACAAGCCCCTGCTGTCAACCAGCCTCTCACAGCTCTCTGCCCCCAGGGATGCCTGGAACCGCCTGGGCAAGATGAGTAGGGAGGAGGCCATGATTGCCTACATCACTGAGATGAAGGTGGTGGCACAGAAGGTAGGGATAGGCTGTGGGCTCCTCTCTGTCCCCAAGTTCCCAGCCAGGTGGCCTGCCCCCCACCTTTCTATTGCTGCCGCCATTATGTTTCCTGCACGTTGACACTTTTTGGGAATTATCACCTTCATGCGCTTCCCCCAACCTGTCTCCGGTCTCTGGCTAGGCACAAGGTGGAGGCTGAGACAGGAGCCGGGTGGAGGGGGCCCAGCTCAAAGGGATAGGAGGGCAGGGGGGGAAGGAGCCAGCTACTCTCCAATAAACCTTATCCCCTACAGGTGATCGATACAGTGCCTCTGGATGAGGTGGCACCTGACATGTTTGGTTACTTTGAGCCCCTGTACAGGGTGATCCCTGACATGCCGAGGCCCATGGGAACCTTCCTGAGAAGTATCCCAGGTCAGGCCCCCAGGATGAGTGCTCTGTAGGCACTGAGTCAACTGTCAGGTTCAGGCTGAGGGGGCTGCTTAGTTGGAGGGGGGCCCATGGGCAAAGGGCTCCAGGTGATGTCCCTGTAAGGACTCCAGCCACTGCCCCTGATGGGGTGGGTCTCAGGCAGAGTCAGTGGCTAATGGGGAGCAGAGATCTGATCTCACTGGGAGGCACCAGCCTCTTCCCGGCCCCATCCCTGAGTGCTATGTCTCTGCAGGTTTCGAAGAGCAGGTACCGAATGGAGATGCTGGGGTTGCCCCAGAGTCTCCCTGCCTCCCCAAGGAACCAGCACCCCCAAGCCCAGGTCAGTGGCTGGGCAGGAGGGACAGAGGGCCAAATGCAGGCCAGAGTTGGGGGAGACGTCCACGTGTGGTGAAGGGGAGAAGGCTGGGTGCCATGCTGTGCCCATTGCACCTCATGCCCACAGACAGAGACCTCCTATGCTCCAGGGAAAGCCAGGAGGACATTTCTGGGATTTCTGTTCCAGGGCTTCACTTCTGGGACCCATCTGTGCCTCTTGTGGCAGTGTCTCTATTGTCCCCTGAACAGGTGTCTCTGCCCAGTTCTACACTCCTCCCCTCCCTCCATAGCCTCCCTCTTGTAACTAACCTACCTACCCCCCCCCCCCCCCCAGAGTCTCAACCAACCAGGGACCTGGACTCTGAGGTTTTCTGTGATTCCCTGGAGCAGCTGGAGCCTGAGCTGGTGAGATAACCCCTTGTACCCTGCCTTTCCCACCCCACTGTGCCCTGGCTGCTCCTACTGCTCCCTTTGGACTTTGTGACTCACCTCAGCAGGTTTGGGCAGAGCAGATGGACACCGCTGGAGGAGAGCCTGACACCAGAAACAGCCCTGTGCCCCCAACAGGGAAAGGTGAATCAGTGCTTGACCTTTAACCCCCGTCTGCCCTTCCCCATGGTTCTACTGCCCCGGCCTTCCCCTGGCTGCCCTCTTGGGGCAGAAATGAAAAGCCAGTTCTGGGAACTGGAGAGAGCAGCCTCTGCCCAGGAAGGGTTGCCAAACAGCCAGACACTGGATGGGCAAAGTCTTTGCCTGGCCTTCTCTCCCTGAGGGCCATCAGGAGCCACCAGGCACTGAGTAAGGGCAGCTGGGGCAGAAGTGCTAGCCCCCCACATAGCTACAACTACATGGCTTTGGGAGTCATTCTCTCTCTCTGGGCCTCCCATTTGGGACTCTGAAAGGACAGCAATGTGTTCCACCCTATCCCCTTTTATAACTGCCAGTGCGCCACGTCCCATAAAGGGCACTGTCATAAATATCTCCTTTGAGCCAGCCTCCTGTGAGGGAGACATCTTTCCCTAACTTTCAGATGACAAAATGAGGCTCAGAGATATTACTGACTTGCCCAAAGTCACACAGCTACCCCTTTTAGTCTGGTACTCAGACATGTGGATGGACTGCACAAAAGTCACACTTGGTACAGGGGATTGTGCCCTAGTCTTACTTTTCCCTGGGACTATTCCCCTGCCCCCAGCCTGCATCCACCCTGCCCCTAGCGGAATTGCCCCCTGAGTCTTCTTCCCTGTGTGTCTGTTTTCCGCAGAGGGGTTGAAAGGCAGCTTGCCAGGGCCCCAGGAACTGGACTCGTGGCTGGTGGGGACAGTTCGAGCACTGCAGGAGAGCATGCGGGATGTCCAGGGAAGACTGCAAAGCCTGGAGAGCATGCCTGTCCCCCCCAAGCAGGTGAGCCCCCAAGGCCAGGGTGAGACTGGGGCAGAACTCTGAAGGTCTCTATACTAGGCTCTTCATCCAGCCACTTCTTTGTCCCCACATCTCTACTTCCCACACCTTTGCCTCCCCCAAGAATGGTGTGACTTACGTCACCGGCAGGGAATTGGGATCTGAAGTGCTTCCTCCTGGAAGGGAGAGTGGGAAGGGCCCTCTTTTCCTGCCCTTACTGCCCTTTGCTTGAAAAGACACTGAGCAGGAGGACTAATCCCAACAGTTGGAAGGGCCAGGATGTGTCTGCCCTTTGCATTGGGGCTGGGGATCCCTGTTGTCCCTCAGTTAGGACTTCTGTTCCCAGATTTAGGGTTCACTCCCAAAGAATTCAGCCTTTGCATTCCTCACTCCCTTTCCACACTCCAAGATCTTCTTGCCCCTTACACCTCAACTTCTGCCATTTCTGGAGCCCCAGCTGTGTGCCAAAAACCATTAGTTGCATTATCTCACTTAATTCACTCAAAAACCCTATGAAATAGGTTTTCATTTCGTTATTACAGATGAGGAACCTAAGGCTCTGAGAGGCTGAGTAACCTGCCTGAGGGTACGCAGCCTGGAAGACCCTCACAGAGCTGCTGTGAGGATTGGATGAGATAATGCTTGTAGGTACTTCCCCAGTATCCAGCACACACAAAGATCTCCTGGAATGGAGTTCATTGTTATTATTAGTATTAGTATTAAGTGACAGAGCTGGGAGTGGCCCTACGTCTATCTCTCTCCAAAGCTAGCACCCACCACTAACTCTGAGTGGGTCTGTTCTTGAGAAGCCTGGGGTGGTGGGGGCAGGCGAGGGCTGAGTTGCTGGATGTAGGCAGTCATTTAGGTGACCCCTAGATCCCCTTGGCACAGTATCAACCAGGGTGGCAGGAATTTCCTCACATCCACACTGGCTAACATTTCAACACACCCCACCCAGGCTTTTTAAATTTTGTTTACCTTTCACTAATTTTATATGCTGAAGATTTTAAAGATTTCCACCCTGGAATACTTGGGTTTGCATCTCTAAAAATAAGAACATTCTATTACCTAATTTTATCACACACTAGAATTCCTTCATATCATTAAATAGCCAATCCAAATCTCTCCAGTTGTCCCTAATTGCCTTTTCCAGCTGGCCTGTCCAGTCCAAGAGCACATTGCTGCATCTGGTTCCTCTGTCCTTTTAAGACTCTTAATCCAGACCAGTCCCTTTTCCTTGCTACTGACTTGCTAATGAGACTTGGCCAGTGGTCCTGTAGAAATGTTCCACTTTTTGGGTCTATCTACATTCTGGTGGCTAATTTACATGGCCAGATTTCATCAGAGGTAATGTCCTTCATATCAGGGGACACATATCAATGTCCCGCCATTAATGATTCTAACATGGGCCACTAGCATGAATAAAGGGGTGACAATCTGGTCCCCTCATTGTAAAGTCATGTTTTTTTTCTTGCAGCCAGGGAATGTCCAGTTCCTTGTCCACTCCATTTGTCACACAGGTTTTGACAACAATTAATACATAATCCTGAATCAATAATTTATTTAGTGGTTGCAAAAAAAGTTTACTTTTAAATTCTATTATTCCTTTAAAATTTATTAGCTGTTAATTTTTTGTAGTTTCCTTCATCATCTAGGATTTCCCTGAAATACAGTGCCTTATGAAAAGGCAGCATGCATGCTTAATTCTATTTAGTTATTTATTTTAAACATATCTTTATTGATCTCAGAGAGGAAGGGAGAGAGAGAGGAACATCAATGATGAGAAAGTCATTGATCGGCTGCCTCCTGCACACCCCCAGCTGGGGATCAAGCCCACAACCCAGCCATGTGCCCTGACCGAGAATTAAACCTCGATCTCCTGGATCCTAGGTCAATGCTCAACTGCTGAGCCATGCCCGGCCAGGCAGTTCTCTTTATTTTTTAAAAAAGGAGTTGATTTAACAGCCACCTCAATGGTGACAAATTTCCAACTTTCTCTTTTTTTTGAGTATCAGTGTGGACTCATGGATTTTAAAGATTCAGTATTTCAATCAACTGCAATCATTCTTTTTGATGCTCAGATTGTCACGACTTTGGTCAGTGGAGACCCTTTCAAGTTGGGTCCTATCATGACCTCATTAATCTTTAAAAGCTTCCTTGCTTTCTGGCACAAGATGTCCTGCATTCACCTCTACCTTTCCTGCTCCAGACCTGGTATCAGCCACTTCTCCAAGGAGCCCTAGCTCCTTTTAGCAAAGAATATTTGAAGACTAAAATCTGAGCACTCAGGGTCATTTGAATTATGTGGCACATCCTTTACAATATGAGGGTCTTAAGGCGACACCAACAGGGTGAACAGCCTAGTAGCCAGTAGGGACTCCAGGCTGCAGCCTTCTTGGCACCCGGGATTGCCCTGGGAGGAAGATGTGGGAGTGAGTTGGAGTTGATCTGCCAGGGACACACTAGGAACCCCAGCATCCCTTCCCTTCTAGTGGTGCAGATATGGGGGTAGGGGCTTTTCTGTTCCAGTTCTCACAATCTGAAGGAAGTAGAAGCTCCTACTGAGTTCTGGAATCAGGTTTCTAAGGAAGGCTCAGTCTATGCTGAGGCCTGGACTGGCCCCTGACTCCCTCCCTCCCTCTTGGCAGCAGAGGCCTCCGTCCAGCGCTCGGCCTTGGCTCCTCAGGCTCTCAGGTCCTACGCTGCTCTTCTTCCTCCTGTGGCCCTTCATTGTCCAATGGCTCGTCAGACAGTTTCGGACCCAGAAGAGGTGACTTTCAATGGAGGAGTCTCTGCAGCCAACGGAGGAGGATCTGTGCCCCTTAGCCTTCCTAGGGTTTAGGAGAACAGCATTAATCCCACCCACCACCGCTACCAATTAATGTTTGCCTTAGCACTCCCCCGCCCCATGGGGGGGCGCAAATAAGACCCTACCCTTCCCTGCAGCCTCAGAAGGATGCTTCCGCCACCTCCCAACCCCCAAACCATCCCAGATTTCCTCGGAAGGTTGCAGTTGCGGTGCACACCCTGGGTTCTGGGTTGGCCAGTGATTCGGGGTGGGGCTGCAGCGGCTCAGCCTCTGCCCTCCCCAACCCTGGGTCACCTGACACTTCTCCCACTCAGCCTCTCCCAGTAGAGGCTCAGCTCTAGGACAGGTTGGGACTTGGGCCGGGTCCTGGGATTGGTTGGCTGGGAGGCTATGGGAGGGGGCCGGGAGGCCCCGCCAAGTTGGGGGAAGGCAGAGAGAGAAGGCTCCGGGGGAGGGGCGTGAGCTGAGTTTGCTAGCCTTCCTCTCCCCACTTATACTATACTCAGGACTTCTTCACTGAAGATTCACTTACAAATGAATGTCTCACTAAATAAAATAAAACCTTAACCTTCTGCGGTCTACAAAGTGAGGCGGAAGTCGGGTCCGGAGTGTGCAAGGCACAGTTTCTTTCCTGCTCCCCCCACCCATGTCCCTTCGGACAGCCAGAGAGGCCAGTGGCTGGTGTTTCTGAGGAAGATTGTCCCTCCTCCACGGACAAATGAAGGGAACAAGAGCCGGGGGTCTTTCGAAAAAGTGGAGGGGAGCGGGGATGTCCCCAGAGGGGTGGGGCTGGAGCGTTGGGGGAAGGGGAGGGGCTGCACCCGCAAGGGGGTAGGGGCAAAGGGCCCAGTCCTCCCTGCCCCTCCCCGTCGGGGGCCTAGCGGGAGCCTGGCGTAGCTCTGTCACCACCACAAGGCGAGAGTGGCCGCTCCCTGCTCTCTGCGTGGGCACATAGGGCTGGGGTCCAGACCCCCGGGCCGGAAGTGCCCACTGCTCGCTTACCTCTCAGATGCTCACTCCCCGTGACCCTCGCGGTCGGGCTTTCCCAGGGAACTTTCTGGAAGTCCAATACCAAGTGGGAGCCTTTCCCCCGCCCTGCCCTTAGGCGTGCGGGTGGGGACCTGCGCGGGGAGACCCCTGGTTGGGGTGGGCAGAACACCTGAGTGGGTACGGACCTCCCAGTGACACTGGCTGCTGGGGCACTGAATTTATTTTTCTCACCACCTGGCAATCTCGGCCTTCCTCTGGTCAGCACCAGCCCTGTCGTCCAGGCAGTGCTGATGCCTCAGAGCCCACTGGCTATGTCCCCATCTGTGGAGGGCTGTAGCAGCCTTGAGCCCCCTGTAGCTGCCACCACTTGGGCCCCAGGACCTTCCTGCCCCTGGGTGAGGTAGAGGTAATTCTGAAGGCCCCTCCTTGGAGACCCTTCAACTCCTGAGTTACCTGGGTCAACCCCTGGCCTTGCCCACTCTCCCAGGCTTAGCCATCACTCGCCCCACTGGAAGCCAGGTCACTCTTTGACCCTCAGTCCTCAAGGCAGTATCCCTCAGAACAGACACATGGGCCTTGCTGCTCCACAGCTGGCCCAGGGTTATAAGCAGAGGCAACAGCAGGGCAGTGAGAGAACAGAATTGGTGCTGGGATGCAGGTGTGGGGCAGAAGCCAGCTCCACCACTTGCAAACATTAATTGTGTGACTTGGGCAAGACAAGATATTAATTACTCTGAGCCTGGGTTGTCTTGTTTGTGAAATAAGGATGATAATCTCTTTATCATAAGGCAGTCCTGGGATTTAAATTACCAGGACATATAAAATGCCTGGCAAAGGGTTAAAACTCAGCTGGGTACCTGGCCTTCTGTTTGATAGCATTCTAGAATTCTACAAACTATTAATTTGGGCACCCCTCCCCCAATATGACAAATGAGCCCATACAGCTGAGTCCTGCCCAGTAAACTGAGGCTGGGCTCAGCTATACCTTCCAAATCCCCTGACTGAGGGTACCCAACAGTCCTTTGGAGTCTGAAAATGTGGTAACAAATTGTAGTTCTCTGACTCCCAGTGTGAGGGGCAGTGCTTGCTCTGAGGAGTCTCCTGCTTGCCTGATGAAACAGCACAGAAGGCAGGCTTTTCAGATGGACCTGAGTTCTTGGAAGCTCAGGGAAAAGCTGGGATGGTCAATTTCAAAACATCTGGCTGTGCCCCAGAGGCACTCTTGCTTACCTCTCCCTTTGGGCATGCCATCACCACTTTGTCACAGAACCTCTCTTGAATTCCCAGACAAATCCCTTCTTTGGACATGATGCTTACTCTTCATAGAACACCCTTCTTTATGCCACTTTGCCTGAAAACGATTCATCCCTCAGAGACAGCCAGTAAATCACTTCCCCTTGAAACCTGTACACAATCATCAACTCCTAAGCAGCTTGGCTCACAGCTCCTATCTGATTTTGTCCCCTGTCATTTTGGCTCACTGTGGTTTGATGGCTTCTCTATACAGTCCACGAGCAGCAAGGATGACGTATTATTCATCATTGTGCCCTCCTAACAAATTGCTAAATGAAGAAATAAGAGCCCAAATTATGATGAGGCGGTTAGGAATGAAAAGGAACTAAATCCAGAGTCCTTGAGGAAAAAGGGAATTTTGCGTTTGCGACAAAGAAACACAGGGGTCACAAAGACCTTCACACAAGCTGGAATTGCCACTTAGTTGTCATGTGACCTTGGACAAGTCACTTAATTTCTGAGTCTTAGAGACTTCTTAGCTCTAAAATGGAGACAATAATTTCTATCCTTATTCGCTGGGCTGTGGTGGGGTCAAATGGCTCTGTGGTAAAAGCACATTATACGGTGAAAAGTGGTTGGAATGTCAGCCATTGCTATTAAGGAAGAAATAATAAGAATGGGTCACTGGGTGTGTGGCAAGAGGGAGAAGTTTGGATTAGAACAGATTTTAGGCCTAAGTGATTAGGACCAAGGGTTTGGGCTACTCCCAGGCCCTGTCCTTTGTTCAGAATCTGGAGAATTTTCTCAAGAACAAGCCTTCCCCCCCCCTCCTCATAAGTCTACCCACAGTCCTGGGCCAAAATCCCCCTGTCCCCGTTTTTGGGTAAAGCCTCCTCCTTAGGGAAGCCTTTGGCTCTGCTTCCCTCCGAGTATTGCCCAGGGCCCACTGATAAGGAAGAGCCTCTGTAGATGATACCTCCCTTCTCTCTCAGTGAGCCAGGGTTGATTATTTAAACTCATTATTAATTCGACCCCTCCCCAACAACGAGGCTCATCTGCTGGCGTGGACTCCCCAGTCCATCTCAAGAAATGCTCCTGGTGGGCTTTGAAGTGAACAGACCAAGTCAGCCCTAAGAGGCCATTTTCTTCTACAGAAGCTGAGGCCCCGGGGAGGCCTCTTTGCCCCGGGTTTCCAAGGAGTCCTTGGCGCCCGCCCAGCGCTTCCCAGATCCCGGCTGAGGAGAGAGGCTGTCTCGGCCCACCATTCTGCACTGGTCCCTGGGCCAGCGGTAGCCCTGAAAGGCTACACTGGGGCTGGGGCTCGGTCACTTTCGCCCACAGGTCTGGAAGCCAGTCCGAGGGTAGACGTCACTCGGGACTCGAACCTGCCTTCTCATCCTGTGAGGCCTAGTCCGAGGTTGCTGTGCTAACGCAGTCACACTGTCCCTTTAAGACGGCACTTTTTATTTTTCATTTGTTTACTTCTTCATGCGCTTTTCATTTTTTTTTACAAAATGTGTCACAATATCCATCCGCAAACGTCAGTCTCAGGCACTACCAACACGCTTTGAAACCATTTCTGTAATCTTAACAATCGAAAGTTACCAGCCGTGGGCCAACAGCTCTCTTTATAAGATTTAATTTTCTTTTACACCTTAGGAACTACTTTTTAGGAATAAACCATTTTTTGCTACAGTTAACAAATATTTATGACCTTTAGAACCATTCCGCTGAGGACAGAATACGATAACATGCTTTAAGACGCACCTTTTCATTAAAATATTCTGTGTGGGCCCTCATAGACCTTCGAATCTTCTCGTATTCCTCAGGCAGAATGGTATGGTCCAGAGCCCGCCCCACCTTTTCTGCATTGGTTTGCCTTCCTCCGAGATACGTGTGACTGTTGACCAATGGTCACTCACGTTTTTCCAGCGAGGGCTAAGCGATGGAGGGAGGTGGCCTGGAAAACGCCCCCTACGCGTCCTGGGGTTGGCTACGTCGCAAGGCGCGTGAAGACGGCGGGCCCGAAAGATGGGAACTACGAGTCCCAGCCTCCAGCAATGGGGACCCCGCTACGCATGCGCATGGGCGGGGTGGCCAAGCTTCTATATAAAAGCGGGCAGAGAGCTGGGAGGGAGCAGTTGGAAGTTGGCAGGTGGAGAGGCAGGTTGGGAGGGGAAGCTGGGAGGGGAAGCTGGGGGAGGAAGCTGGGGGAGGAGGCGGAAGAGGAGCTGTCGGAAGGGGGAGGAGGGAGGGAGGAAAAGAGGAGGAGGCGGAGGAGAACTGAGCTGAGCAGAGCATCGAGCCAAAGGGGAGATGAGTTTGTCTGTCCTCGGATAAGGCTCCGGCCCGGCCTAAGGAACTGGGAGCGCGGGTTGGAGCGACACTCGTGGAAGTGGGAGGTGGCGGCTCTGGGACCTTAACCCCTTGTGGGCTCTGCGGCTGGGGACTTAACCCTTTGTGGGTCCGGCCCCTCGGAGGCAGCGTCATCGGGTACTTTTAACCCCTTCGGGGCTGGGTTTAACCCATTGGACTTAACCTCATCTCCTAGCCCACCAATTCCTCCATTGTGGGGGCGCTCTGCGGGGAGGCTTGAGGCCGACCCCCTCCGCACATTACGCACTGTTTCTGCTGCTGCACCCCTTTGGACCTGCTAGCTGGTCGCGCTGTGGCGCTTAACCCTTTACTGACTTGAGCTCCCCCAAGTTGCAATTAGAGTTTGCTGACAGGACAAGCTAAAGGCGTCTCAGCAGGAACTGCCGAAGTGGATTCTGTTGGACATTTTTTTTCAAGAAAAGAAAAACCTTTTTTCCTCAAGGACTTAACAGCCAAAATTCTTCAAACTTTGAGAAGAGGACTCTTTTAGCCATGGCCGAGCCACTCGTGTCGGAATATCAGCACCAACCTCAAACTAGCAACTGTACAGGTGCTGATGCTGTCCATGAAGAGCGGAACCCCGATCGCCCCCCAGGCGCGGAGGAGCCGGTGCCGGAGGAGGACAGTAGGTGGCAATCGAGAGCGTCCCCCCAGTCGGGTGGCCGTCCAGGGCAGGAGGGGGAAGGGAGCCTGGAACCCCAGCCGCCTCCTTTGCAGACCCAGGTCTGTCCAGAACCTAGCTGCCTGGAAGCAGACGAGAAGGGCCAGAATGGAGACGATTTGTCCGCTGGCGGAGCATCGCCACAGGCGGCGGGAGGGGAGCCGAGGCCCGAAAATGAATCGCTCACCCAGCCATGCCACGACTCCGAAGCCAGCAAGTTGGGGGCTCCTGCCACTGGAGGTGAGGAGTCGTGGAAACAGCAGCAGAGACAGCTGGGCAAGAAAAAACATAGGAGACGCCCCTCCAAGAAGAAGCGGCATTGGAAACCGTACTACAAGCTGACCTGGGAGGAGAAGAGAAAGTTCGACGAGAAACAGAGCCTGCGAGCTTCGAGGATTCGAGCCGAGATGTTCGCCAAGGGCCAACCAGTCGCGCCCTATAACACCACGCAGTTCCTCATGGATGATCACGACCAGGAGGAGCCGGATCTCAAAACCGGCTTCTACCCCAAGCGGGCTGCAGCCAAATCTGACACCAGCGATGAAGAGTTTATGGAAGAGGCTGGCGAGGAGGATGGGGGCAGCGACGGGATGGGAGGAGACGGCAGCGAGTTTCTGCAGCGGGACTTCTCGGAGACTTACGAGCGGTACCACGCGGAAAGCCTGCAGAACATGAGCAAGCAGGAGCTTATCAAGGAGTACTTGGAGCTGGAGAAGTGCCTCTCCCGCATGGAGGACGAGAATAACCGGCTGCGGCTGGAAAGTAAGCGCTTGGGTGGCGGCGAGGACGCGCGTGTGCGGGAGTTGGAGCTGGAGCTAGACCGGCTGCGCGCCGAGAACCTCCAGCTGCTGACGGAGAACGAACTGCACCGGCAGCAGGAGCGAGCACCGCTGTCCAAGTTTGGAGACTAGACTGAAACTTTGGGGGGGAGGGGGCAAAGGGGACTTTTTACAGTGATGGAATGTAACATTATATACATGTGTATATAAGACAGTGGACCTTTTTATGACACATAATCAGAAGAGAAAATCCCCCCGGCTTTGGTTGGTTTGGTAAATTTAGCTATGTTGTAGCTTGCGTGCTTTCTCCTGTTCTTTAATTATGTGAAACTGAGGGATGCATTACTTTTCCTTTTAGAAGTTTTTTTTTTCTTATGTGTAAGTCATTTGACCAAGTTACAATGCATTTTTCTGTTAAAAATCCTCTCCTTAAAAGGATCTATAAGGTGGCCAAATCTGAGAACCATTAAATTCATTCTAGTTATAATAAATTTAATATTTGTAAATGTAACATAGTTTAAGTGTGATTTCTAGAGCCAATTCAAAAATAGTACTGATCTATGCGATTACATTCTGGGGGAGTAAAGAAATCATTAAATTTATTAGTTTGAAAAAAATCTTTAATGGGAGAATTTTCAATTTGCCGACTTTTCCCTTGAATTAATCTTAGTGTGCTACAATATATAGTTGACAAAATATAAAGATTTAAATAGCTTCAAATTTAAGTGTGCTTGCTTTCTAGTGCCTTGGTTTTCTTTCCTGATGTTGGAGAAATAAGCCAGTGTTGGATGTTTGGGGAGTATAAAGTAGCTACACTCAGAAGCTTAAAACTTAATTCTGCTTCTCAGTAGCCATTTATAAGTCTATTAAACAAAAATATAAATCTAATTTGGCAGTTTGTTAGACAACTGACAGCCTCATTTCATTCCTACAAGTAGGTTTTTAGTAATCTCCATCTCCCCCACCCCTTCCCCTTTGAGGCTGGAAGGAGTTCCTGGATGCCTGGAAGAGGCTCTTGGTAAACCTACTGCTTAGCGCAAGCAATGGTTGGATAACCTTTCGGGGCAGCTCTTTATGTTAAAATGTTAGAGGTAGGGGATATTGGACTTACGGAGGAAACGACTGTTTAGGGCATTCTAAGAACTTACCCTAATTGTCCAATACGTAAGTGCTCCCAACACCAAAAAGGAATAGGAGCTATCCACCTTTCCATGAGGGCTGACTAAAATTAGAAATGCCCCCTCACTGCAAATCAAGTATAAAGCTTCTGGTTAAAGAACTAACTCCTTGGGGGCCAAGCGGGAACCCTGCACATATTCCCTGTATAGCTGCTATTCTCAGTTTCCTAAACTGTGCTGGTAGCAGCAATTCTTGAATAGCTCTGCTCTTGAAAATGCAGGGAGGCCCTGGGAATTTCTGCGCCCAAATTAAAATAGTAAGAAATTATGATTGTTCCCTCCTGTCAGCCCATCTACACCTGCCCTGTTTCCTTAGGGCAATTGTACTACTCAGATCACTAGCACAGGAGTTCTTTAACTTGGGGCCTTAGAAACCATAGGGGGCCTTGGGGTCCACAAACCCCATAAATTTATATGTAGACTTGTGTTACATGTACATTTTTCCAGGGAAAGGGTTCAAGAGACTCACAAGGTTGTCAAACTTGGTTTAAAAACCCCTGCAGGAAAGGGAAAAAAGCCTCCTACTATGAAGCTTCCTTTTGTAGGTAAATGAAATAGTGGAGGGGGTGGGAACTTCAAGAGTGAAATGCACCTTATGATGTATAAGGAGCATATACAAATCAATGAATCAAAGGAAATTATGCAGGTCAAGACTGACTCAGGGCCCTCAGCTGGACTGAGCTGGTCCCTTGCCCTATTCTGGTAGATGGACCATGGGAGACAATGTATGATCAGTTTTTCCTTTGGCCTAAAATTTACATTAAATGTCTAATTTGAAATAGTTTTCTTCGTGTTTTTAATATTTCTTCTACTATGACATCATGCAGCAGTCCCAGAAACCCGGCTGCTTGGTGGAAGGACAGCAACACTGCCCTCTGGCTTTATAGTACAGAGCAGAAGCCTCATTTTGATTGCACTAGGATGCAGCAGTGATAACCTCTAATTTCAGAACCTCTTCTTAAGATGGATTTATGTATAAGAATCTTGTTTCCCCTATTAGTTTTGGATAGACTTTATAAAAATATTTACATCAGAAAAAATGGTACATTTTACTCTTAGGAGACAAAGGCAGTCCAGTTTTTAAAAATTTACAAGTAGTTTTAAGTAACTCTCATTATTTAATTTACTTTGAGGTATATGACTTCCTGAATTCTGCTTTCAAAGGCACTGGCAGTTTATTTTTTATTATTTTTTAATCCTCACTTGATATTTTTCCATTGCTTTTCAGAAAGAGTAGAAGGGGGAGAAAAACATCGATGTGATAGAAACACATCCACTGGTTGCCTCCTGCACACACCCTGACCAAGGCTTGGGTATGTGCCCTTGGCCAGAATCAAACTCAGAACCCTTCAGTCCTCTGGCTGATGCTCTAACCACTGAGCCACCCTGGCTAGGGCAGCACTGACATTTTACTATATTTATTGCATTTATATTCTTTGATGAGGTTTGTGTGAAATAAGAGTTTCTATCAACACTTTCAATATTGAAACACTTGACTAGCATATTGCTCTCAGGGCAAAAGACTCTTGAATTACCTATAGTAATGGGGGTTGTGATGACAAATGATCCTCAAGTCCACTCTAGTCTCTCACTAAAGTCCTCCTGCCAAACATTTCAACTGAGCTGCACAAAAGACCATGCTTACACATTAGCAATTTCAGTTTGTTCCCTTTCTGATCCTGGGGCCTTGGTATCCAGCCAGTGCTTCCCAAACTTTGAGACAGCTGGCTGGACAGCTTAATTCTCCTTTGAGTAAGGAAAACTTTTCTTAGGCTAGCCTATAACATAAAAGAGGCTCTCAGGAAATAGATTCCTTTAGATTTCAGTCTGAAGAGAAAAAGCCAGGGAGTTCCAGATTGGTTTAGTTCTGAAAAACAAACTAGGTATCTCTAAAGAGAGGAAACATGGTAAAAATTAGACCGGGCGCCCGGCCGGGCGTGGCTCAATGGTTAAAGCGTAGACCTAGGATCCAGGCGATCAGGGTTCGGTTCCCAGTCAGGGCACATGCCCGGGTTGCGGGCTGCAGCCGATCAATGACTCTCTCATCATTGATGTTTCTATCTCTCTCCCTCTCCTTTCCTCTCTCTGAAATCAATAAAGATATGTTTAAAAAAAAAAAAAAATTAGACCAGGCTAGGAGTCAACTAGGGTCCCAGTCATACCTTTAACATATACTAGCAGTGCAATCCGGGACCTCTCTCTCAAACTCTGAGCCTCTTTCATCAGCAACATGGGGCTATGGCTACTTTACATAACTATTAAAAGGATTAAATTAGTATGAAGATGTGCTACGCATGCATACAGCAGTTGCCCACTTGATTTTTTAAAAATCCTCATCTGAGGACTTTTTGAGAGAGGAAGGGAGGGAGGAAGAGAGAGGAGAGAGAAAAACATCAATCAGTTGCCTCAGGTACATGCCCTGACCAGGATTGAACCCACAACTTGATAGGTATTTTTAATTTTCAAATTTATAAAAATATAAATTTTATATAAATACAAAAATCTTTTGCTTGGGGAAATGTAAATAAATATATTTTATCCTAATGACTTCAAAAGTTAGAGAAACCAAAGAGTGAATCCAAGAAATAAAAAAAATAAAAATCCACAACCCAATAGTTTACCTTCAGAAGATCAAGAACTGGCTATATTTAGTCAAACATTAGGTAATACAATACAGGTGTCCCCCTAGCCACTTACACCCAGAACAGCTGGCAACAAATATTCACAACAGGGTGATGGAAAAGTTGGCTAGGGTAAAGACAGTACTTGCACCTAACTAGGTAAACTTTCATATGTATGTTTTGATTTTTGTAAAAAATTGTCACATTTGACAAGATCATTGGAATAAAGTTCCACTTTACTATTCTTTCTCACATAAAGTATAAATCATTGATGCTAGAATGAAAACTAATTTTTAAAAGAAAATGTCTGCCCAGCTGGTGTGCTCAGTAGTTGAGCATTGACCCATGAACCAGGAGGTCATGGTTCCATTCCTGGTCAGGGTACATGCCCAAGGTTGCAGGCCTGATCCCCAGTAGGAGGTGTACAGGAGGCAGCTGATCGATGATTCCCCCCCCCCCCCCAATTTATCTTTATTGATTTCAGAGACAGGAAGGGAGAGAGAAACATTAACGATGAGAGTCATTGATCAGCTGCCTACACACCCCCTACCCAGGATCAAGCCCGAAACCTGGGCATGTGCCCTGACCGCGAATCAAACTGATCTCCTGGATCATAGGTCAATGCTCAACCTCTGAGCCATGCCAACTGGGCTGATCGATGATACTTTCTCATCACTGATGTTTCTCTCTCTCTCCCCCTCTCCCTGAAATCAATAAAAACATGTTTAAGGGGGAAAAAAATGTCAAATTCAGGCCCTGAACACAGCCGCCTGCTGACAAATGCGTAATAGTCACACTTTGCAAATGGGACAAAATCTGTGGTCTAGGAGGCAAACGGTCAAACTTTGGCCAATTTTTGCCAGTTGTCTTTGGATATTGGAAAGCTTATCATCTCATTCCATCTCTTGTTGAAAAAAACAAAGGCTGGGTCTAGACAGATCAATGCTATAGCTCTTACAAATCCTCCTGAATAAACTTTCTTTTCGAGGCAGTTCAATTATCAAAATTCTTTCAAATGGCTGAGATGCTACAGGAAACTGTCGGTCTTTTGAAATAGTGTGATCTTTTAATACAGCACCAAGAGCAGCTACATTGGCTTATACATTTTTTTTTTTTAAGAAGAGCAAACATTCAGAAAGGAATTGTAAAAACTCGTCTGAAGTCATATTCTATTTAACACACTCACTGGCTTTGTGTGAAGTGTTAAAAAGCCCTGGGTCTGTGGTGAGCAAAAAGAATATTCCTGAAGGAAAACGTGGGAACTTTAGAGTGCTTCGTGCAAAAGAATTTGAGAAAATGATAGCATTCCTGCTCTTGTAAACTACTCAGCAGAACTTGGTCCTAACCTCCATAGAGACATGGGAGGTTAATTTGAAGTTCTGAAGCCTGCTCTTAACATGTAATTCTGTGTATCTGGATAACTCCAGTACAACTTTCAGGCAAAGGCATAAGGCCAAACTGGAGGTTGGAAGGGAATGTCTAAGAAGTTAGTTCTACCTTCTGCTCTAGTTATCACTAAAAGTGTACTTAACAAAACAGCAAACATTTGAACAGCTTAGAAAGACAAAAGAGGATGGTGAGATCTAAACACAAAGAATAAAAAATCGATTAACTGTGGAAATCAAATAGCAAGCATCTTCATCCTGAAGAGGACTGCTGCAAAGAATCAACGAATCCTGCTCACACATAGCCACCAGTTCCCAAGAGTTGGCATCAGGCAAATGTAAAATGTCCATTACTTCGTGGTAACTGCTTGGTACCCTGAGAAACTGACCCTCGTTCAGCCTATTTGGATGGGCACCCTCTGTACTGCCATGGGCGCATTTCAGTTAAGGCAGGCCTTCCAACTACTACAAATAACCTTGGAAGCATAGTTCTAATGTTCCCAAATAACGAAGTTATAGCCAATAAATGTTTAGATGGCTTCGGAAGAATAGTTACTCAAAGTATTTATGAGAAAGGTAGCATTGATTCCATTTTCAAATTAGGAAACTGAGACATACCTAATAAACTCAATAAAAAATAAATTAAAAAAAGGAAACTATGGAAGCATATACAAGATAGTCTACTGTAGAATTTGTCATAAACTACAAAGCAACTCATCTGAAAGGAGAAAGCTGAGAAGGAAGTCGAAGTTTTGGTTCAACATCAGATGAACAATAGGCTCAGCAACAAAATAGTTTGGCCTAATCTTTAGGATTTGGCTTCTCGTCAAGCCAACCAAGTCATGGTAGTACGCACAGAAATAGAACTTGGAGTTCCTTATTTCCAGTCCTGTGTTTGTTCAGTAGATAACCAAACTGGTTCTATTTCCAACTTTTCTTATCGAGGAATGGAAAAGCTTAGAGGTCAACCTTAAAGAGGATAAGCTTTCATTTTTATAAATTAGTAACAAATTTCCGCACCTGGTATTCTCTACTTAGTAACATCCAAAGGTTTGACTAGATTACTTCAAAATGGAGGATGAATCACAAGAGTCTGGGATGCTCCTCCATTAAATTCTTGACAGAAGAACCACAAAAATAATCTTCAGAGCCCCTTTCAGCTCCTATGACTATTTAACTTAACTCCTACCAAGTGTCAGCTTTTCCTAACTCAAATCTTCTCTTGATCTGAAGAACAGTGTGAAATGAACATGACATAAGCCAAAAGTCGACCTACAGTATGAATTGAATGTACTGAAGCTTCATTTAGGATTAAGTGGCTAAAATTTTCAATTAAGAACTGGAATCAATGGTGATCATATCTTTGCAATCCAGTTCTAAGACTTTCTCTGAGAATACCTGGGGGGTAGGGGAGAATAAAGCTGTGGAACTGACACTCTCACAACTTTTTAACATTTACTTTATATATAGGAGGAGCAGGGATTCAGTTCTGAATAACTTTTCAAGGTTCTTGCTATTAAGGCCAAAGGCTTAGAAATGATTTGACCATCTGTAATTGGCAATGAGATTTATCACAAGGAACCCTCAAAGAGAGTTTACTGCCCAGTCACTCCACTACTTCAGAATCTACCTAGGCATAATTTTAACTGACATTTAGCAAAAGAATTATTAAGATATCCCTGAGCTATAAATCTCCCTGCATTTAGATTCCTGGCAGTGGGAAACAAGACGGTTTAATCTGCAATTCAAAAAAAGAACTTCACATCAAACTTCAATCTTTAAGAAGCTACTATAGCTGTAACGCAAGGCTGAGAATTTATTTTTTTTCAGAACAGGTCTCCCCTACCTCTAAAATTCCATATAGGTGAAGTAACTCGAAACTGCAATTTCTATTTTGGTAGCATCTAGAATCTATAGAAGAGATTTTCAATTACTTGGAATTTCAAAAGAGAGGTTCCCTAGTAACAATGTACCAGTGGCAAAATACTCCCCAATTTAGTTTGTGGGATAAAAGTTCTTTAAGCTGGAATGAATTTGTAGTCTTATAAAGATTACACTGGAATTCGTTCGTTTTTTCCCTCTAGGAGGGCAGACATTTCTCCAAAAGTTTTGGTAGAAGTTATGGCTCAGATTTCAAAATGCAAACAGATGTTCCCGAAGCATCCGAAATGGGCCACTCCCCTTTTATTCCCATAGCCCTGACGACTCTAAATTATTTTGTGTCCTAACCCTGTAAAGGGCAAAACCCCATACCCCTTTGGTGTAAACTTTCAAGAGAAGTGGAAAAACACACATTTGGAGTTTCCCAAAGTGGCTGGCGACGTGCGAGGTCAGGTCGTTCGGAGAAAGGGCGCTGGTTAGGATAAACCTTGAGGAGAGCGTTCAGATTTCCAAGCATTGGGCTTGTGAAGGTTTCTACATGCCCCTGCCTAGCGGGTCAGGGGGGAATCAAGGGTTGGGTTGTAACACTAGGAAGAAGGCTGTTTCGGAGCCCGGGCCGCGGATGGCCTTGGTGTATGGGGGTGGGGAACGGTGGGTGCACCGGGATCTCTGACTTTGGAGCCTCCAGCTGACTGCTACGCCAGAGGGACGCGCAGCCAGGGCTGCGACCTCCAACCTCCCCTGCGGCGCCAGTCTTTGGAATCTGGCGTCTTCGCCACCTCGCCCGTCGAAGTGGGGGGCGGGGGTCGCGCTACTCTGGGCCTCGCCGCCATACCCAGGCCGAATGGGGCTGGGGAAAGAACGTGGCAGAGCTCGGCCGCATGGAAGGACAGCAGAAGATAGTCGTTTCACCCGATCTCTCCCCAATTTGGGGTCTCGGGAAACACGCGGTAATTACCCAAGAACCCCGCCCTCTGTAAGAGGCGAGGCTGCGAGGCTGCCGGGACGGTTTGAGGACTAGGCCCGGCCGGGAAGATTCCAGCCTTCACCCCGCAGACCCCCGATCCCACTTCCCGCCGTCTCCCGGCGTCGCCACTTCAGGCAGCCCACTCGGCCCGGCCTCTCCCCATGCCCGGACCACCCCCCAGGGGGTGCTCTCACTGTGCAGCGAGTCCCTCCGCTGCCTCCTCCCAGCCCAAAATGGCGGCGGCGGCCACCGCTCCTTCTCGTCGCCTTCCTCTAAGGCCTCGGATCCCTCCGCGGCCACAGCCCCTCCCCTCCCAGCCGGACCTACTTTCCGCCTAGTAAAGATTAACGCCATCAATGAACTCTTTAATTGAGCTTGGAAGGCGGATCCGGTTGTGCTTCCGCACGGCAAACGTTGACAAAAGCGAAAATATTGGCAGACGAGCTGACCAATCAAAGGAGGCAGAGGTGAGCGCGGGCCGACTCCCGCGCAGGGTAGATGGGTCTTGGAGCGCTCGGGGTAGCTGTTGACGTGACAGGATCTTGGGCGGCCTTCCCAGGCTAGAAGACTCTAGTCCCCAGCAGGCACCGCGCTGTAAGGGCTGTTCCCTCCCCCCAACCTTGGTGCCCGAGCGGCTTGACCAGAGTGAGCTGTTGCAACTGCAGCCAGACGTAGGGCTGAAGCCTTGGGAATTGCAGAGACAGGCGATTGCACAAAAAGACACACAGATACAGTCGTGTGCATAGCCCTTGACAACAAATAGGTCAGTTCCGCCTTTGCAATACCTCTTTTCCCGACCATTTCCTCTCGTCCAAGGAATCCATCCTTAGGTTTCCCTCCCAGCTGCAAGTAATGTGAAGACTTCCCCCTTCCTCTGTTTCCCGCCCTGAGGGAAAGGAGGGAGGCAGGCAGGCCATGTCCTGTGGGTGAAAAGGCCTCAGTCCCAGGCTCAGCGCAGGCCCCAGACATGTTTCTTGAGGCATTGACTTCTGGAGCCCAACCTGAGGAGGAGTTGGGGGGGGCTGCAGTTAAGATTGATGCCTCGGGAAAGGACCCCCTGACCCAATGCACTGTTGAGTCTCTCCAGGTCATTGCTGTATGTATATTGGTCTCCCCAGGGAGTCTTCTTTCCCACTTGGTTGTTGGGGGAACAAAGCTTAGTCCTACCTTCCTAGTTGCCAGCCTGGGCCTCAGGGACTTACAGGAGAACAGTATAGGATGTAAGCCTGGCCCTGGAGCCTGAGAAGCAGGACTGGGAAGATGGTTTCTTAATCCCCATTTGGCTCCTTGCTGGCTGGAGGTGTGAAAAACAGGATGTGGAGGCAGCCTTCAGGGCCCTCATTTGAAAATGAGGGTGTGAGATCTGGTGCTACAAAATGGCTGCTGCTGCCTTGGTAAAAAATTCCTGGGCAGCCAGTCTTCCTGAGAATTCTCCGTCAGCACTTAGGTTTCTGTTGTTATTTAAAGCAGGTGTCACTAGTTAAAGGCATCTGCCGAGAGATTTGGAACAGAAGAAGGTGGCCACTCTGAACCAGACGGACTGTAATACAGAGTGATCAGCAGCCATGGAGGAGGCGAAGGTAAGCCTCATCCTCCCAACCCCGAGTGCTGTGAACATGGATTCTGCCATCTGGGATCCTGGTTTCGTGTCTCAGGTGTGTTGGCAGATTTGGGAAACCACTATTTTTAAATGAGTCCCTACTATGCACTGGTTAATATGCCAGATGCTAAATCTGTGCTATCTAATGACATCCTAGTAGCCCTTCAAGGTAGGACTTCTTATTTCCATTTCACAGAAGCTAAGGTTCTAAAAACTGAAATACCTTTTCTAGAGTCATACAGCCAGCAAGCAACAGATCCAGGGTTTAAACTTGGGGCCTTCTAACAACAGAACCCTGCCTTACATTTTGTCCAGCCTAAGAACCAACTCAGAAGCAGGGAAAAGAATTTGAGCAATTGGTACATTATTTGGGATGGAGTGGTGGGTGGGATATCACCCAGGAGAGATGGAGAGACAGATCGTATGAAACCCTTAGAATGTCACCTTCTGATCTGGCAACAGGAACCCAAACCTTCCCAGACCATGCTCTCTCTTATTGCCCCCACCTTGCCTATTTTTGCCTAGTCCACAGCTCCCTATATCTGAGGAGGGAACTCAGCTCCTCAGACTCACCCTACCTAGCCACTTCCAGTGTTTTCTGGATTTATTTAATTTGGATTTCCTGGCATGCCAGAGCTAGAAGGTTCAGAGAGGGCAAATGACTTACCCAGGTCACACAGCTTACCTGCAGTAGTAATGGTGGTAGAGAGAGAAACTTTTAGGAGGGAGGCAGCATGTGGGGCTTAGGGGCAGGGCTGGCTTGGGTTAGGGGAAAGATGATTAGTGAGCATTTGCTGAGGGTTGGGAGCAGGTGAATTACTGTGCACACAAAAACAAGCCACCCCTCCTCAGAGTTCCCGGCAGCCTGCCTCTTACCAGGTGGGGCAGAGCTCTGTGTCATTTGACCTAAGACACTGATGGAGAAAAGGCCCATCACTCTTAATTGATCTCCCTTCAGGTGAAGTAACCAATACAACGCATGCATGCGCACACATACTCCAACATATCTCCTTTTCCCTGAAGTTCTCTTCAGGGTCTCCAAAATGCATGTAACACTCCTCCAGCTCTTACAGGGCTGCATATATCCCCCAATATACATATCCTATGCTTGTATGGACCCATGCTCAGATGTCTCAACCGTGTTGTAAATTGTAAAGCAACATATCAGTGGTAGTAGTTATTATTAGAATTCTCCAAACCACAAACTTAGAGCAACTCATTCTCCATTCTCCACTCAGTACTCCTTCCCTCACCATGACAGAGATAACCAGATGCCCTGAACACACACTCTCTTGACAGAATCCTTTGCACCTCTTAGATAAGTTCTAGAATTCTCTCAGCTACAGATTAGAGGTTGACCTTTCCTCTCCTAGTTAGGACCTCTGTCCTGCTCCTCATGTAGATGAATGATACCAACTTATGCCTGGAATAAATGCACTCCAGCTCATTCACCCTGGAATGACAGAAAGGAGAATCTTATGTTCCAGTATCTCTTGGGTACTCCTCCCTTATGAGCTTTATGCCATTTAACATATATTTATTAAGTACTTACCTTGGGCCGTGCATAGGGACGCAGTGGTGAACTGAACAGACAAGACACATTCTTATAGGAGGAAGTCAGGTGGTAAATGGTAATGTGCTAAATGCGATATAGGGTGTTAACTATGACACATGATAGGGAGTCAGTGGGAAGGGAGATGGGAGGGCTACTTTATTTTTTTTTAATTTTATTTTTTTTATGGGGAGCCAGTGGGAGCAGAGTTGGAGGTGATTAGTGGCCAGAGAATGGAAGGCCTGTTGCACATGGATTTTATTTTAAGTCATTGGAGGGAAATAAGCAGAATAGTGATAAAATGATACAGCTTTTATAAAAGACCACTGTGATAGATGGCACCCAGACCTGTTCCTGCCCCTCTTTCAGAATTCTTTTTTTTTTTTTTTTTTAAATACATCTTCAATGATTTCAGAGAGAGGAAAGGAGAGGGAGAGAGAGAGCTAGAAACATCAATGATGAGAGTCATTGATCGGCTGCAGCCCGCAACCCGGGCATGTGCCCTGACCGGGAATTGAACCCTGATCGCCTGGATCCTAGGTCGATGCTTAAACGCTGAGCCACGCCCGGCTGGGCTCTTTCAGAATTCTTGTTCCCTTGCCTTTTCCCACTCCAAAGGACACCTGGATTCCTGGGCTTATGACCCATCTTCAAAGCACATCGCTCCAACTTCTGCTTCCATCCTCTAGGAGGGCTACTTTAGTTAGGGTGATCAGGGAGGACTTCTCTGAAGAGGTGACATTGGAACAAAGCCCTAAATAAAGGATGAAAAAGAGTCAGCTATCCAAATAGCTGGAAGCAGGATCAGCTACATAATTTGTGCAGCTCAGTGCAAAGGGCTCTTTATTCAAAAATTATTAAGAAGGCCCTGGCCATTGTGGCTCGGTTGGTTGGAATGTCATCCTGTATACTGAAAAGTTGTGGGTTCAATTCCTGGTCAGGGCACATACCTAGTTTGTAATTTCAATCCTGGGCTGGGGCACATACAAAAGGCAGCCAATCAATGTTCTTTCTCACATAGATGTTCCTCTCTCCCTTCCCCTTTCTAAAATCGATAAGCATATTCTTGGGTAAGAATTTTTAAAAATTAAGAAGTTCAAGACAATGGCAGCAGAACATTAAGTGAAGCATGGGTGTTTCTGATGGTGGGGGGCACTGAAATTACAGAGTGAAATACACAGTTCTGAGTTTGCTTGGGGCCTGTTGGCGGACAGACTGTAGACAGGTAAGCCATAAACAAATGGTTGCAGAAGAGTGAGAGCTAGAGAGGGACCAAGTTAGCTGGGTGTGGGAAGGTCAGCATTAGGTGGGGGTGGGGAGGGGGTAGAGGGAAGGATTCCCTCTACCAGGAACAGACTGGCTTTGACCCATCCTTCCTTTGTTCTCTCTTCAGACCTCTGGCTCTTCTGAGAGCCCAGAAACACCGCCTGAACCTCATGACTCTGGTGGTTCCCTGCCCCTGACACCCCGGGTGGAGAGCCACTCAGAGGAGGAAGATCCTTCCGGGGCTGGCGGTGGCCTGGGCTGGAATAGTAGGGGTCCCGGGCCCCAGAGCCCCAGGGCCTACTCTGTGGAGTCAGTGCTGGGCCGGAAGAAGCACCGCAGGCGGCCTTCAAAGCGCAAGCGGCACTGGCGGCCCTACCTAGAGCTGAGCTGGGATGAAAAGCAACAGCGGGATGAGAGGCAGAGCCAGAGGGCCTCCCGGGTCCGAGAGGAGATGTTTGCCAAGGGCCAAGCTGTGGCGCCCTACAACACCACCCAGTTCCTGATGAATGATCGAAACCCCGAGGAACCTGACCTGGATGTGCCCCATGGGACCTCCCACCCAGGCTCCAGTGAGGAGAGCGAGGCAGGGGACAGTGGTGGGCAGGGCCAAGCTCCTGGTGAGTTCCAGCAGAGGGATTTCTCAGAGACCTATGAGCGCTACCACACCGAGAGCCTGCAGGGCCGCAGCAAGCAGGAGTTGGTGCAAGACTACCTGGATCTGGAGCGGAGGCTGTCGCTGGCTGAGGAAGAGACCAGGAGGCTGCAGCAGCTGCAGGGGTGCACCAGCCAGCAGTCTTGCTACCAGGTCGAGGAGCTGGCTGCGGAGGTAGAGAGGCTCCGGACAGAGAACCAGCGGCTTAGGCAGGAGAATGAGATGTGGAACCAAGAGGGCAGTCTTGTCAGTGGGGAGCCGGGCACCTAGGGGTGCCCCTCAACCAGGTTAACCCAAGGAGACAGTTCCATTTCATACATATTTAGGCCAGCTGAGTCTCAGGGTGGAAGGTGGCAGATGAAAACCACTCTCAGCACCGCTGAGAACAGCTTGACTTCCACCTTGTCATTTCTACAATTTGTTCTTTGATGTCATCTCATTTTTCACAGAGAAAATAAATGATTTTGGTGAAATTAAATGCAAGTTGTCTGGGACTGATTTCACTAGGGCTCAAGATTCTAATAAGCATATTCATCCCATAGAGGTTTGGGACTTGGGGTCCTAGTGCCCCCTTGCCCCAACCCCAAAAGGACAGCAGACCTCTGCATTGGGAACCTATCAAGATCTCCAGGATGCCTGGATTCTGCTCTGTGTGTTGGGGGCAGTCAGACTGCTCTGAAGGTTTTATAGAAGGGGTGTAGAGGTGGAAGGGGCTCAGTTAAGAGCCTCTGGGTTCAGACAGGATCTGACTTAAGATGTCAGATCTCTGGGAGGAGCTGGCAGCTTCCCCAGAGGAGAGAGGGCTGGGACTTTTGGAGAAGGTCAAGTCCAGGGGTTCCTTCAGGGTTTGTTCCCAGGCTCCCTGTGTTCTCCCTGTCTTCCCCACAGTTTAGAGGGCTGGGCTCGATGAGGTCTGGGTTCCTTGTATCTCTTTGTCCTTGATAACCCCCCATCCCCAACATCTCCCAGCCAGGGGAAGGGCACTTGCAAGTAAGCGCTCAAGGGAAGTTTTCTCCGGGTGGAAAATCAGCTCAAGAGGCAGAGGGGGGCAGTAAATCGATCCTTAGTAGAGTTGGTGGCTTAGCTTTCCTGGTGCCCTGTGTATCCTTCTCCTCTTAGCCTAATCACCTGTATGGTTAATTCCGTCTGAAGTGAGCCCCTCACCTATCTGCACATAATAGAGAGCTGAGTCAGCCACGGTGATGCAGTACCACCAACATGCCAGCAGTATTGGGCTCTGAAAAGAGCTCGCACACCCCTGCTGGATGGAAATGTTGGTGAACCCTGTATGTTGCCAGAACAACTTTCATTTCTGCTCTGCCACACCCAGGCCTCACCAGCACTTGCTTCTACAATGAAGCAAGGCGAGAACGGATTCTAGGAAGGGATGGGCTTCGAGAGAACAAATCTCCCATCTCTGTGGGGTCTGCCCCTGGAACCCTGGCCAGGGGTTTTAGGCCCTTCCATTTACTAGCTCTGTCAGGAAGGGCTAGAGAAATGATTGTCCCCACTTTGCAGAAGGGAAACCCAAGGCTTAAGAGAGGGAGTGGCTTTTAGAACTCTAGGAATGCTGACCTGACGCCTGCCTTCCCCTGTGGGGTGCTAGCCAGGGACCCACAGGCTCCTGGGAGCAGGCTGGGCAGCCTCCCTACTTCTGCATTCCCCAGCATGGAGCTCCAGGGAGGGGAGGGGGAAGGCCATGGGCCAGGACAAAGGCTGTTTACCTGGAGGGGTGTATGTTTTGTGTGTGTGTGTGTTTTAGTAACTAGGAGAGAAGAGAAGATTCCAGAGGGCTGCTGAAGTGTGGGGGGATGGGTGTGGGTGCTAGGGGGTAGGTGTGGGGGGGTGTCAGGAGGTGGCTTGGGCCAGCTGTCCCTGAGTAGGCAAGAACTTCACACAGGGGAAGGGACAGCTGAGAAGTTCAGCCCTTCTTGGCCCAGAAGCTGAGGAGCCTGGAGACAGGAAAGCTGCCAGCTGGCCTTCTCCACCCTCAACACATACAAACATACACAGACACAGACCCCTTCTCCCCCCCCCCCCCCGCGCCCCACAATGGCTGAAGGGCTCTTGGTCAGGGTCGTACCTAGGTGGGTTAATATTCCCAAGGTGGTGGGGGACAGGGTGAGGCAAGAAGAAAACAAAGGAGAAAAGGTGTGAGCTGGGAAAGTGTCAGGAGGGGCTGAAAGGGATCAGTGAAGAAGTCAGTGTCACCCCCTTTCCCCACCTCGTTCCCTGACCTCAGTGCCCCCCACACCCCAGTGGAGCTGGGAAGTCTTCAGTCTCAGTACTGGGGAGAGGCAGTTCAGCTACAGGTGGTAGCCAGGCGCAGGTTCATTTTGCCTCCCCCCTTTCCCTCTGCACTGGTCCTGAGCCTGAGCTTCTCCCCACCCACCACAGTGATGTAAGCTCCAATTTACAGCACCCTGTCTCCAACACACATAGCCCCCTCAGCTGGGAAGATGGGCTTGGACACACTCCCTTCTCTTTCCCAGGCCTTTCCAGAGCAAATGCCCAGTCCCTTACTTTTCTCGTGTTCGTTTGCTTTCCAGGACCTTCTTAGTCACTTGGGCTAGGGGAGGGAGGCCCAGAGAGGCAGATATTTCACAGGAGTGATTGCAGAAGTTTCTTACCACCCACTGTGAACCCTGGCCTGGGATCCTCTTTTCTTCGCCATCCAAGACCCCCCTACCTCAGGTAGGAACTCCTATGTTCCCACCCTGCCTGCAATAGGGTCAGGGAATGAGGAGAGGTAGTGGGGGTGAATCAAGGAGCTGAGAGGCAGGAAAAAGCTGCCAGGAAGTGGGGAAGGGGGTTCTGAGGTGAAGTAATTCAGTATGAGGAAAGAGGGTGGCCAGGTCCCATTACCCCTATTGGGTGCAGGCAAGGATCGCACTGTCCCTTTAAGTGGGGGTGCCAGTCAATGCCCTCCCCCAGCCAACCCAATTTGTGGGCACATTGAGCATGTGCAGGAGCTGTGCAAGCGGAGGGGAGGGAAGTAGGGGGATAGATTCCGGAGGTAACTCCTCACCCCCCTGCTTCCTGTAGATGCCCCATTCTCCTTCCTGGGTCTGACAAAGGAGCTATGGTGCTCCCCCAATCCCTTCCCCCTCCCAGACTCCAGTGGGTGCTGCCCGCAAGGGGCACTGGGGCCTGTAAGGGGTGATTGGCAGACCCTCTCTGCCCTGGGAATTCTCAGGCAGCCCCCTGCTGCCCAAAGGTGGCACACATACTCAGCCCAGTGACATCCTCACTTCCCTGGTGTTGGCGGTGGGTAATCTTCCTATTGCTTAACGTGTTCAATTTCATTCCACTGGTGCCAGAGGTTTTAAAAGATCCATATACCCATGATGACGCATTGCTCTGAAAATTAAGAACAGCTAAAAAGATGAGGTCCCTGCTCCCACCCCCAGGAGCTTCCAGTCTAAAGTCTGAGAGGAAGCAAACAGCTCAGAGGCTGAATGAAGACTGCCAAGTCCTCCTTGCCTCATACCTTACCCCCTCCTTCACCTTCCCTCCCCCCCTTGGCACTTGTCCACTCTTCTCGTTTCTTTAATCTCTTAGCCACAGGTACACTTTTTTTTTTTTAATTTATTGATGAGACAGAGAGAGAGAAACATCGATTTGTTGTTCCACTTATTTATACATTCATTAGTTGATTCTTTTATGTGCCCTGACTGAGATCGAACCCCCAACCTTGGTGTATCAGGAGGACGCTCTAACTAACTGGGTTACCGTTACCCAGCCAGGGCCGGTACCCTTGTTTTTAATTGAGGTGAAATTCACCTAACATGAAATTAAGCATTTTAAAGCGAACAGTTCCGTGGCTTTTTTTTTTCCTTTTTTAAAAAATATATTTTTATTGATTTCATAGAGAGGAAGGGAGAGGGAGAGAAAGAAACATCAATGATTAGAGAGTCATTGATCCACTGCCTCCTGCACTCCCCCCACTGGGGATCAAGCCCGCATATGCCCTGACCAGGAATCGAACCATGATCTGGATTATAGGTCGATGCTCAACCACTGGCCCACACTGGCCGGGCTTTGTGACATTTAATACATTGACAATGTGTGCAACTGCCACCTCTGTCTAGTTCCAACAATATCACTCCAAAAGGAAACCAGTACCTATTAAGCAATTACTCCCCATTCTCACCTTTGTCCAACCCAGGCAACCACCAATCTGCTTTTTGTCTCTATGGACTTAGTTACAGTGGTACCTCGGTTTTCGAACGTCTACCTTGACGAACATTTTGGTTTTGGAACCCCGTAAACCCAGAAGGAAATGCTTTGGTTTTCCAACATGCCTCGGAAGTGGATCACGCCACACGGCTTCCGCTGAGGGCAAGATCCTGAGGCCTGGCTGTCCGCTGTTGATCCTTCGGTTTTCGAACATTTCCGAACTCGGTCTTCCGGAATGGATCATATTCGAAAACCAAGGCACCACTGTATTCTTGATATTCTGGTGGTAGAGCCAAGGGGGAAAGACTGGTCTCTTGGAGCCTGTGTCAGAAAAACACACAGGCCCCTGAAGGCCTATGTGGAGGGTGTACTAGACCAGAAGAACAGCAGTCTAGACACTTGTGAGCTATCCCAGCTCTGCTTCTAATTCAGGGGCCTCCTCTCCTGCTTTGTTCAAGCTGGTGGGGACTTAGGCCAGTCCAGGATCCTGAGCTCTCTATGGCCTGTCCCTCGTCAGGGGGCTTCTGTCTGGGATTGTGTTACCTGGCCTGAAAAATATAACACCTCCCCATCCTCTTGGCTCCTCCCTGCCAGGTCCAGGAAGTCAAGGTGGCCCCAGGGGAATTGCTGTGAGGTTTGGGGTCGAGGGCATGAGATGAAGAAACTTCTTCAGTTTAGAGAGGTTGAGAAACTTGTCCAAGGCCACACAATGCCTGTAGCAACCAGTTCTGATTATATTTGAGCTCTTGACCATTGTGTCCTCCTGCCTTCAAAAAGATAAGTTAAGGATTTAGCAAAGTGTCAGCTGTATAAGAGGTGCTCTCAAATTTTACTACTTTTGGGGCGTTGCTTAATGGTGAAGTGGCTAGCTCCATTCCAAGGTGGAAGTTCCTCTCACCCCACCTTCCCTTATCTTTTGGAGGGGGTTTCCACTTCGCCCTCTCTACTGGCCTCCCTAGAATGACAGCTTTCGTGGGGGCGGAGGGGCTGCCTGGACCTGAACCCTTAGGGTAGGCGGGTATGGAAAGCATGGCTCCTCCTCCCCCAAAGAAGGAGATATTTGTTGCCTTCACCTGGGTGGGGCTCAGTTCTCCCATTTCTCCATGGCTGAACGCTCACCCCTGCCCCCCAAACAGAAAGGCCTTTGTGGACCCAGGAAATGGAGGGGACAGAACAGGCTGTGCCTGGCAGGGGGACAAGCTGAGCAGCTGCTCCCAGTTGGCCACTGTGAACTGGCTGCCTGTGAGCATGGACATTCCAGAAACCACCTGTCCCAGAGATCTTCCCTGGACTCCATCCAAGATGGGACGCCCAGATCAGCCCTCAGGGCATCTGCTCTCAGGGTCCTGCCTCATGGGCCCCCTCCCCTGCTTTGTCCTGGCCCCAGTGGCCCTGAGAAGAAGTTCCCAAGGAGACTAAGTTGTGAGGGGGACATTATGAGCCCCACGGATGTCCAGAGCCCATCTCTGCCACAGCCCACCATTCTTCAAAAAAGGAAGGGAAAGGGGTCTCCTTGGGCCCATAATCTCCTGTGGCTCTTACTCCTTCCAGCCCTCCCTGGGATTCTCCTCAGGCCCACACCCCCCCAGTCAGCCATTCGGACTCCTTTACCGCATGTGAGGACAAGGGGACGCTTCAGGCTCCCTCACAATAGCACCTGGAACCAAGCTCTGTGGCTGGCCGGCTGGCTCTCCCTCTTACCATTGGGACCTCGGGCTCCACTGTCCTTTCTAGCTAGACCTTCCTTCCTTTCTTTCCCAGTCCCAGTCTCAGCCATTTCCCTCTTGGGCCTTTGGAAAAGGCCCCTAGTCCAATTGTAATTCACAGTTGGTCCTCACTTGTAATTCACATCAGCCAGACGTCACCCCTCCTTGGATTCACCCTACTCCCAGGATCCCCCATGGACAACTTTGGCTTCCCTGGCCTCCCTGGGCAATGCTTCTCAGCTGCCTCTCCTCCCCCCTCCCCTGGGCTCCAGATGCTTGAGGACTTTCTTTTTAATCCCCCAAATGGCTACACAAGTGTGGTCCTGGCACTGTTGAAAAATTCTTTTTGTTATGATATGAAATTCGATGTTTATGATAAACTAACTTCACATATGCCTTTGTGGGTTTTCTATTCCACCAGTTGGCTATCTCATTTAGTTTCCTACTCCACCGGTTCTCTATCTCATTTATTGATAAACCAATCGCATTTAAAAAATTATTATAGCTGCATAATATGCTTTAATATCTGATAGCTCTATTCTCTCTCATAACCCTTTTACTAAAGATTACTGGATAGTCTTAGATTTAAATTTTTTCTAGAGTACATTTAAAAGCAGCTTGTCCAGATCCCTTCCCCAAAGCATATCTTTATGTCTTTATATGTGTGTTATGTGCTGCTGAGTCAGCTCTGACTCCTGGCGACCCTATGAATGAGTGATGTCCACAGCATCCTGTCCCCAACAGCCCTGCTCAGCTCCTATAGACTCGTGCCTGTGATTTCTGTTACGAAGCCCATCCATCTCATATTTTCTTCCTCTTTTCCTGCTGCCTTGTCTTTTTCCCAGCATTATTGTCTTTTCTAAAGAACCCTGACTTCTCACCGTGTGCCGGATGTACCTGAAGTAGGACAGCTTCAGTGTTGTCATTTTTGCTTCCAGCGATGTTTCAGGATTAATTTGCTCTAAGACCCACTTGTTTGTCTTTCTGTTGCCTAATTCAATATCTTATCTTTAGATTGGATGAAATATATTTCTAAATCTATGACTCTGTCTCATATTCTTTAACCATTTTTAAGTGTACAGTTGAATGGCATTAAGTACATTCACATTGTTGTGCAACTATTACCACCATCCATCTTCAGAGCCTTTTTCTTTCAATTTTCTCAAACTGAGACTCTGTACCCATTAAACAATCATTCCCCATTCCCCCTCCCCCCAGTCCCTGGCAGCTACCATTCTTCTTTTCATGAAGCCTTTTGATATGATTGCTTTCCTGCTGCTTTCCATCCAGCTGGAGTCCAGGTTCCCTCTCTTTGCAGAAATCCTTTGTCCAATAAATTATTGCTTCTCAACTTGACTGCCTATTGGAATCACCTAGGAAATATTTTTAAAATTCTGATATCTGGGTGCCACCCCCAGAAATTTCGATTTAATTCTTCTGGGGTACAGCCTGGGCCTTGGAATTTTTAAGGCTCTCTAAAGAAAGCTCCTGTGCAGCAAGGGCTGAGAAGCAGAGTTCTAAGAGCTCCAATGTTCTCTCTGCCCAGTGTGTGTGGCCCCGAGTCCCACATGTGGGTGTCTCTCCTTTGCCCAC
The DNA here is from genome assembly GCF_964146895.1 of Miniopterus schreibersii. Classification (NCBI taxonomy): domain Eukaryota; kingdom Metazoa; phylum Chordata; class Mammalia; order Chiroptera; family Miniopteridae; genus Miniopterus; species Miniopterus schreibersii. The sequence continues at coordinate 24,741,352 of NC_138116.1, forward strand.
ATCCCTAGGAGGACTCCCAGATGCCATACAAAGAGTCAGGGTGTTCGGTGAGCCTTGGTGGCCAGACCAGGGGATGAGCAGAGCTCAGGTTAAAGAAGGAAGAATTTCCACCAATCAACTAGGGGTCAAACTATCTCTGGAGACGCCTGACCTGGTTGTACCAGGGCCCGCGAGGAAGGGCAGGAGGTGAGACCAGAAAAATGCTGAGGACCCCTCCGGCAATCAGATTCTGAAATTCTGCCTGGTGAAGAGCTGTTGCTTCATTGTCACAGCAGCACCACCACCCACACACAGTGTGTGTGTGATGGTGACTTCTACCCATCTGGGCAGGGGGCCTCCAGCTGGGGGTTTTACCCAGGCCTCCTGCTATTGGCATCCATCTGTGTGCAAATGCTGTGCGTGAGTCTACAAGGAGTTTCAGAATCAAATGCTATCTTTGCCTCCCTTTTTAGTGCCTTCTTGATTGTCCCCTGCTCCTTTCTTCTCACTCACCTTGGAGATTAGGGAGGGAGGAAACCACTTGCAGGCCAGGGCAGGGAGGGTGCACCAGGGCCATCTGGGCTTCTCCAGTGTAAAGGTTAAGAGCACAGATTCTGGCATTGACCTACCCACGTTCAAATCCTGCCTGCTTTATGCTGCTCACTGCTGCTCTCCAGCCACTGCAGAACAGGACAGACACCTTCCCCATTGCCTGCCTGGACACTTATCCTTCTCTGTTGGCCAAGATGCCATGTCTCAGTGGGATCACCAACAGCATGATTTGTTCATCCGACAGATATTTACTGGGCGCATTAGTCTTCAAGGGCAGCCGTAACAAAGTACTATGGACTGGGTGTCTTGGAACAACAGAAATGTATAGCTTCACAATTCTGGGGGCTAGGAGTCTGAAATCAAAGTGTGGGTAGTGCCATGCTTCCTCTGAAACCCATAGGGGAAGGAGTCGCCTTTGCCTCTCCTTAGCTCCTGGTGGTTTGCTGCCAATCTTTGGCATTTCTTGGCTTGTAGGTTCCTCATTCCACTTCTCCATCTTCCCTCTCTGTGTGTTTGTTTCCCCTTTTTATTTTTTTAAAGGATTTTTTAATTAATTAATTAAGTTTTTTATATGTTTTTAAAAAAATTAATTTCAGAAAGAGGAAGAGAGGCGGGAGAGAGAGAGAAACATCAATGATGAGAGAATCCTTGATCGGCTGCCGCCTGCACGCCCTCTACTGGGGATTGAGCCACAGCCCGGGCATGTGCCCTGCCCAGGGATCGAACCATGACCTCCTAGTTCACAGGTCGATGCTCAACCACTGAGACACAATGGCTGGGCTGTTTCCCCTTTTTATAAGGACACTAGTCCTATAAGAGCCCAACGTAATATCCTCACTTTATTACCTACACAAAGACCCTATTTCCAAATAAAGTTACATTCTCAGGCACTGGGGGTTAGGATTTCAATGCATCTTTTTTGTTGAGGGATACACAATTCAATCTGTGACATTGGGTGTCCATGCTTTGCCTGGCCCAGTTCTAGACACTGGGGATATCACAGTCTCTGCCCTCGTGGAGCTTACCCCCTCTTCTGGTCTTTTAACCTATAGCTGCTGCTTCTTTTTAAAAAATCCTCAACCAAGCATACGTTTTTACTGAAATTTTTTTTTCCTTAAAGAGAGGGGGGGGGGAGAGAAACATTGATGTGAGAGAGAAACATTGGTTGGTTGCCTCCCATACACGCCTAGACAGGGGATCAAACCCACCACCTTTCAGAGAAGGGGATCATGCTCAACCAACTGAGCCACCCGGCCAGGGCTTAACCTATAGCTTCTTATTTAATACTAACCTTTGCTTATGAATCACTCTGAGCTTTCATTCACATGAGTTTAATTGGGCGATGTGAAGAGATCCTCATTTCACGGATAGGGAGCCTGAGTTTTGGAGAGCTGAAGTGACTTGCTCAGGGTCATGCGACTAATGAGTAATAACACAAGTAATAACAATATTCAGCACTTGCTAGATACCACCCAATGCAAGCTTCACACACTTCATCTCATTTGATTCCCACAAGCATTTTTTAGGATGAGGAAACTGAAGTTGCCCAATGTCATGGGGCTAATAAAAGATTGCGCTGGGACTTGAACCCAGATGGCCCAATTCCAGCGTCTGTGCTCTTAGCCACCACCATATGGCTCACTACAGGTAGACACAGCCTTGTGTCTTTTTTTGCTGCTCTCTGCTTTGCACTCTCAAGTCCAACCTACTACTCAACGGGCCCTCCAGGCCTAGCAGAGAGCCACCTCTGTGTTCTCCTTTGTCCAAGGGAATCGCCTTCTCCCTTTCTTCTTCCTTCCTGTCCCTCTCACTCTGGAAAGAGTTGCTTTTTCAAATGTTTAATTTATTCTGTAATATTATAGACATAAAACAAGCACCCATGTACCCACCACCCACTTTAAGAAATAGCAACACGATTATTGTTAAAGCCCCAGCTTTATATCACTCTCCAATTGCATTTCTCACCCTGGAGGGAACTAGGATACTAGATTGGTGGCAATCATTTCCATGCATCTTTAGAAACACAAAGTTTCTTTTGATTGACAGTAAGGAATTTTTGAGCTTGATTTTTTAAAAAATTCTCACCTGAGGATATGTTTTTCCCTGATTTCTTAGAGAGAGGAATGGAGAGAGAGAGACGTGAGAGAGGGACAATGATTGGTTGCCTCCCACAAGCCCCCCAGAAATGGAACCTGCCACCCTTTGGTATATGAAACTATACTCCAACCAACTGAGCCACACTGGCCAGTGCTTGAGATTGATTCTTGACAAGGAAAGGTGGTAGCAGGAGCTGGATCAATTTTGAAAATATATTATGATGAAATACTTCAAACACAGAAAGGCATATAGAATAATGGAATGAAATTCCTGCTTAGGAAATAAAACATTAAAAATAATTCCCATTTTAAAAAAATCCCTAGGGTTTTCCTCCCTGATTGCATCCTCGCAGTTGAACCACCCACCTGAATTGGGGGCTTATAATTTTGAGATGAATCTTGGGGGAGGAGCAGGGATTTGCAATCAGGTGAAGGTGGGGAAAAGGTGTCACCAACAGAGAGATCAGCAGGGCAAAAAGTCAGAGGAATCAGTTTGGGCAGCATGTATTGGGCATGGCTGGCAAGCTGGGAATCTGCGGGGGAAGTGAAAGGGGGAAGTTTGGGGCTGTAGATAAGCAGCCAACCCCACTCTCCTTGGGGGCCTCGCTTCTGTATTTCCCCCTATCACTGCCCTAATCACATGGAATCATAATTATCTGTTAGCTTAACTCAGATCCTAAAGGGAGAGACCATCTCAGTCATCTTTGTCACCAGAGCATCTAACACAGCGACTGGCACAAATGGGCTTTATTAAATATTAAATTGATAATGAATGAATGAATAATGGTTTAATTGATTTCGCCTTCCTTGGTGGGGGTGAGATGCTGGTGGCAAAAGAATGTAAAGTGTGATGGAGAGTGTTTTTGAAGAGAGTTGTCATTTTATTATCACAGGGTACAGTATGCCACTCCCTTCAGCAGTGTTGCCACATAGAGGCCTTACTTTAAGGTGCGTGAGTACGGGTGAGAAGCTGCTGTGCAGACAGGTGAGATGATGGGGTGGGTGACCAGAGGGCTTCTCCCCGCTTCAACCACCAGTTTCATTCAGCATTGTCACTGGCTCTGATTGGAGGCATGTGAATAATCAGTTTCCCATAGAAGCAGGGCCTGTTTCTCTTCCTTCAAAACAATCCCCAAATCCCCGACTGGGTGGTTCGGTTGGTTGCAGCAGCATCTTGATATGCCAAGGTTGCAGGTTCTATCCACAGTCAGGGCACATACAAGAATCAACCAATGAATGCATAAATAAGTGGAACAACAAATCAGTGTTTCTCTCTCTTTCTCTCTCTCTAAGATTAACTGGAAAAAAATAAAATCCCCAAAGCCTATGCCTCCCCTCCTGTGTGTTTATTATTTAGCTAACTCCGCTTATGGCTATAGAGTCAGTCCCTCATTTGCATTCCTAGAAGCCCCTCTCAGAGCTGGGCATGCTTCTGTGGGTTCTGAGTGGTGAGAAGAGCTTTTCTCAGAAGGTGCAATCCACATGAGGCCTAACAACCAGATAAAAGGAGTCTGCAATTAGTGGCATCTCTTTGCACACAAAGAATTAATGAGCTGAAGGCTGATTATTCTCTTGCACAAGTCAAATATGCCCTGCAATCCATTTTGACCAAACCTCAGAACTCCCCAAGGCTTGCAGTAGTAGTTCATTCTTTTTCATTGCAATGTAGTATTCCATTGCATGAACATACTAAAATGCATCAGTTCATTCTGCTGCTGCTGGACTTTTCAATTGTTTCCAGTTTTTGGTTATTTATGATTAGTGCTGCTATGGAAATCATTTTACGTGGCTTTTGGTGCACATTCTTCTTGGGCATGTAACTAGGAGTGAAATTGCTGGTCATCCTGTATGCATCTTTCACAGGAACTGCTCAGTGGTTTTCCCCTCTACCACCTGAATATGAGAGTTGCTCCACACCCCTGGCCAACACTTGGCTTTGCATTCTTTTTTTCATTTTATTCATTCTGGTGGGGATGGGCTTCCCTTTTCAAAGTCAAATTCACTGTGCTAAGCACTATATATGCATCTTTTTATTTTTATCATCAAGTAATCCCATGGGGAGGGTATTGCCATTATCACTGTTTTACAGATGAGAAAATTGAACTTGAAGAAGTGAAGGCACTTCCTCAAGGTCACATAGTGAGGCTAGAGTAGGGCCCCCAGACTTCACTGTCCCCCCCTGCTGTGGCCTGGAGCCCTGTCTGCTAGGGGTGGGAGACCCATGAAGACAGATCATTGGAAGCAGGTGAGACAAATGCAGTAACTGAGCCATTATGTGAGGAACAGTGGTGGCCCCAAAACTGAATGAGATCAACCCCAATGGGTGAGTCAGGAGGAGTCACAGAGGAGCACTGGATTGAACTGGATCTTTGGATAAGTCAACTTAGAGAAATAGCGCCTGTCTCCAACGGTCCTAGTAAGGATTTAAGGTGCTGGCATTAGGTAAAGTTCCTGGTACCTTGCACAGAGCTCATCTTCAATGAAGGGTTGTTGAAGAAATTGGTGAACATGTAGGAATGGTGAAAGAACTTCATACATTTATGGTCTTTCCTGGAGCCAGGGGGAGGGACGAAGTGACCTCTTTAGGTCCTTTCCATCTTGAGTCTGGGGAGGGGGAGCAGGGGAGAGCTGGAGTAAAGGGCCAGCTCCACCGTCCCAGGGAGGGAAGACCCCTACCCCCACCCCAGCCCCCTCCACTGCAGAGGGGCTGTGAGACCAACTCCTTTCTGCACAGGAAGAAATAACATCACAGGGCATCTCCCCACCCCTTCGGCACACTGTCGTCCTCTCCCCACCTCCATCCTGATCCCTGGACCCAGCAGAAAGGACTGGAGTCTGGGAGCAGCAACTCTTGGAGAAAGGCCCAGGCAGGCTGGGGATGGGCGGAGGAGGTGTGTGTTTGTTTTGAAAGCCTGGTGAGCTCAAGAGGAGAAAGAGGAGGAGAGGACTCGGAGGAGGAGGGAGAGGAGGGGGGGGAGGAGTAAGAGGGGAGGGGGAGGAGAGGGGAGGGGGAAGAGGGAAGGCGGAGAAAGAGGGAAGGGAGAAAGGGGTAGGAGTAATGTTTTATTTAGACTCTAGGGCCAAGAACCGAAGTCTCTTCCTGCTTATCCTGTCACCGCCTCCCCCAGGCGTCAGATGTGGGGGTTGCCTTGGGGTGCCCGAGGTGGGGAGGGAGTGCTGAGGGCCTGGAAGTGGGAAGCTGCACCCCGGCAGGGACGCGCCAGGCTGCCCACCGACCCGGAGGGCTGGGTTCTGGTAGCCTCGGCGCGGGCCAGGCCAAGCAGCTCCAGGTCCCCGCAGGCCCGGCCCAGGCTGCCGGGCCGGCTCAACAGCGGCACCTGCTGGCCGGGCCTCCGCGGGGGGGCTCTCCCTTCCCCGGAGCCCCGCGGGTGAATCACCCTGGAGGCCGCTCCAGGTGTCAGGGCGGCAAAAGTCCTGGGCCGGTGAGTAGCCCCAAGCGCTGGGCCTCGGCTCTTCCGGTCGGCACCTGTTCCCCTAAATTTGCCCTGTACACCCAGGGTCAGTCCGGGGCCAGCGCTTGGAGAAAAGAGCAGGATCAAGGTCCCCAACTTCAGGAGGCTTCTGGGCTGGGTAGTTTTTTGTTTGTTTTGTAAAACTTTATTTGGAAAAAAATATTCAAGATTACAGAAGAATTACAAAAACGATGCAAAGACGCTCCATATACCCCTTACCTAGATTCACCACTTGTTAAATAAAAATATATAAATATATTTTTTTCCTGGACTGAGAGGATGCCACAATCATGCCCAGTTACTCCCAGAAAATACTTCAGTGGGTGTTTTCTAAGAACAAGGACATTCTCTTGCATAATCACAACAGACTTCTCAACTTTGGGGAATTTAACAATAGACACAATACTTTTATGTAATCTACTGTCCATATTCCCATTTTATCAACTGATTCAATAAGGGTCTTTTAAGGATACTTTTCTCCTCTGTGTAGGATTCAGACCTGGGTCACACCTTGTATTTAATTGTCATGTTTCCTTAGGCTTCTTCAATCTGGAGCAATTTCTTATCTGTTTCATCTTTCATGACATTTTTTTCAGAGTAGGAACCCCCTTTATTATTTTAACTGAGCGCTCCTCGTTTTGGGTTCGCCTGGTGTTTCCTTACACGTATTCAGGCTGCACAGCCCTGGTGGGAATATTGCATAAGTGATATTATGTCCTTGGGGTGGGATTCTCCACCTTAAGGGTTCATGGGACTCCCGAACCTTTAAGAATTAATCCCTGAGTTATCTGTAAAAACTTTAATCAGATTTTCAACACAGGTTGTAAAGAACACCATTAATTATGTGTGTGTTTTCTCTCTGCTGAGGGCTGGCTTAGGCTCTGCCCCTCAGTTTCTCTCCTTCTCTCGCTCCTGCCACCAAACTTGCCATTGAAATTCGGCAGCTCCTGTTGAAAGCATTATTCTTTTTGAAGGCCACTAGGGACACCCTAATTGCCCAACTCAGTCATCTTCAGAGTCCTTACCCTCTTGACCTCCTCTCAGAGCATGGGGCTGGCCCTTCTCCCAAAACCTCCCAAGGCCAGGCTGCTTCCCCAGTCTCTGCCCATCCTCCCTCACCAGTGGACGACTGGACGCTCCCCTGTGCCTGCTGGGCACACTGGCAGTGGCCTTGCAGGAGGTGGTTTTCCTGGGGAAATCTGCAGGTCCTGGTCTTTCTTGTGCCGTCCTACATCCGAGTGAAGACATCTTCCCAGTTCCTGCCCTCAGATGGGTGTCTGGACTCGTTCAGCTTTCTGGTGGCTTCAACATCCCCTCTCCTCCTCAACAACATAGGAAGCAATCCTGAATCTCCATTGTCCTGTCTGGATTGGCCCAGTGGATGTCCCTCAGCTTCCAGGAATCACAAATGCAACTGTTTACTTTTCTCACAATCTGTAACTCTTCTTTCGTCTTTGTCCCGGTTGTGACCCACCACCTCTCTGTCACCTGCGCTCCAAACATGAGCTATTTTTCACCCTTACATCAAAACCATGCCTTCCCTCACTCTGCTTCTCTTTCCTGATCTGAGTTTTGTTTTGAAATCCCTAAATGGTCTTCAGTTCTTCCTTCTCTTTCCGACACCCTCAGCTGATCATGTCCCTCCTGGCCCCCCTCACTCTGTCAGTCACCAGGCTCAAGTCTCATATATTTAACATGTCCCCCAGGACCTTGAGAATTGGGCTTGTGGATCCTTCCAGACTCCCACCCTCCCCATCTAGCCTCACACCCCTCATTCCATTCATACCAAAGCTGTCATATTTCTCCCAACAGGTCATTGCCACTGGACCTTTGCACATGCTGTTCTTTCTGATTGAATGGACATTCGCAATTCTTTTTTCCCACCCCCTTCCACCAATTTGGTCAAATGCTCAAATGTCACCCTCTGTGTGAAGACTTCCTGACATCCTCAGGCAGCTCCACCTTTACATCTGGGCAAGAGGGGTCCAGCTCTGGCCTCCTCCAGCTATATCCCCTCACAGGGCAATGGGCCCACTGGGAGCCCTGCCTCACCTTCTAGACCACTGCTTCCCAAGATAACTTTCTACAGTAACGGACATGTGTTCTGTTTGCACTGTCCATTATGGTAGCCACTAGCCACATGTGGCTATTGAACACTTGAAATGTGGCTCAGTGTGACTAAAACTGAATTTTTAATATTATTTGATTTTAAATAGTTTAAATAAAAACTTAAATAGCCACATGTGGCTAGTGGCTACCATATTGGACAGCACGGGACTTGGCCATGCCTTAGGCACCTGGGATCTCAAGGTTCCCTGCCCAGGGCCCGCACAATCTATGTCTCAGGTTTATTCTCCTAAGGGCAGACTGTGCAGCTGATGTGCGTAGCCCTAGGTGTGCAGGTAGGTGAGGGTGCTGTTTGTGTGGTGTGGCTGGGGCTTGGATATATGACCTGGTGTGTGTGTGTGTGTGTATGATCATGGCCTCTCTTAGTGCAGGACAGAGCTGGGGGCGGGAGAAGAAGGGGGTGCTCTCCCTGAACTGTCATGTCCCAGTGCAGAGTCCTAGAATTTTTTTATTTGAACCTGGTTTTCTGGGTCCTCTTGAAGGTATATTTGCCAGAGTAAGAGGATAGAATTTATTTATTTTTATTGGCATGATTTATAACTTTTAAATGTTTAGATGAATTGTAAGCAGACTCCAGTTGACTTCTGGCCCTGGACCCACAAATGTCAGGAGTGGGGCTGGAGTTAGTATCTTCCTCTGTGGTCCCTGTGGCACCCAGAACCTCCCCTTACGCCCCCATTCTAGGCTGTGAGCTTTTCCCAGGCAAGCCCGGGTCTGATTCTTTTCAATTTCCCCAGTGCCTGGAAAGCTGTTGGCCCATCATAAATTGTTACTAAATAATGAGTGAAGAGGTTCAGCTGCTTGCTCAAGGCCTTGCCCTGATCTTGGCTTTCGTCACAGTGGCAGCTGGGTTGGCTGGCCAGCCAGGAGGGAGGCCTTTGAAAACTGGCTGTCCCTGGTCCAGGGGAAGCAGTAGGCCCCTGGGCCCCCCAGACCTAGGTTCTTGTCTCTGCTCTGCCATTTTCTTTTTCTAATCCTCACCAAATGATATGCTTATTGATTTTTTTTAGAGAGAGAGGAAGGAAGGTAGGGAGAGAGAGAGTGAGAAACATTGATTGGTTGCCTCTGGTACTTGCTCCAACCGGGGATGGAACCTGCAACCAAGGTGTGTGCCCTGGCTGGGAATTGAACCTGCCACCTTTTGAAAGGTGTACAGGATCACCTTCCAACTAACTGAGCCACCTGGCCAGGGCTGGTCTGCCATTTCCTTCCTTCCTTCCTTCCTTCCTTCCTTCCTTCCTTCCTTCCTTCCTTCCTTCCTTCCTTCCTTCCTTCCTTTCTTTCTTTCTTTCTTTCTTTCTTTCTTTCTTTCTTTCTTTCTTTCTTTCTAAATATGTTTTTATTGATTTCAGAGAGAGGAAGGGAGAGGGAAAGAGAGAGAGAAACATCAATGATGAGAGAGAGCCATTGATCAGCTGCCCCCTGCACATGCCCTACTGGGAATTGAGCCAGAAACCTGGGCAAGTGCCCTGACCGGGAATTGAACCCTGATCTGGTGCATAGGTCAATGCAACCGTGGTGGGGCTGCTCTGCCATTTCTCGACTTTGGACAAGTCACTTAACCTTTCTGAGCGGTGGTTTCCTTATCTGTAAAAAATGGAGTTAATAACACCAACATCAGCCTGTTACCATGAGGATTAAACTAAATGACACCCTTTCACAGGCACAATGCCTGGTATTTAACAGGTCTTCCATAAATGCTCCTTCAGTCAGCATTCATGAAATGCCTACTGTGTGCCAGGAGTTAGGCTCTGTGCCCCTTATCCTGGAAGATGGGCCTGGGTACTACTCTCAGGGGCTCTCTCAGTCCACCCTCTCCTCTTAGCTCTGCAGGTCTGGACACCTGGGAACCCCATTCAGTTGGTCACTGGTTACATGGGGTTCATCTGCCCTAGTTTATGTGGGCTTTAGGACCCTGAAAGGAAAGATCATGTTTTTCATTTCTGGCTGGGGTAGCAGAGCTGGTTGAGAAAGATGGATGGACAGACCAACAAAGGTAACAACTGTTGCTCATGGCCTCTCGGCTCAGCCAGACACCCCAGAGTTTGAGAGGGGACTAAATGCCTTCTCGGCAGACTGTTTCAGCTATTATGACACTTAAGCTGAAATTAAGATTTGGTGTTAACCAAATTGCTCATTTCCACCTCCCTCAACTGTCCCCTCAAAGTCAGGAAAAGCCTGAGGGCGAACTTGGGTGTGAATCTTCGCTGAGATTTTCTATCTGGGTGACTTGAGTTACTTTCCCATAAGCAGCCTCAGTGGCCTCATTAGGAAAATGGGACCAGGACAATCCCCAACTCACAGGGCTGTGCTTTGTAACTCATGCTTTGGGTTCTCCCCTCCCAGACTGTTACCTAACTCAGTCCTTCAGTATTTACCCCTTTGACTTCAGAACCGATTGCTGCCAAGTTTGTCTTCCAGACGCTCCTCCCACGCACACAAGCTATTTCCGCATCTTCATTGTCATCACCACCACTTCCACTTTAGGGCACCATGTGCTAAGGACTTTATACATAGGATTTTTGATATTTTATTCTAGATGTTTTCTAATTTTTATTAAGAGTTCTTTAACCCATGAATTTTTGACAAGTGAATTTTGACATTTTCAAATGCCTGGGGTTGTCTTTTCTTTTTATGTTGTCTTTTTGATGATTGATTTCTAATTTAATTCTGTTGCTGTCAGATAATGAGGTCTGCATGATTTTTTAAAAAATTGGTTGAAACGTGCCTTATGGTCCAATACGTGGTCACGTTTGTAAATGTGTGCCTGAAAGCAAAAGTGTGTTTGCCTACTATTAACTAGAGTATTCAAAATATTCAATTGAATTAAGCTTGTCAACTGCATTGTTTAAATCTTCTACATCATGACTGAATTTTTTGTTTAAACTACCAATTCCAGAGGGAGTTGATTTGAATCTTCCTTGACATTGGCAGACTTGTCTCCCCCCCCCACTATTTCTGCTTTATGATTCTGAAGTCATTGTTATTAGTTGCATACAACTACGGAATGGTTTTATCTTCCTGATAAATTGAAGCAGGGAAGTATCTTACCATCTCTCTCTGCATGTCAATTTTTTTTCAAGTTTACCCAAGGATATCACCTTCTGGACACCCTTGACTTTTATGAAGGAGGGATTGTCTCTGATTCACCCTTCTACCTTCTACCTTCTGAAGACCCAGGTTTTGTCTCCTTCCTTTCTGGATTTGCGCCTATGGGGTTTTTTCTTTTCTTCCCAGCTCAGCCTTGCATGGAAAATAGCCCACACTCACATTTTATCTTTTATCTAGCATTTTTAGTTGCTTTGTATCAGAAGGGGTTCTCTGGAAATAGAGTCCACCTTATTGCTAGAAATAAAAGTTTCTGCTAAGCCCTTTACATGAAATTTTATTTACTATTCAAAACAATTCTATGAAATACTATCTTGATTTTTTTCAGAATAAGACTGAGGCTCAGGGGCTTTATGACTGGGTTTGGATCCTAACTCTGACATTTACCAGCTCTGTGGCCTTGGTAAATCAGTCACTCAAGAGGGCACTGAAATCAGAGGGCACAGAAAAGAGGTCAGCCTTCCAGGGCTGCTGTCCAGCTTTAAAGGACACATGGAAAGTGCCTACTTTTGCACCTGCTACGGTGTTGGTGCTCAGAAGACTTCAATGACCTTTGCTGTCTACAGGGAAGGGCCATGTGCCTGGTTCTAGGAGCTTGTCCTCTCTTCAACGGGAGGTGTTGACAAGGATAGTTCAGTGTCTGCCTGAGAGTTACCTGGGGGACCAAAAAGGGCACACTTCCCTGACCCCACCTCCTGTGAGATTCTGATTGTGATGCACAGCCAGGTTTGGGCACCTTTGTCACCTGAGGTGTGGTTCATGAAGTATTGTCTATGTCACTTCCCTGGGCTGCCCTCTGGTGGGTTACAGAAAGGACAGTGTAGTGAGGTTACTTTCCTCAAGTTGCTTTTATTTTACTTTAACTTTTGAATAGGTAATAAATGCTTATGGTTCAAAAATCAACATGGTATAGAAAAAAATGCATTGAGAAGTCTTGCTCCCACCACTGCCTTGTCTACCCTGTTTCCCCAGCACATTATAAGTTACTACGTTTATTACTTTCCCTATGCAAAGTCAAACAAATATGAACATTTATTTTTATTTCCACCTCCTTTTTTCACACAAAAGATAACACACTATATATATACTGATCTGCACTGTATTATTCTTCAAAATATATCCTGGAGATCTTTCCACATCAGTACCTGGCATCTTCATTAAAAAAAATTTTTTTTTACAGCTGCATAGTTTTGCATTGTGTTGATTTAACCCTTCACTGCCCAGTATAGTAGCCACATGTGACTACTTACACTGAACTTAATTATAATTAATTAAAATTTGCAATTCATTTCCTCAGTTGCATTAGCCACATTCTGAGTGCTTGGTAGCTACCTGTGCTAGTGTACAGCGCAGATAGAGAACATTTCCATCATTGCAGAAAGCTCTGTTGGATGCTGGTTTCACTGATGCCCTACATCCAGACCCTTGGTTAATTTCCGGTCTTTCAGCAGTTCAGTGATGATGAGGCCCATCCCTGGGATGCAGGAGAGCTGAGTGTGAGCTGTCCTGGGAATCTGGGCCTTCAACCTCTGATCTCAGAACCTGGAAGGGTCCTGCAAAGGGAGGGCTTTTGGGTTTGGGGGTGAGGCTTGACCAGGGCCTGGAAACAAGAGTGGCCCTTAAGCATAGGCCTCAAACTTAACCATTTACTCTCCTTCCTCCAGGCCTGCCAAAATGCAGTCCTGTTCTCTCACTCAATATTTAAGTCCTGTGCTGGAGACGCAAGGATGGAAAAACACAAAGACGACAGAGTCTCTGCCTTGGAGAAAGAGACAGATCATCACCTGCCTTGTGACAAAGACTTTGAAAGAGACCTCACCAAAGATCAAAAGGCCTGCTAATGTTCCTGTTAGTGGGGAAACAGGCAATCTCATCCATTGCTGGGGATTTCAAATTGGTGAAAACTTTTTGGAGGGCAATTCCATGAAAATGTATCCACAATTTAAAAGTTCATAACCTTTGACCCAGCAACGTCATATTTATACATTTGTCTTACAGATACACACATGATTGCAATGTACTAAGATATATCCTGCAGGCAGCAGGGTGGCACAACCTAAATATCCACTAGGTGAAGGATAATAAAATAAACTGCGACACACCCATATGATGGGAGACTAAATATATTTTGTAAAGGCAGATATATTGTTAAGTGAAAAAACAAGATGCTGAACAGTGTGGAATGTATGCGATCATTTGTGTAAAACACAGACACACACATATACACACTGCTTGTATATACCCAAACTATCTCTGGAAAGATACAACTGTTTTTCTTTTTAACTGTGCACATGTATTACCTTTTATTTTTATTTTTGAAGAGGCACCAGCTGAGTAATGGCTAGCAAGGAGAGGGAGGGAGGAGATTCCTGAGTAAACCTGCTCAGTCACCAGAGTTCTGAGTGTACCCAGTGGCTGCACAAGCCCTGCATTGGAGGTGACAAGCTGACAACAGTCCAGAAATGTCACCCACGATGTGACTCCATCTTTCAGGCCACTGGAGGCCTCGCCCTATCTTGGCTGTCATAGTGCCTGTGCCCAGCAGGGGGAAGCACAGACCCACCAAAGCATGGGCTTCGAACTTCACAGAGCATCCCTTCTAGGATTTCTTCCTCTGTGGACCATGATTGATTGGAAAGGTAAGTTCTGCCAAACCAATCAAATTTGATTAGGTAGTAATTGACTAAATCCCCCCCCAACACACTTTTTTTTTTTTTTTTTTTTGGTTCCTCACAATTCTGAACAGCACAAGAGAGAGACAATGTGGTCTTGCTGGCCTGGTTGTTTTCCATACAAGAGGTCCCACAGCCCAGCCTGAATTCCACCACACCAGGGGTGAAAGGTGGTTGGCAATGGTGCTGATGGTGCAGGCTGGCAGCTACTGCATTTGAGGCTCCCCAACCTGCTTGGGTTTTCAGCTGCAGGCACAACTCCTGCCCTTCTCCTACTTGCTCAAAGAAGTGGTTCTGGGCAAGAGGAAGGAAGTGTGAACACCTGGCTCCACAGGCTTGACTAGTGGCAGCTACTGTCCCAGATGTATTTATAGTCTGTCCCTTGCTAGGCTGTGAGCAACTCAAGGACAGGGACTCTTCTCACCTGCCACAGAACCTCCAGGAGTGAGCACAGTGCTGGGCACATGGCCGGTGCTAAGTGGAAGTTTGTTGTTAAATGGGAAGAGGTAGTCATTGAGGAGATCGGGGACTAAATTCTTTAAAACAAAAGAAAAAGGGGAAAGAAGAAAGAAAGAGATCCTAGCTCATCTCAAGGGCAAGAACCCAAGGGCAAGACTCTGGTCTGTTCTAGGCTGGAGTGAGGACAGTGGGTACAGAACGGATCACCTTCTTAGCATGTCCAAGGAAAATTCTGCTTTGTCTTACCTTGTGGGTCCCTGACTGGGACAGGAAATAGGTGACTACATCTCTCACCCACCTGAGGTGCTGATGACCTTGGCAGAAGAAAGGTTTACATCAGGGCATCCTGGGAGAAGGGGCTGGCTCCTTCCACGACCTTCCTTAAGATTAGATGGTTAATTTCCCAGATCCTATTTAAATTCTTGTCAGGGATATTTTATTTATTTATTTATTTATTTATTTATTTATTTATTTATTTATTTATTTAATTTGAGAAGGAGGGCAGAAGGAAGATAAATTGATAAAGGAAGGGGACACTTATGGCCTCTGGCCTGGCCTAGAGAAAACCCAGTGCTCATTAATGGTTCTTCTCTCCTCAGTGCCCTGGTAGTGCAAGAAGGGACCAACTGGGGGTTCCCACAAACTAAATAGGGTACAAGAGGTGCAACTGAAAGAGAAAAGCTTCAAATTCAGGCTGGAGATTGTACCCAGACCTGGGGTTCTACACCCCCCAATACTTTCTCATCCTCTGGTCCATCCTGGATGAGAGCGGCAGTGGAGCACCAGGACAGCAGCTCCAAGGTAGTGTAGATTTTGAAGGTAAACAGAAAGGAGGCCTGTTTCTGCTTTTTATTAGCTGTGTGCCCTTGGGCGAGTCACTTAACCTCTCTGAGCCTCAGTTTCCCCATCTCTAAAATGAGGATATAAATATCTACCTCCCCTGGTTATTGTCAGGATTAATGAAAGGAGACCTCTGGAAGTATTCCTGTAATTGCCAGACATCAGAGATTGTTATTCTTCAAGATGAGAGGCTAACTTAGGTCCCTGGAGGTGCCAGCGTCAAGGAGATTTCCCACCCCCTCTGCAGTGCCTGTTCCTTTCCCAGCCTGGATGCAAGCTTTAATTCTTCATTCCCAACCCCCACGCTTCTCCTTGAGACCGCCTTGGTGGTCCCCAGAGTCTGAAATTTTGCCTTTTTCCGAGGGCGCTCGCATTCGAAAACCACTGGGGATGCTGGCACCCGCGCAGAGTTGGTCCAGGGTGGGACAGGTCTCAGGAATGGGGGAGGGGTCTCCGCTGGACTGGGCCTGCGCCCCCTGCCCTGCTTTGGGGTTCTCATTTGCAGATGGTTCCCTCTGGTTCTCAGCTCTTCTCTGGGCTAAATAGAGGGGAGAAACAAGGGGTGGGGGGCCTGGAAGGGGGTTCCCACCTTCTCAGCCGGGAACCCGACAGTGGACGCAGCCCTTGCGCCCCAGTGCTGCCCTGTTACGGGTCTCCAAGCTGCGCTCACAGTTGCCGACAATCCTCCACTCCGAGATTTGGCCCCTGCGGCCCCCAGCCGTGACCCCATCCCCCCCCCCCCCCCCAGCCGATTCCCAGGCTCGGAGGGAGACGGAGCCTGCGGTTCTAGGACCCGGAGGCGCTGCCTTGCGCGCCACCGCCTCAGCCTTGCCTCGGTCGCCTCCCGCTCCGGCAGGTGAAGCGGCACCGGCCGCCCCCTCTGCGGCAGGTGAACCGGGTCGGCAGCCCCCTCCCCGCCGGGCCATGGCTGCAGCCGACCCTCGGCCGGCACCCCACGCCCGCCCCCTCCCTCCAGCCCGCCCCCCTGGGGCTGGGTGCGTAGCGGCGGCGGCGAGGAGCGGTTTGCGCGCACCGGGAGCGATAGCAGAAGTTACACTCGCCGAGGGGGGAGCCCGCGCCGCAGCTTCCTGCCCCCGGCCCAACCCTCTGGCCCGGGCGGCCTGCAGCCTGACTTCCTCCCCCCACCCCGCAGCTCGCTGCCCTGCTTCTTGGACCGGGCCGCCGCGATGGGACGCCGCGCCCCGGCCCCTGCGCGCCGCTGAGCCGAGCTCCCGCATCCCCGAGCCCCCGCCGCCGCTGCCAGCTGCCGCTCACCTCGCCCCCAGGCCGGGAGCCTCGTCCCCCGCCCCCCGGAAAGCTGGATTTCCGAGGCTGGAGGCGCCTGGCCGGCTGGGTGGGGACCACCATGGGCAACGCGGCCGGCAGCGCAGAGCAGCCCGCGGGCCCCGCCGCACCTTCGCCCAAGCAGCCCGCGGCACCCAAGCAGCCGATGCCCGAGGCCGAGGAGCTGGAAGAAAGGTTTAACCGGGTCCTGGTGAGTGTGACCTGCCGCGCGCAGGGCGCGGACGGGGGTGGGGTGGGGTGCGGTGGGCGGCAGGAGCTTGGCACGCGTCCCCGCCCCCGGGGGCTCAGGTACCGCTTGGAGATCCCCAGCCCAGCGGCTGCCCTCCACGGGGTGGGACTGACGGTGGCTTCTTTAGGAGTGACTTAGCACTCTCCCCCCAAAACTTTCTTCTTCAATCACCCGGCCTCCCTCCCCAAGACACCCCTGTCCCCCAGCGCTCTCGGGTCTAAAGGTATAAGCAAAAATGTCCTGTGAGCAAGTTGGGAATGGAGCACGGAAAGGGGTTCCCAGGACACTCCCTTTTCCACTGCACACAGGCCCAGACACCAGGCTCAGGTCTGGAGCACCTGCTTGCCTCTCAGGGTCAAAGATGGAAGGGGTTACATTTTAACTCCTAGGAGCTGGAGACCGAGTTGAGGGGTTTGGTCTTGATTTGCTGGTGCCTACGCTGCTGGGAGCTGGGTTGTCAGATCACACAGAGGGGATGTCTGTGTTTCTCAGCCTCTGTATCCGGGAGAGGTTGCCTGTGGGTCCTTATCTTGGGCACCCCCCCCACCCACTGAAGGGATTAAGGTTAGGAAGGGTGCTGTCGGGATGGGTTGCTCACTCTGGCTCCGTGTGGAGCAGTCTGGAAGAACCCCATGTTGCCCACTGTCACTTGCCCCCTGGGGAATTGGGCATTTGGGGAGTAGGCCACTGGGGAGGGAGCCATCAGCTCAGGCTGAGCCTAGAGGCAATCAGGATGTGTTTGGTGGGTGGGGGCTCCAGAGCAAAGTCAGGGCTCCCTAAGACCTGGTGGGAGGCAGAGGTAAGGAGAAAGCGTCACTCATTCTCACTTCCTGTTCCCCACCTTAGCCCTGTCCCAGGCTCCCTTCTCTAACTAATTGCCTGATGGCCTGTCTCCTGTCAGCTCCCTTGCTGGACACTGGGTGACAGGCATATAAGGGAGTGCTTTTTCTGAGGCACTTCCCAGTCTGAGCCGCTGGCACAGCAGGTCTGAGGGTGGGGGCCCCAGGGAGGCGCAGACAGCAGAGCAATGCTGGCTGGTGGCAGTCTTAATGCTTATCCCCTCTACCTCCTTGACATCATTTCCCTTCCCCTGACTATTAGGTTGTACTTGCCAGATCCTCTGCATGGCCCCTCCTAACAGTTCCTGGAAATCTTGGCTGCTGCCCCCTCCCAGGAGAAAGGCTGGGAGGGGTTTGGAGGAGCTATGGGGTGGGGTGTGGTCTATCCTTGTGAAGGCACCTTGCTTGATTATGGGAGAGGGAGGGACTCTGAGGGACACCTCACACCAGGCTAGGCCATGATTACCACATCCTTCCACTTGCTCCCCTTTCTCCAAACCCATGGCCTGGCAAAGCTGAGCTGAGCTAAGCAGATGGGGAGGGGGGAGAATGAAGAGAGACCGTGTCTGGGGGCCATCTGGGGAGCCTGAGCTGCTGGTGGATCCCTGGACCCCTGCCAGCCTGCTTGGGGGGACCAGGGCCTGTCTTTCTCCCCAAGAGTGTATCACTGGATGGGGATGGGACTGGCTCTCAGGGTGAGGTCCAGGCCCCAATTCCTTCTCTGTTACATACACTAATGAGGAGAAGCCATGTGAATAATTCAGACCAGTGGAAAATCCAGAAGTCAAATGGTGAGGTTCTGATGCATGTGTAGGACTTGATTGCCCTGATGGCGTTTTGGCCTTTGCTCCGATTGGCTGAGTCTGATACTAAATGCCATTGGGAGTTCCTAAGTACCAGGGTGTGGAGGGTGGAGGCCCCAAGATGTGTCTTTGAGGGTGTCTTGGTGGGAAAGGGTGGTGGCTGGGTAGAAATCTAGGGCAGCACCACTCCAGCTCCCAGGAGCCCCAGTGTGCTTACATCTCCTCTTCTTCCTGGGGAGGGGTCAGCCTGTCCCTCATCCTGTATAGGTAGAATGCACTCAACCCAAGGTCGCTTGGCTAAGAACTTGGCTCCTCTCATTCCCCACCAGCAGGGCATGATGAGCTCCACCCTGGGGTGGCAGCTTGGTGTCTGCTTGAGGCTGCCCAGGGCTAAAGATTTGGCTAAACCCACAGGCCTGGCAATGGGTATTGCAGGGTATGCCTTCATCTGAGCACTGCCTCCACGGCTAGAGCTGAGTCCTGTCTTTAGTGAATGTCTAAGAGAAGGATCTCAGACTGCTGAGAGTGATGGACCACCTCCTGGAGAGACCCCCAGTCCTGATGGGAGAAGCACAGCCCTCCCCTTGGGATCTAGTCACTTGGCCCCAGGGAACCTCTTCCTTTCACTTAAGCTCAGCCCTTTCATTCCTGGTAGGGAGTAGGATCCTGAAACCCCAAACCACTCCTCAGCTCCTGGCTGTGGGACCCATCTTGTGGGTGAGGAGTGGTGCCCCCACCATGGCCCACAGCCAGAAAGGAGATGAGGGCCCTTGCTCTTCCTTTCCCATGGGCAGCCTTTCTCCTATGCATAGGTGGGTGGTGGGGGCTACTTTTCCAAGAAGGTTGTAAGAGAGAGGGGTGCTCCTGCTTAAAATGGAGGTGGGGAGAAAGAGCAGGTTGAGCCAAGGTTTCCCGCTGCTTCCTTAGCAACAGCTGAGGAGTGATGGCTGCCCAGCGACATGGGCCTGCTGCAATGGTGGGAAAGCAGCCCGCCAGGCTCCACGCTCTCGCCTCTCCTATGCCATCCCCAGGGTTGGGTGTCTTCCAGCCCCTTCAGGCCTTTCCCTGCCAGGGTTAGGGTTTGGGATGGTAAGGCACTCTTCCCAGACCTGCCAGAAGTGCCATGCTTATGGTCAGGCATAGCACATCCCTGATCTGTCTGAGCAGGGAGGAGCCTGTAATCTTGGGGCAATGGGATCAAGGTCAGGTGCCCGGGATGTTGTGCTTGAGGCCAAGAGTGATGCTGGGCATCCAAGAGGAGGCTGGACCACTTGGAGAAGAATTCGTCTGATGGGGCCTAGCATCGTGGAGTACCCTTAGCATGTGCCCAAGGTCATGGGCCTTTCCCCAGGCTGTGTGGAGAGGTCAGGACGGCCCCAAGGAGGGTGTGGGTGCTGAGATCCTGCTTTCAGCTGGATCCCTTCTCTGCTGGGGCTGGTGGTAAAGAGCAGAGGTGATATCTCCATTCTGTGGGCCTGTGACTGAGGTGCTGTCTCCTTGACCAGCTCCCTCCTCTGGGGTGGGGCAGATGAAGTATGGGGGGCATGTAGCTGTGGGGTGGCTCAGGCCTCGTGCCTCCCATCTCTGGGGTGTCTCACACAGAGGATCCCAATGTAGTTGTGGCCATGTGGTCAGATGTTGGGCTGGGCAGAGGCTGTGGGATGACATTCCCAGCAGGCAGGGCTGGCACATGCTGACCCTGGAACCCAGGGATGTAGTAGACATGATTCACAGTGACATCTGGGGCCAGTTGGCAAAGAGCTGGGCGAGATGGGCAGGAGCAGGTGGGGCTGCTCTTGGGGCCACCTCTGCATTTTTCTTGGGAACATGGAGCCCTGGAAGGTAGCTTGGGCCTCTTGCCTCTGAGAGGGGCCAGGGCTACTCATGGGAAAGGCAGAGGAGCTCCCTGGGATTTGGGGTCAGGAAGCTCAGGGGTTGAATTTTGTCTTTGCCACTTTGTGACCTTGAGCAAGTTATCTACCCTCTCTGAGCTTCAGTTTCCCTCATGTGTAAAAAGAGCATATGCCGACCTCCTAGGACTGTTGAAGGGATTAAATAGAGTTGAGGGGATCAAATAGAGTGCCTAGCAGGGTGCCTGACACAGAGCAAGTGCTCAGTAAACACTCCCCTGGGTGGGAGGGATGATGGAGTCGGTCTGGGCGGTTCCATCTTGGCGCCCTCCTAGGTGAAAGGGCCCAGCTCTGCCTCTCCCCTCTCCCCACTCCCATTGCCAAGAGCAACCAAGGTTGCTGTCTTTAGCCATCCCGGGCCAGGTTGTCCTCTCTGGCATCGTGCAGGTCCGCACAGTGGAGCCTACACCGAAAACTGCCTGGTGGCCGGAAACCACGAGAGGGAGGGCTCCCTTGGAGGGTGGGGCAGTGGCGGTGCTAACGGTAGCTGGTAGCTGTGTGCACATGTGGAGGAGGGTAGGGAGGCCTCCACTTCCCTCTGAGAGAGGGTGCACTGGTTGGGGGGGGGTTCCCCAGTGAGTAAGAGCTCAGTGTGGGCAACAACAGGAAGCGTAGGGTGCTGGGTGGCAGGAAATGGGGCTGGCTGTTCCTGGTTCCTCAGAAGGGGGCCTGGGGCCACGTTGTCTGCAGAAGACCCTGGGGATTCAGGACCCACATTTTCCATAGTCTTCAGTGCTCCTTCAGAGGAAACTGGATTTTCTTACCAGCTTGCCAGCCAGGTCATTTTGCACAAGCAACTTAATCTCTCTGTGCCTCAGTTTACCAATTGTGAAATGGGGATTGTAACAGTATCAGTTTTGTGGGCTTCTTGTTGAGGTTTAAATGAGGTAATAGATGTAAAGCACTTAGAATGGAGCCTGGCACTGAGTGTTTTGGGAGTATTAATTATTATTGTGGTGTCTCCTATCAATCTGACTTTATGGGCAGTGCCTGCTGCCCTGGCTGTCACCCTGCTTGTCCTTGCCCCTGCTGTGGGGACCCTTGAACCCTGATGGGAGAAGCTGTTAGCTTTTTGGGGTTATCAGCACTTGATCCTAGGCCTGGGTTACCCCACAACCCTCTCCTGTAAGCCTGGGATTGCTTATAAGGGACTCAGAAAAATCTATATACCGGAATTTTAAAAAGTGGATAAAATTGATTGTTTTTGGAAATACGCTGAGAACTCTAAAACAAAGGTTGAGGCCAGATAGAGGCGGATGGAGGAGATGGATGGAGAAGTGGGGACTGGGGGACAGGGCCACTTCTAGGCTCATCAGGCTATGGAACCGCTGCAGGGCTGGTCTGAGATTGGGGCTGGTGTCCAAATTCAGGGGCATCCTGGGGCTTGAAGGGCAGGCCTCAAGGGGAGAGGCTGGGCAGGTGGGTTGGAACTAGTCTCAGTTCAAATGAAAGTAAAACTGGAGGGTGTGGCTCTGTCCAGATGTAGCTTGAGCTCCTTCAGCCTCCTGGGACACCTCCTGATGTCAGCATTGGCTGGGGGTGGGGGTGGGGGTGGGAGGCGTGATATAAACCAGCAAGGGGCTGGCCTTGGGTGAGCAGGGCTGGACGACCCTCTGGCACTCAGAGAGGTAGGGGCAGGGAAGGAGGAGACACATTCTAATAGAAATGTTGGGAAACCAGCTCCTTTTCTTGGCTATACCCTAGGAGATGAATCCTGTCTCCTCCCTCTTACCCAAAGCATCAATGGCAGCAGGGGAAGGGTGCCGAAGAATCAGTTAATTTTCAGCCAAGCCTTGGAGACAGGTCTGTTTTGTCTGGATGTTTTCACTAACTTCTGCTTGCCACAGGATCCCTCACCTTGCGGTCATAGATGAACTCTCTCCATCCCCCCAATCCATGAAATGCCTCTTCACTGTGGTGCATCACCAAAGGGTGTTATAATCACATCAGAACACAGCTCCTCACAGGTGCTCCTAGGAGCTCTGTGAGCCTATGAGGCAGGAGGGAAGCGTGCCCATTTTATGGAGGAGGAAGCTGAGGCTCAAGGAGCAAAGAAGCCATAGGGTTGGTGGGCCCAGAGCTGGGTCTTGCCTCATAGCTGCTCCTTCCCTCTTCCCCCTCACAGGAGGCAAGTCACACACACCTGGACTTCCCTGTCCCTGCCCTTCCTGTTCCATTTGAGCTGTCAGCCTAACTTCTACTTGTCTCTCAGTGCTCAAACCTATAACGCTGCCTCCTTGCTGGGGCCCTGGGTCTGGGAGTCTGTTCTTAGTTTTCAGGATGGTCTCACCCACTCAGAGTGAGTGGCATCCACTGGCTCCTCTCCTGCTCCCTAGGGTGCCTGTCTCCTCGGTGGGCACAGCCAAGGAACAGCTGCTAATTAGCGCTCAGCGCTGTCAGAGCTATTTCTGATTTCAGAGCCTAAATTTAGCCCGTCTGGCAGGCTGGCATGTGGGCCTAGGGGCCTGAGGAGGCCCAGGTGGGGAAGGGGCAAAGGGGCACCATGTCCTCCATCACTGTCAGGACAGATGTGCCAGCTCCAGCAGAGGCCTCCCCCTCCCCACTAATAACCATGGGTCTGTCCTAGGGGACTGGACCAGGGCCCTGGTTCAGAGTCAGCTCTAGGCTCAAAGCCCGCCCAGCTCCCCTCTTACTGGCTTCGTAACCTTGGGCAGGTCACTAATCTGTGCCTGAACCTGTAAAATGGGAGCAATAGTAGCGCCAGTGATGGTGGTGAGGGTGGACAGCGGTCATCTGCGTGCAGGGCTCAGAGCAAAGCTGGCTCCCACAATTGTTGGGGTCATTATTATGGTTAGTTGCTGCCTCTAGAAGTGCCACTGGGACATTCGGGGAACCAAACAGGTGCCCAGGGTGGGTGAGGGCCCGGAAAGACCCATGTTGGGAAGTGGGTCTCCCCTCTAAGGCTCAGCCACCCCCTAAACTTCCCCCACTGCCATCTTCCTCCTCTCTGGTTCTGACCACTGCTCCAGTTTCCCTGTCCCCTCCTCCGGCTTCTTCCTTCCCCCTCATCCTTGCCCCATCACTTCAGCCCTGCCCTACCCTGGGTCTCTATGGGGTGGGGATAGATCAGGAGGGATGGGGGGAGAGAGAGAGAGAGGGAGAGAAGGAGAGAATGGTACCAGTGAGGTCTCCCTGGCCCAGTAGGACCCTCCCCAAGGCCGCTTCCTGGGCAGCCCCTCCCAAGGTGGTGGGCTCTGGTCTGGCTGTTGTAGTTGGTTTGGGGGAGGGTGGCCATGAGACAGCAGCAGTTTCCTCAATCAGGGCTCACTTTCACAACGGGGGTGAGGAATGACGTATCCCCATGCCCAGCCGGTGGGGGGGGGGGCTGGCGGAAGGTCAGTTTCACCTCTCAACTGA
Organism: Miniopterus schreibersii; assembly: GCF_964146895.1. Classification (NCBI taxonomy): domain Eukaryota; kingdom Metazoa; phylum Chordata; class Mammalia; order Chiroptera; family Miniopteridae; genus Miniopterus; species Miniopterus schreibersii. Next base: position 24,765,122 of record NC_138116.1, read on the forward strand.
GGCCCCAGACAGAAGGCTTAGGCAATGGGGGCTGAGAGCACCCAGCTTCCTGTGGTCTGGGGCTGACCAAAGGCAGTGATTTTTAGGATGAGGCCTGGCTAGAGCCAGAGAGCTAGGCCCAGCACTCCAGAGAGGATGTTGGCTGAGGAGCCTTGGGTGGGTGAGGCCCCCTCTCTGTTCCAGCTGTGGCCTCCTCTCAGGGCCACGTGAGCTGGTGACAGGAGCTTCCTCTCATATCACCTGAGGAGACTTGGAGCTCCTTGAGGGCAAGAACTGTTTTGGGGGTCTGACACAGAGTAGATTCTCAATAAACGTGGGGTTTACTGAATTGACGTGAACTGGCATCATCTTCTGGGTCTATTAGGAAGACATGCTAAGTCCTGGGGGTCCAGGGAGCCCCGAGTGCTGGTCACACCTGGTGGTCCCACAGCCCCAGCGGGGACTCTATGCACGCCCTGCGGGGGAGGAGCTTGACAGGGACCGCGCACCCGTGTCATTCATTGCTGGGGAGGACCTTGGCTCCTGAGGGGAGTCCCAGCCTGGCCACCAGCACCACAGACCCAGCGTGCTGTCTGCTCTCCCCAGGTCCTGTGGCTGGGTGACCTTCTCCTGGAATCCCCCCCTCCCGCCCCCATAGCCATGATGCATCTGCTTGGAACTCCCTGTCCTCTGACCTCAGCTCCCTGGGCCTGCCTCCACCTCCTTCCTTCCAGAAGTGAGGAGGTGGGAGGGGCTGGAGAGGGAGGAAGAAGGGTGCTGCCTGCCATCCTTGCAAGAGTTTCTGGTGTTTGTGAGACCCTGGTGCCCTGGGCCGGGATGGTACACACGTGGTGTCTCTGGCGGCGTGTGGCCACACGTGGGCCTGTGAGCTTCTCACCCCCGTGGGAGCAGGGATGGTACCTTCTTATCACACATGGGGAGACGAGCCCAGAGGTGCTTGAGGTCCCAGGAAGTTAGGCTGAGAACCTACACTCCTGCCTCATGTCAGGTGTGTCAGGGAGGCGAGGTGGGGAGACAGAGCTCAGGCCCTGGAGTCAGGCACACTCTGAATCAAATGGCAATGTCACTTTCTAGCTTTTGAGCCCAGGGCAAGGTGCTCCACCTCTGTGCCTCAGTTTCCTCATTGGCTAGTGTTACTTATCTCCCAGGGTGAGGGTGACAGGGATTCATGTGTATGGTGGGCCTACTAGGGAGCTGGCCCCTAGTGGAGTCCCTGAAAATGCCCGTGTCCCCCTCCCCATGTGTTGGGGCACCAGGCTCAGGGGCTTTATCTTGTCCTCTCCCTCCCCAGAACTGTATGAACTTGCCCCCGGACAAGGTCCAGCTGTTGAGCCAGTATGACAACGAGAAGAAGTGGGAGCTCATCTGTGACCAGGTGGGTACCAGGACCCTTATGCCATTGGGACACCTTTCCCTGGCCAGGCTGAGGCTAGCAGGAGAGGGGGCGCTGCCATACTGTCTAAAGGGCCAAGACCCAGCCCAGAGGCCAGTGTAGCATCTGGGGAGGGTGGCGGGGACCTGGGAGCATCAGCAAGACTCTGGAATCTCCTTCTCTTGGACATGGGCCTCCCTGGGGACCTTATGAGTCATGAGCAGGGCTGGGCCTGTTCTCTGAAGAGCTGGCAAGGGCTAGTCCAGGCGCTAGCCAGTTTGGGTGGGGCTGTGTCACCGTCCTCCTGCTAAGCTTCCTGGAGCAGCCTCTGTGGACCCTCCAGCTCTGGGTGGGGGAAGAGAAAGGGTAACCCCAGGTTTGGACATCTTCATTTGACTCCAGAGGAGGTGGTGGGCAGGACCCCTTTTACTTGGGGTCCAGAGGAACTGTGTCAACCAAGCAGCTCCCCAAAGTCAGCTGGTTACTAAGTGGTGAAGTAAGGACTAGAACCCCTGTCTTGTGGTGCTCAGTCAGGATCCAGGCTTGCCACCTTCGTGGCTCACGGCTGCCCTGGCCCTTCCAGCTTTAAGGGCTGCTGTCCATGGTAGCAGGAGGACCCCTCCCACTGCTGGGACGGGGCGGGACCTTCTTGCCACAGTGATTTGGTGCGGGAGGGAGGCGGTCCTGTGGCCTGGAGGCTGGAAGTAGGGAGTGGGGAGCAGGAAGTCTCCCCTGGGAGCCAGGGCTAGGCCTTCAGCTGCTGCTAATGGATGGGAGGAGCTGACAGGACAGGATGGGGATGGGGAAAGGGCTGGGCCTTAGGGAGAGGGTGGGCACCTGCCACCAGAGGCTTTGAGACTGTAGTAGGAGTCCCTGCCACATGGCCTGGCATCTCAGGTTGGAGCTCAAAGGCCTGGGAGAGGTGGGAGGTGGAGGGCTGGGCATTTCTGAAGGGTTTGGGTTGGGAAGGATGGGAGCTTCTCTGGGTAGGAGGCCTTTGATATTGCCCCCACCTCTTTGTGGGAGTGGCTCCTGGAGTGCTGGGTGGGGCGGGAGAGGCAGGAGCCCAGGAGATGAGCCTACACCTGTCATCCCAGGTGAATGGACAGCTGGGGTAGCGTCCTGGGGAGGGAGCCCTCCGCCTGCGGAGGACTTGGGCCCTTTCATAAGGCCCCTCCAGAGTGTTCCTCTTCCTAGTACTCCCAGCTGTGGGCTGGGTGTGGGCCAGGGTGGGGGGGGTTGGGAGACTGCCCCCCACTGGCCTATCTGAGTCCCCTCCTCCCAGGGTGGGGTGTGTGGCAGGACTGACTCCTCCATACTCCATCCCAAGGGCTGGGCTATGAGGCCACAGTGGGAAGGAAAGGCTAGGCCCAGGGCTGGGGTCTTTGGAAGTGGCCTGGATGATTGTTTGGTTGGGCCTTTGGTATTTCACAGGGGTCTTAAGCAGCCTGGGATCTCTGGTCAAAACTGAGAATGGGACACTGGAACAAGGGCTGGTCATTTGCCCTGGCTGGTTCCCTGTACACCTCATTCCATCTCCCTAGGAGCGGTTTCAAGTCAAGAACCCCCCCACAGCCTATATCCAGAAGCTGAAGAGCTACCTGGAAACTGGTGGGGTCAGCCGAAAGGTAGCAGCGGACTGGATGTCCAACCTGGGGGTACACATTTCCCCCTTTTTCTCCATCTCTTTCCCCCTGCACCTTCCAAGCTCTGGGCAGCTGGAGTAACTGTGTGTATAAACTTTCCTGTGGTTGTGTGGTGCATGTGCGAGTATATGTGTTCATAGGGACTGAGAGTGCCCTGGTCAGGCACTTTCACAGGTTCCTCTGCATATTCCTTGTGTGCTTACATGGCACACATGTGTGTACTTGTATAGGTGCATGAGCCCTGTGTGTCTGTGCATGGAAGTGCAAGTGTGTGCTTTTGTGGTCACATATGGATGTGTGTGTACCCTTGAGTCTATGTACAGGGTGTGTGTGTGTGTACCCCACGTGTCTGTGTATGGATGTGTGGGTACCTTATATTTGTGTACCCAGGGTGCTTGTGTCTGGATGTGCATGTGTGTGTGTGTGTGTACCTGGGGTGTTCATGTTAGAATGTGTGTGTCCCCTGTGTCCTTGGGTACATGTGTGTATGCTGTGTGTCTGTATATGGAGGTATGTGTGTGCGCACTGCGTGTCTGTGCACAGGGGAGTATGCTTAGCCTGAGAATGCTTATTCTGTTGGGCAGGTGTGTGGAGGTGGTGGGGGAGGCTGACGTGAAAGGACAGTTATGGGGGGAGGGCTGGCTGCCGCCTGAGGGTTTTGTGGGCCTGTGGGAGGCTGGGTGTCACTCACCAGACTCCTTTGTTCTTGACCCCCAGTTTAAGAGGCGAGTTCAGGAGTCCACTCAGGTGCTGCGGGAGCTGGAGATCTCCCTGAGGACAAACCACATTGGGTGAGCAAGGGCTCAGATTTCCCTCTGGAGGATCTGGGAGAGCTCTGCCTCCAGGCAGCCCCTGGGGCTTCCCTTGCTTAATCCCCTGCCTACATCACTCTTCCTGTGGGCAACCTCCAGGGTGGGTGTCCAGGACAGCTTCCCTGCTTCCTCTCCTACCCATGCTCTGCCTGCCCCTTGAGGCATGGCTCGGTCATGGGTCCTGCTTGAGCCCCCGAGCATCCCTGAGCACCACTGGGTCTGAGACTGGAGCTGCTTGGTGTGTTCCTGGGGAAAGTGCACCCCAGGGGCCCTTGCCTGTTTTGTGTGCCCGCTCTGGGCAGGACCTTCTTCCTGACTGGAACTTAAGGAGCCCTGTGTCCTGCAGGTGGGTGCAGGAGTTCCTCAACGAGGAGAACCGTGGCCTGGATGTGCTCCTCGAGTATCTGGCTTTTGCCCAGTGCTCTGTCACGTAAGCCCCCTGCACTTGCCCTCATGCTGCTCCTCGGAGTCTTGATCCATGCTTTCCTGTGCCTTGCCACTCCTCTGGTCACGTCCACACAGTGCAGCCCAAGCCTACCCTGGAACCTACCCTTGGCCTTGAGCAATGCCTCTTCCTGAAGGCCTGCCATGGATAGGGAGGGATGTATCTTGGGGAGGCCAGCTGGGACCTGGTGTCTTACTCTTCTGTTCCACCATCCTCTCTCCCCCTACTATGCCCAGCACAGTGCCAAGAACACAGCCTCCTCCTGCCTTCTAGTCTCTCCCACAGAACTGTTTCTCCCCTCGATTCCCCCATTCCTCTCTTAAATACCTCTGCAGTGTTGGCATCCAACCCCACTCTGACCCCCAGGTATGACATGGAGAGCACAGACAATGGGACCCCAAACTCAGAGAAGAGCAAGCCCCTGGAGCAGTCAGTGGAAGATCTCAGCAAGGGCCCACCCTCGTCCTTGGCGTCACAGCCCAAGAGTCGCCACCTGACCATCAAGTATGTGGGCCCATGGAGGGGTGACGGGGAGAATGGAGAATTCACCTCTAGACTGCTGCACCCACCCAGCCTCACTCTGGGCTCTTAGGGATGGTGGGAGGGGTAGCCTGGCATTGGGGATCAGAGTAAGGGCCTTAAACAGAGCTCGGGACGTTGGTGTGTTAATAAGCCTTCAGGGGCGGGCACCTAGAGGCTGGAATCTGGGTGGATCTGGAATAAGGAGGAGGTTTTTGGGTCAGTGGGACCCTCTTCTACCCATATAACTCCCTGTTTTCTTCCTTGCTGCCTCCAGATGTCCCCCTTCTCCCCGGTATGTAGCTGCTTGGGGGCAGGTGCATGCCTGGTGGTCTCCTGGGTGGTGGTGGGTGGGGTGAGGCATTCAATTAATGCTCCTGGGTTCAGCTGCTATGGATAGGTCACCCCACCCTAACTTAGGGCATCCTGCTGGGAGGTGAGGAGAAGGAAGGAGATGGTCCTGGAGCCTTATGTGGATGCCCAGTTTCCTCCCTTCCTACTTTGGGTCTAGGGGACTCACTTCATATTAAGACCCAAACTCTCATAACATGTTTCTTCATTCATTCATTCATTCATTCATTCATTCACTGAACAAATATTTTTTAGCATTTACTATGTATCAGACATGGTAGCAGGTGTTCAGAAGAGAGATTACCCTGCACTTGTGAGCCCTTGGTCTAGTAGGGGACAATGTGTGACAGACTGTCATGGAAGTGTGACTTCGAGCTCTGAGAAGGGAGGCGGCCACTGCCTGGGGCATCAGGAAAGCTTCCCAGAGGAGATGGTACTGGAACTGTGTCTCATGATATGAGCTTTACGAGTAGTGATGGAGACAGGGAAGGGCATTCCAGGCAGAAGGAACAGCATGAGCAAAGACTCAGAGGCTTAGTTTTGCAATGATGAGAGAAGGGTAATGTGGCAGGCAGAGGGAGGAGGTGGGACCTCTTAGTGTTGTCGGATATGTGATATAACTGTCAAGAGGACCAAGAGTCGCAATTGTGATGTGGAAGTCACAATTGGCAAGATCTGCAACAATGAAAAAAAATCACGATTTTTAGCCAAGAGTTATTAAGCACTTACTATGTGCCAGGCACTGTTCTGAGCTCATTTCATAGTCCCAACAACCATATCAGGGAGGTGCTATTATTATCACTCTTGTTGCACAAATGAGGAAACTGAGGCACAGGAAGTCTAAATAACTTGCCCCGTAAGTGGTGAGCTGGGCTTTGGAGCAAGGCCCTCTGAATTTCGAGTCCACTTCTCAAGATGAAAGATAAGCCCATGTGGCTGGAAGCGCCACCTTGTGGAGAGCATTTCTGCGGCCGTTCCCACGCTTCCAGGCTCTCCATCCCAACACAGTGACCCTTCTTAATGCAAAGTTGCTGTGAAGGGTCTTTACTTTCCTGACCCGCCCTCCTCACATCCTCTCCAGCATGCCAGGCCCCAGGCCTAGGGCCCAAGGAGGCCTTCCTGCCCTACGCCAGCCTCTTTGGTTGGGTAGATGTGCCCCCCTCTTATCCCAGAGGCCATGGGAGTGTGTGTGGGGGACCAGGAAGAAGGGTTTGGGACTCTGACCCCTGCTGCCTCCTCCCACCCCCCCCAGGCTGACCCCGGCCCACAGCAGGAAGACCCTGCGGAATTCCCGCATCGTCAGCCAGAAGGATGACGTCCACGTCTGCATCATGTGCCTGCGCGCCATCATGAACTACCAGGTGGGTCAGCCAGGCCAGTTCTCACCAGAGGCTGCCTCAGCTGCTGAGGTTCTGGGACCAACTGTGCCCCCACCCTCTCCCCCACTGGAGAACCTGGGGATCTGGGCTGTTGGCTCGGGGTCTTGAGGCTGACAGTCTTGAGGGGAAGCCCGGATTTCTGACCCTTCCTGGTCAGGTCCCCTAGAGTACCCTGGACATGATTGGGAGCATGGGTATGCCTCATGTGGGGGCTTAGGCATACCAACCGAGAAAGGCTAGACACCAGGCCCATGGGGGAGCAGCTCTGGGTTATGTCACTGGGAGGAGTGATTAGTGAAGCTGGCCCTCCCTCACTCAGCCAGCCTTTGAGGACTCACTGTGTCCAAGGTACTGAGTCCTGACACTGACTTTTGAATAGACAAAAAGGTATTTAAAAAGAGGGACCAGACTTTGGCTGCCTGAGAAGAGGTTGTGGGTAGATAGAACTTCCTAAGCTTGAGGGCAGTTAGAGACCAGAATGGTATGGCACTGGCAATCCCAGAAGTGTGGGGTGGGAGGGTGCTGGCAGTTCTGGGGGTCTGCCTGGAGGAGCTGAACTCTTTCCTCTCCCCAGTCTGGCTTCAGCCTCGTCATGAGCCACCCAGCCTGTGTCAATGAGATTGCTCTGAGCCTCAACAACAAGAACCCCAGGTGAAGTCCGGTCCCCTAACCTTTCTGCATATCTAGATTCTCCTGCTACTTAACCCCTTGCCTACTCTGTCCCCCCACTCTTAGGACTACTGTTTAGGCAACCTGCCCTTCTCTCCCCAGAACCAAGGCTCTGGTGCTGGAGCTGCTGGCTGCTGTGTGCCTGGTGCGGGGGGGACATGACATCATCCTTGAAGCCTTTGACAACTTCAAGGAGGTACTGGAGGCCCCACTCAAAGATGTACTTGTCCTCTAGTGTTGCTTAGAGCCCTGATACTGGCAGTTGTGGCCTGTGCTGGGAGAAGTTGGGTGGACGTTTGGGGAATATAGGGTGGGGACAGTCAGGGACGGGGAAGCTCTGAAGAGGTGTAGAGTCACATGGGGGGACGGCAACAGGGACAACTATGTGCATTTGCTGACCCTCTGACGCTCAGCCTTGCCATATCCAAATTAGACTTGATCCATACATCTCAGAGTTGCTGACTCTGGGTCACTAATCTGGTTAATGGGCTCATGAGAAGTAAATGCTTGAGAATATGACACAGAAGGCAGCACATGGCATTCATTCTTTTAATGAATATTAGCATCTACTATGTGTTAGGCACAGAGCGGACACTTGAGATATGTTAGTGATCAGTGAACAAAAGAAATACAGATAATAACCAACATAATAAATAAGCAAATTAAATAGTGTGTTAGAAAATGATAAATGCCAAGGGGAAAAAGTCATGGATGCTGTAGGGAGAACTGGTTGCAGGGCGGTGAGGGAAGCCTAATGAGAGGTGAGATTTGAGCAAAGCTGTGAGGGAAGCGAGAGACTTGGCATGGCCGCTATCTCAAGTAAGAGCACACTAGACAGATGGATCAGCAAGTGCAAATGCCCTGAGGTGGGAATGTGTCAGGACACCAGCGTGGCCAGAGTGGAGTCAGGGGGAAGGCTGTGAGAGATCGAGAGGGAATGGAGGTTTTGAGCAGAAGAGTGACATGGCCTGACTTAGATTTAACTTGAGAGGAGCCTATAGAGGCACAAGGGTGGCAGCTGGAAGATGACGTAGAAGGTGTGTCACTGGGGTCTCAGTGACAGCCATTCTCCCCGCCCAGGTGTGTGGGGAGCAGCACCGCTTTGAAAAGCTGATGGAATATTTCAGGAACGAAGACAGCAACATCGACTTCATGGTGAGCTCAGGAGCCCAGCTTGGGCTGGGTCACTCTCAGATGCAAGGTGCATCTGGGGATCGCAACTGCGAAGTATGAGGACTGATGGTTGGTGGGGGAGGGGTAGATGCTAGAGAGGGGGAGGCTGGAGGGAGGGGACATGGGGAGAAATGTGGATAGGAATAAAGCTGGGTTAGTGGAGTGAGAAATGTGCAAAGGGAGGCAGACTTGAGTGGTAAGAGGGGGGCAGAAGGCACTTAGAACCACCCCCCAGAGGATCATAGACCTCCTCATGTCCCCCACCCCCCAGGTGGCCTGCATGCAATTCATCAACATCGTGGTACACTCAGTGGAGAACATGAACTTCCGTGTCTTCCTGCAATATGAGTTTACCCATCTGGGCCTGGACCTGTACTTGGAGGTGAGCCCTGCACTGTCCCCTGGACTTAACCGTTTGCCCATTGCTCAGTAGTTGGCATCATAGGTGTTGGGGTCAGGCAGACCTGGGTTCAAATCCTGGCTCTCCCACTTCCTAGCCCATGTGACTTTGGATAGGTCTCTTTTCTCTCAGTCTCAATTTTCCCATCTGTAGAATAGGAGAATCTTAGATATGATAATGACTCTCAATAGGATGGTGTCTGCCACGTAATAGACACCCAGTCCATGGAACTAGGCCCTAGAATAGGCTCCAGGTGGCCCTGGGTCTGGCTCTGGGAGCACATAATGGGGAGTGCAGAGATACTGGGCCAAAGTGAGAACTGACTGACTCCGGATGGGTGCAGGTCATGGGGGAGTTCCTTTCCTTGAGGAAGGTGGGCAGAAGGGCTTGGTGCTTCCTGGCCTGAGCAGAGAAGCTGCAGCTTTCTTCTCTAATTCCGTTGGGAGGCTTCCTGGAAGAGCAGGGTCTTTGGGATTGGATTTATTAAGCCAGGATTAACAGCAGGCTAGGGTAATACACACACACACACACACACACACACACACACACACACAAAATGTAATATTACTCAGCCATAAAAAAGGAATGAAATACTGAAGCATGCTACATCATAGATGAGACTTGAAAACTTTATGATAAGTGAAAGAAATCAGACACAAAATACCACATAGTGTATGATTTTTTTCTATAAAATGTCCAGAATAGGTAAGTCCAGAGAGACAGAAGTGAGTTGGTAGTTACCAGGGGCTGGGGGAGGAGAGAATGGGATATAACTGTTAATAGGGACAGGGTTTTTTTGGGGGGGGGGTGATGAAAATGTTCTGGAACTGGATAGTAGTAATGGTTGCACAACCTTGTGAATATACTAAAAACTACTGAGTTGTACAGTTTAAAATAATGAATTATGGTGTGTGAATTATATCTCAATAAAAAATAAAGGAAAAAAGACAGGCTAGGGATCAGATCCCTTCCTCTGGGCTCTGGTGGTGATGGGAGGTGTTGGAAAGATCCCTCACACCAGGCCTCACCCATCCTTCCATCTGGGAGACAGAGGCTTCGGCTCACAGAGAGCGACAAGCTGCAGGTGCAGATCCAGGCATATTTGGACAATGTTTTTGATGTGGGCGTGCTGCTGGAGGACACTGAGACCAAGAATGCTGTGCTGGAGCACATGGAGGAGCTGCAGGAGCAGGTGACCCTGGTGAGAGCTGCTACTGAACTCGGCCCAGATCATAGTAGGCCCACAGGTCCATACAGCAGCATCAGGCACTGGGCCTAACACTGGTTCTAGGTGTGAATTGGGCATGGCTGCCTGGCTCCTGAGTTTGACCTGAATCTAAATCCTAAATCCTCTGAGTGCCTTTCTCAGTGAGTGTTCATTGAGCATCTACACTGTGCTGGACCTCTGAGGAAGGCAGGCACCCTCCTCTCCCAGTGCTTAGACCCCAGGCCATGACTTGGGTGGAACCTCAAGTCTGAGGCCCCTCCCAGCTCAGTTTCCTCTTGGCCCAACACCCCTCAGTGGTGCCTTGGATTTCCCTCCTGAGAGAACTTTAGTGCCTTCAGTGCCTCACCCACTTGGGCTCAAGTGCCAGGCTGGGCCCACCCGACACCCTGGGCTAAGTACGTCAGGAAGCCTCCCCCAGCTCTCCAGGCAGGCATGCCTGATGCCACCCCCTCACCGGTGGTGCCAGTGCCTGACAGCGGGTGGGAACTCACTATGTGCCTGGTGCCACAGCTGACAGAGAAGCTTCGGGACGCGGAGAACGAATCCATGGCCAAGATCGCTGAGCTGGAAAAGCAGCTAAGCCAGGCCCGAAAGGAGCTGGAGACCCTGAGGGTGAGGCTGGGGAATGGGCCGTGCCGGGGGTGGTCTGGGCTCCCAAGAACAGACCAGTTGGGGCTTCTAGGCTTGATACCTACCTCCACCCTGGCAAGAGGATGGGGCTCAGCGCCAGGCCTGCTGGTGGGCACTGACCCTTCCTTTGGGGCTTGCAGGAGCGGTTCAGGGATTCGACTGCCATGGGCGTCTCCAGGCGTCCACCTGAGCCTGAGAAAGTGCCTGCCCCTGCTTTGGCAAGGCCCTCGGCCCTAGAGCTGAAGGTGGAGGAGCTGGAGGAGAAGGGCTTAATCCGTATCCTGCGGGGACCCGGGGATGCCGTCTCCATCGAGATCCTCCCAGTTGCTGTGGCAACTCCAAGCGGCACTGATGCCCCGACTCTGGGAGTGCCCACGGGTTCCCCCAGCCCAGGTGCGCAGGAACTCCAAGCTGGGTGGGGCAGGGTGGGGGGACCCGGGCCTGGAGAGGGAGCCTAAGGACATCACCTGCCGGAAGAGTTGGGGGGGTAGGTTTGGGCTGTGGGCGCAGCCCAGGCAGGTGAGGGTGGGTGGGACGGGGGACCAGTGCGCATGCGTATGGCGGGGAGGCGGCGACTAGACCACCCGAGCCCAGAAGTAGACACCCTCACCTGCCCTTCCTTGTTCTCGGTTCTCTTTCCCACCTTTAGCAGAGCCAGTTTCCGGAGTAGCAGCCCCGCCCCCGCCCCCCCCACTGCCCGGCCTCCCCTCCCAGCAGGAAGCCCCGCTCCCGGTGCCACCCCCAGCCCCGCCCCTCCCAGGCACCTCGGAGCCACCGCCACCGCCGCCGCCACTGCCAGGAACCCAACCACCCCCACCGCCGCCGCCACCACCACCTCCTGGCACAGATGGACTGGTGCCCCCGCCACCCCCACCGCCTCCGGGAGGTCCCTCTGATGCTCTTGGAGGGCCTGGCCCAGAGATGGGCCCAGGTGAGTGGACCACCCAAAGCTGGGGGGAGAGAGAGGGTGGGGCCCTGGCCTCCCCGCCTTCCAAGACCCTCTCCTGCTGCCTCCTGCCTGCCCTGTCAGGCCTCGCTGGGCCCTGGTTCCCTCCAGCCACTCCATTCTCTATGGCCTCAGTACTCACCAGTCTCTCCCTGTCCCAGGAGTGAAGGCCAAGAAACCCATCCAGACCAAGTTCAGAATGCCACTCTTAAACTGGGTAGCCATGAAACCCAGCCAGATCACGGGCACTGTCTTCACTGAGCTCAATGATGAGAAGGTGCTGCAGGTGAGTGTGGCATGGCTTGCTGCCAGTGTGGGCACCAAAGGAGGAAGGGACTTGCCTGAATCATGCTGGGCACTAGGAGTGGTCATCTCTGCCACCCCATTTTACAGATGAGGATATGGAGGCCCAGGGATGGGCATTAAGCCAAACTGGATTAGTGAATCTAGTCGGCAGTGTATCCTTACTCCCCTGGAGGCTTTTCCATCCCTGCAGAGGGGCGGCACATCCCTCCCGCAAGTCTGGCCTCTCCTCCTTTCAGGCCCCTCTCCACCACCTTCCCACAAACAGCCCTCCCAGTTCCACTTTCAGTTTTTCAAAAGGCATGTGTTCTCTCACCTCCAGGCTGTTCCCTCTGCCTGGAATGCCCTTCCTTTCCCCTGTTTAACCCTGGCCAATTCAGCTCTCCTTCAGCTAAACTGCTTGGAGTCTGGGTCCCCTGAGTTGGGTACTGCTTCTCCTTCTCCTCAACACTCCCTGTGCTCCCCCTGTATCCCCCATCAGGGCCTGTGGTCAAGCTGAATTACTGGCTTGTTTCTCTGCCAGTGGCCAGGTGAGGGTTGGATAGGTGGCTGTAGCACTGACTACAGTGCTCAGCCAGGAATGTACTCGACCCCAGCTCACCCAGCCCCACCTCCTCTCCTTGCACCCTCAGGAACTGGACATGAGTGACTTTGAGGAGCAGTTTAAGACTAAGTCCCAAGGTCCCAGCCTGGACCTCAATGCTCTCAAGGGTAAGGCAGCCCAGAAGGCCCCCAGCAAAGCCACACTCATTGAGGCCAACCGGGCCAAGAACCTGGCCATCACCCTACGCAAGGGCAACTTGGGGGCTGACCGCATCTGCCACGCCATCGAGACGTGAGTACCTCTGCCTGGGGCTTGTGGGAAGCCCAGCCCTTCTGCTAGGCCAGGGCAGTTAGGCAGGTCCTAGTAAAAGAGCCCCAACTATGGGACAGAGCCCACCAAGCTTTATATCAACCCTGGCCAGGCAGTAGGATGGGGAACCTTGTTCCCATTTTTAGGCCGAGAAACTGAGGCAATACTGTGAGTTCATGCCCAGGTTGAGATGTTCCCATTCCTCCCTGCCTCCTTGCCCAGCTATGGGCACTCAGGCTCAGGCATTTACAACTGGACATCTGCCACTGATGTGCGATGGGGACCCAGGTTTCCCAGCTGCCAACTTTCCTTAACTTTTACCTCTTGTTCCCTGAAGCTGTTGGCAAATAGCAAATGCTGAAGTTCATTTATTCAATCAAGGAAGGGGAGGGGATAGTCCTACTCTCAAGAATTGGTGGGTGTGGAATGATACCTACCCCTCTGCCTCCAGGTATGACCTCCAGGCCCTTAGCCTGGACTTCTTAGAGCTGCTGACCCGCTTCCTGCCCACGGAGTATGAGCGCACCCTCATCGCCCGCTTTGAGCAGGAGAAGCGGCCGCTGGAGGAGCTGTCAGAGGAGGACCAGTTCATGCTGCGCTTCAGCCGCATCCCGCGCCTGCCAGAGCGCATGGCCACACTAACCTTCCTGGGCAACTTCCCGGATACCGTCCAGCTGCTCATGCCGGTGTGGGCGGGGCAGGCAGAGTGGTGTGGGTGCGGCCTGGGTTGAGGAGGGAGGAGGCCACCCCAAGCCTGGGCTCCAAGAGGATATTTGGGAGTACTTGAGCCTCTTATGGGCTTGCCCCCACCTAGCCTCAATTTACCTTGCCTTCCCCATCCCACCCCCAGCAACTGAATGCCATCATCGCAGCCTCGATGTCCATTAAGTCCTCTGACAAACTCCGCCAGATCCTGGAGGTAAGAGCCCAGGACAAAGGTCTGGGACGTAGGGTCCACCCTTGACTCCTTGCCTGTTCTGGGTCTTGTTAGAGGGAGACTCAGGCCCTGCCCTGCACACCTAGGATGCAACAAATACAATAGTCCCACTTCTCACATACAGGCTCAGGGTGGGAGTGAGGGCCATGTACAAAAGAATGAACTCTCAGAGTGGGGCAAAAGAATAACCTCTCAGAGCTTATTCTTGCATTTTTATTTATTAATTATTGTATTCAAAGGTGGCTACAACTGTAAACTACTTTTGCCCCACCCTGTAAACAGTATCACACCTCAGGCCCTGCCTTGGGTTACTGTGTGATTAGCAGAGTACCCACACCTGCTCCGTGGAGTCCAGAGAAGCAGTAGAAATGGCTGTTAGAAAGGTGGTGACTCCACAGCCTGGGAAGAGATGTTGGCAGCACAGTTATGGGTAGGAAGAGCAGAGAACAGAATTGGATGTGCCATGGTGTTAGCCGTGCACATGTGTCAAACACATACACGTGCATGTTCATGTGTCATGGACCTGAAGGGCCCATGCAGGACTGGGCTGAGTGTGGGCTTGCTCTTTGCCACCTTTTCTTGTGCAGTTTATACTTCTGGGGGTTTCCTCAGCTCATTACCCTGCTGGGCTCTTCCCCTGACTCTCCTAGATTGTCCTGGCCTTCGGCAACTACATGAACAGCAGCAAGCGTGGAGCAGCCTATGGCTTCCGGCTCCAGAGTCTGGATGCGGTGAGGGGCGAGAGAAGGGTTCTCTTGGCCTGGGAGGTGGGGGAGGGCTGGTGGCCTGTGGCTTACAACGGGTCATTGCAGCTGCTGGAGATGAAGTCTACTGACCGAAAGCAGACACTGCTGCACTACCTGGTGAAGGTCATTGCTGAGAAGTATCCACAGCTCACAGGCTTCCACAGTGACCTGCACTTCCTGGACAAGGCAGGCTCAGGTATGGGTGGGCAGTACCCCCATCCTTGGGTTGGGGGAGCGGCTCAGCCCTGTGGATTGATATGGGCTGGGAGATAGCAAGGCAACGACAGGATGTAATTGGACAGGAATGCTGCTTCTCTGATTCCCTGCCTCTCTACTGCCCCATCCCCCAGTGTCCCTGGATAGCATCCTAGGGGATGTGCGATCCTTGCAGCGAGGCCTGGAGTTGACCCAGCGGGAATTCGTGCGGCAGGATGATTGCGTGGTACTCAAGGAGTTCCTGAGGACCAACTCACCTACCATGGATAAGCTACTGGCAGACAGCAAGACAGCTCAGGTGGGCTGGGGCAGGCTGGGCCCTGGAGGTGGGGAGTGTCGGGTGGGGGGGTAAGACAGGCTACCTAGGTGAGGTCCAGTAGCCAGGGCTTGGAGGGACGTGGCCACAGCTGGGAAACCTTGGGGGATGGAGTAGGAGTGAGGGGCCACCTGCCAGGAGGAGCAGAGATACAGTGGCTGGTATCTTAATGGGGGAGTACAGAGCAGTGGTCGGGCTCCGAGGGGCCCACACTGATGTGGCTGACAGGCTGTGTCTGTAGGAGGCCTACGAGTCTGTGGTGGAGTACTTCGGAGAAAACCCCAAGACCACGTCTCCCTCCATGTTCTTTTCTCTCTTTAGCCGCTTCATCAAGGCCTACAAGGTATGTGTTTCTGGTAGGCAAGTTGGGACCACTGAAGGACACCGAAGCTTATCTGTGTGGGCAGTGGGAGGGGTGGGGCTGCTTCTGTCTTGGGAGTGGGATAGGTGAGGGAGACCTCAGCTCATGAAGACCAACCTTGACCCCTCAGAAAGCTGAGCAGGAGGTGGAGCAGTGGAAGAAAGAAGCAGCTGCTCAGGAGGCAGGCGCTGAAACTCCAGGCAGAGGGGAACCCCCAGCATCCAAGGTAGGCAGCTGCCGCTGAACTTGACCCTGGGATGCAGGGATGCTTAGTGTTCTCATCCCAAAGGGGTGGCCCACCTCCACACCCTTACTTAAAAATATATATATTTTATTGATTTCAGAGAGGGAAAGGGAGAGGGAGGGAGAGATAGAAACATCAATGATGAGTTATTGATCAGCTGCCTCCTGCTCGCCCCCTGCTGGGGATGGAGCCTGCAACCCGGGCATGTGCTCTCACTGGAAATTGAACCGAGATCTTCTGGATCCTAGGTCTGTGTTCAACTGCTGAGCCACGCGGGCTGGGCACACACTCTCATTTTTACTGACAGACCCTGCGAGTAGCCTGGGATGGGAATGGGTTCCTTCAACTCAAGCCCCCATTGGGGGCTTGCTGTGGGGGACCAGACAGACAGGATTTGGTGGTGTGTGGAGGAGAGGATCCTGGAACTGGAGCTACATACCCTTCCCCTCCCCCCAGTCCCCACCCAAGGTTCGGAGGCAACAGATGGACCTCATCTCTGAGCTGAAACGGAAGCAGCAGAAGGAACCGCTCATCTATGAGAGTGACCGTGATGGGGCCATTGAAGATATCATCACAGGTGAGGGCTTGGCCAGGACTGTCTCGTCCTTGGTCTACTTCTATGCTGTTCTCCATCTACCTCCCCATCCTGGGGGTCTGGCTGCCTCACTGCCTCTTTGCTACTTTGTCTTTTTTCTTTTTCTTTTCTCTCCTCGCTCCTTCCTCCTAACCCTCAGTGCTCAAGACGGTGCCCTTCACGGCCCGCACTGGCAAGCGGACATCCAGGCTCCTCTGTGAGGCCAGCCTGGGAGAGGAGATCCCCCTCTAGCTCTCAGGTACCTGGATGGCCTGGCCTCTGATTCCAGTGGCTGCTCATAGCCCTGCAGGTCCTTGGGGGGACTGAGTCTTGCTGCCCGCTCCTGGGACATGCATGCTGGGATGTATTTGAGGGGGTCTGGTAAACACAAGCCCCCTCCCACATGCATACAGCTTGGGTCCCTAGGAGGGTAAGGCCTGTGCTCTGGAGTGGTAGTCCCAACCCTGGGCAGACTTCTGAAGGGTAAATGTGTCCGTCTCCTCTCTACCAGATCTTCGGAACCAGCCCTATATCCGCACAGACACAGGCCGCCGCAGCGCTCGCCGGCGACCTCCTGGACCCCCCATGCAGGTCACTTCGGACCTCTCGCTGTAGCCTCTATTTCCGCAGATGGACTCTGGGGGGTAGGGGAGGGGGCAAGCCGGGGCTCGAAGAAGGTGGTCCTCAGCTCGGCTGGGCCGGGCAGTCCCTTTGCCGCTGTCCCCAGTGGTGGGCTCACCTCAAATGGACTGGAGCACTCTCATTTTGCTCCAGGGGACAGTATCCCCGGCCCCTCCCCCCAAATGCTGCTTGCAGCACCCTTCTCCCCCCAATAGCCATACTGTACTTAGCCTCAGCGGGAGCCTCGCCTGTAACTTATAAAGTGCAACCTCCTCCTACCCCAACCTGCGGGGATTCTCTATGGACCTTATTTTTATACAAGATTAATAAAGATGTTTGCAAAAGATCTGCATCCGTTCCATGTCCCCACCACACAGCAGCCTGTTTCGTTCAGCAAACGCTTTACTTGTACATGTTCTTCATAGCAGGTATCTGCAAACAGGCAGAAGGGAAAAAGGGCTGCTTCTGCACTAGAGCTGGTGGGGGGGAGCCAACTTCGAGGGGAGAGTATACTCTAGTGGTTGGTCCTGGAATCCTGCTGGAGGCCGAGGGCGCGTGTGGAGCGTCCAGCCCGTCGTGCGGTTAGAGACGCCGGATTAGCTTCCCCTTCAGGGCGCCTTTGTGCCTGCCCCGTCCCGTTTCCACCAGTCCTACCTACTTCCTAGCTGGGTACCCTGCCCTGTCCTTAGTCAAGTCTGTGAGTGACCTCAGATCACATCTCTGACTGTTGGACCTCCGTCTCTGCCGGCCCTGACCCCATTTCTCGGAGTCCTGCTCCCACTCTTCTTTGCCTGCCCCCCCCCCCCCCCCCCCCCGTGCCGCCCTGGCTTGTCACATCCCATCTGTCTGCCCCGCCCTTATTCTCTCTCCCCTCCCCCTCCCCACCCCTCCCCCTCCCCTCCCCTCCCCTCCCCTCCCCTCCCCTCCCCTCCCCTCCCCTCCCCTCCCCTCCCCTCCCCTCCTCCCTCCCCTCCCCGCCCCTAGCATGGTCCGCCCCTTATCTGCAGGGCCCGCCCCCACTCGTCGGCCCCGCCTCCCTCCCTTCCCCTGCCGCCTTTCACCTCCGCTGCAGGCCCCGGGGCAGTCCCGAGCTTGGGGTGGCGGGAGGGGTAGGTCTTGGGAAGTCGGACTCTTGTGCTCGGGCCACGTCCGTCCGCGCGGCCAGGTTGGGTATCTGCGAGTAGGCGCTGCGCGAACCTAGGGTGGGAAAGTCCGTGCGAGGGGAAGGAGGGCCAGTCCTGAGGGCGGGTCCTGAGTGAGAGTCCGCTTTCCCGCGGGTCCTCCCAGCCCCACCAAGGGACGCTCTGTGCGGCGAGCGTGCGGGCTCCGTGCTGGGAAGGCCGCTGAGCCGCTGGGCCAGGCAGGACGAGGTGAGGCCCCGGCGACCGCGCGCCCCGCAGCCTTGGCCGCGGGCCGTGCCCTCGCAGCCTGGGCTCAGCCGCAGAGCCCGCTGCTTCTAGGAGTAGCAGCTTGAAGGAGAAGAGTGGAGCAGCCGCCTCAGACACCGCCTCCCCCGCTCCTCTCCATCTCACAGGTGGGGAAACCAAAGCTGGACAGGAAGCCACTTGTTTCTGGCCTTGGGCCCCAGGAAACAGGCCCGGAATTCAGGGCTCCCATCTCTGGGGCAGGAACATTAAGGAACCCATCCTGGGCCCTGTAGCCGGATATAGTTGTGCCCACCTACCTCATCCCTCCTGCTTGTAGGGCACAAAGCCCTGCCTCATCAGCTTGAACAGGGTCTCTAAGTACAGGGTCTGCAGGCCTTGGGGGGTCACAGACCCTGCTTCCTCACCTGGCCTGGTGTCAAAGAACACAGGGGAGGGAAAGGAGGAGCCTCCCTCAAGCCAGGCCCATCTTGCCCCACAGGCCCTGCCACTCACCCAAGCACTGAGCGAGGTGGTAGCTGTCTGTGAAGATACCCAGGAGGTCTTTGAAGCTTATAATTCCGTCACCTGGGAAGAGACAGGAGGGGGTGCTGTGTGTGCCTGCCCCTGCAGAAGGCCTATACTAGGGGCTTGCCAGAAGTTCCAGGCATTAGAGAAGCCAGTCCTGCCTCTAGCCAAGTGTCAGCCCTGGTTGAGTGGAGGAGAAATAGCCCTTGCCCTGGGGGAGCACCAAGTAAGGCTGAAGATTAACACAGCAGAAATGTTTGGAGGCTATGGGATAGGCATATTGATCAGGGCAGACTTCCTGGAAGAGGAAACTTTAAAATAGACCAGGCCAGGGATTCTGTGGGCTAGAGGTGGGAGAAGATGAGAGGGCAGAGATGGGGGCACCCACCATCCAAGTCTGCCTGCTGCAGCGCCTCACACATCTATGGGCTGGATACCCATGGTGCACAGGGCAGCTTTCATGCTGCGCATGTCCACAGTGCCTATTGGGCTGGAGCGGAACAGTTTGAAGATATCCTGGAATGCTGGGGGCAGGAAGAGGGGCAGGCAACAAGGTGAACTGCATACATAGTAACCCTGAGATCTGTCCACTGTAGCTCAGATGGGACTGAGGATTGGGTCACTCCAACCCCCCTGGGCATTATAATTTTTAATATAAAGAACAACAGTGGCTGCTGTGTGTTGGAACTTGTTTAGTGCCCATTCAATTCTCATGTCCAAAACTCATGTTTGGACATGTCTGTATGAATAACATTCAAAACTTATGTCCAAGGTCACACCACCAGTAGGTGCAATCCTGGGCTTTGAACTCTGGCAGTCTGGCTCTGGAGCTACAGTGCTTTGAGGCTGTAGGAGCCCTGCTGGCATCTGGCATGTAGGAGGCACAGAAAATTACTGATGAATAAAATGCTTCTGTTTTGAGGGACCTCTGCCAATATCAAGGCATGATCTTTGGGGGGCATTGGGTTCCCCAAATGTCAAAGGGGTTTCTTTTTAAATGTTTTTATTGATTTTAGAGAGAGGAAGGGAGAGGGAGAGAGAGATAGAAACATCAATGATAAGAGTCATTGATCGGCTGCCTCTTGCATGCCCCCAACTGGGGATCGACTCCCTCAACCCGGGCATGTGCCCTGACCAGGAATCGAACCACGATCTCCTGGATCCTAGGTCGAGGCTCAACCGCTGAGCCACACTGGCATGTGTGCATCGTGCTTCCTCTGTCTTTGTGTGGATGTGTTATGTGAGTGCCTGTCAGCTCATGGTGTGTGTGTGTTGCATGCACTATTACACATGGCTCTCCCCTACATTTTGTGGTACCTCCAACTCAAGGCTGTGGCCTCCTGGAGGGCCAATCTTTCAGCTTCATTATTTCCCTCCTTCAAGCCCCTGGACACTGTCCCTTCCCCATGCCAGGCCTTCCCCAGAGAAGCAGGAAGGAAGAACTCCCTTCAGAGTCGCCTTCTTGCCTGCTCAGCCCCACCCCCAGGAGACTCTCTTCAGATGATCCCAATGTGTCCCTGGCTTCAGGCCAAGAGGAAGCCCTATTTTATGATCTAAGAAACTGAAGCCTCAGAGAGGGCACTGAGGCCTCCCCAAGACCAGTCGTGAGTCTGTTGATGATATGGAGGCTAGAATGGTGTGAGTGAAGTGGAACTCCCTGTGGGGAGTGAGCAGGTGGGACTGGGATAGCTAAAAAATGAGGTGGCATCCCTAAAAAACTGAGATTAGGACTTCGCAGCCAGGTGAGCTCACTGGTTCAGGAACTTCTGCACAAAATGTCTGAGCTGGGAGCCAGCACTGGAGCCTTTATTGGCTTTGTTTAGTCATTTTTCTGGGGGCAGGCTGGGGCAACAGCTTAAAATGGATTTTCAGCAATAACGGATTCTGTTTCTTGGTTCCCGGCACTGAGCTGCAATGCAAAAGAGAGAGTGTCACTTGGGCCTCAGTGGGAGGGTCACAGGAGAGGGATGAGTCCAGAGGCCACTCTGAGGAGGACACTGGGGTAAGAGGACCTATTCCTGCTGCACACTGATTGGGCAGCTGACATTGTTGTGTCCATTCATCACTAGGAAGCAGCAAGGGGTGCTGGAGAACCATGTCCCCTGTTTTGCCACTCGATGGGTCGGAGCCATTAGGTTCTCGGCAGGGCAGACACTGGCCTGAGCATTTCCGATGAGGCAGAGGTCACCTGGCCTCTGGGTGAGAAGCTTCCTAATGCTAGAATGGCCCTTCCCATTTTGAACCCAGGGCCCTGCCTGAGCCCTGGAGTGCTCACTCTCCAAGGTCCCCAGGCCTCCTGCAGCCCTGGCCTTGGCACTCCACCTCAGCCCACTGGAACCTTGTTTCCGGCAGCCTTTATGAGGTCACTGAGGTTGAGCCAGCAAAACCCACCCCATCCCCCACCCAGCCCCCCATTCTACTGTTCCCCACCCTCACCCAACTGTGTGGGGAGTGCACTCGCCCCCCCACCCAGCCTTCTCTCATGGGGAGCTGTGTGCCGACCTCACTTACTTGATGTTGTCTCCTTTCGGTGGAGAGGGCCTGGCCGAGGTGGAGAAAAACTTTACTTTCCCTTCAAGGGCAGTCTTCTGGAGCCCCGGCTTGCTAAAGTCAAAGTAAGGGTGAAGGAAATTCTTGTCTTCCTGCTTGCAAGCTTTCTGCGGCTCCCCGGCTTCCAGTGGTTTTTCTGGTGGCTTCCCTAGCAACTCACAGAGCTTTTCCTGCTCTGCTTCCTCCTTGGCAGGCGGCGGGGAGGCACTCTCCACCACCGGCACCGTGGAAGGCTCCTCGGCCTTCTGGGGTGGAGGTTTTATTATGTTCCCCAAATTGGGCAAGTCCCTGTTGCTGGAGGAGGCTATGGCCAAGGAAGATGCAAGGTTGATCAGATCTTCTAGGCCGATAGCTGGTGGGAGATTGGAGGGCGAGTGGGTGCTTGGCGGCTGCGGGGAGCCTGTGTCTGAAAGCTCTGGCTGGGTGCTGGGGCACTGGAGCTGCTTCTCGGAGCACGGGGTGTCCTTGGGGACTGACTCCAGTCTCAGATGGTTGGTGGTCTTACCTGTGCCATGCTTGCCAGGCTGCCTGCTGGTGTTCCATTGCAGCAGGCTGTGTTCTGAGGCCTGGACGCGCTTGTCTGCCCAGAAGAGGTGCTTGGAAGTCTGCACAAGGATGGAGCGATGGGTGGGGGACACTTGTTCCTCGTCGGTGAAACTCGGGTGGATGGAGTTCAGCCTCGAACTCGGCTGGTGGGTGTCCTGCTGCCCCTTTGTGGGGGGCTGGATGGACTGTTCCTTGCACTTCTGTTCCTCCAGGTCTTCATTGCAGGCCTTCAAGTTGGAGTCCAGTTTGGTCTCAGACTTGAGGATGGAGCAGCACTCCAGCGGCGGCACAGCGATGGTCTCCTGGTTCAGTTCTGTGTCTAGGTCCCCGTCCATTTTTTGTGGGGGATCCAGCTCTAGCAATTCATTCTCCAGCTGAAAAGTTTTTCAACTGAAAGCTGAGGAGGCCCCTGCCCCTCAGGCCCTCCCTGGGACTCATTCCTTGCTCTGCTCCCTGCCCACGCTCTGCTCACTTCCTCCCCCCGCACTTGCCTCTGCAGAGACCTGCCTGGGGCAGGGAGGCGTGTGAGCAGGTGTGTGTGAGCAGGCCAACGCTGGTCTGGTACTAGGGCCCCAAGGCTGTCAAGGGTAGGGGCTAGTTAGAATTTAGGGAAGATGGGCCTCCAGGAGCCCTGCCCCGCCCTTCCCCCACCGCCTCTCCTTAAGAGGGCCCCCCCCCCCCCCCCACTGCTACCTCCTGTTCATCTTCCTCCTGCGTAGGCTGGGGCCATTCCTGTGTGCCCTGGAACTGGTGCTGGTTCATGTCAGTCCTAAGGCAGGAGGAGACAGAGTGGGTGACAGGGCTCCACGGGGTTGGTGGGATGGCTTTAGGGGGAAAGGGATGTCTGGGGCCCACAAGGCCCCCCTGCCTTATACAGCAACTGGCCCCCTGCCTTGTCCACTCCCCTGGCTGTCCCTGCTTCCACCAGGAATTCTGGAGTTGTGTTCTCAAACTTCAGTGAGTTTAGAAAGTGCCTGGAGAGCTTGCCAAGCTGCCCCTCTCCCCCTGAGTTGGTTGGAGGCGAGGCCTAGGACTCTTCGGTGTAACTAAGCATTCCAGTGAGCTGATGCAGGTCACCTGGAGAACCAGTGCTCAGGAAGTGGCTCCTCATGGAAGGAGAAGCCCAGGGCACTGCCTGCCCCCTAACCTGCTCAGTCCCAGCTTGGCAGATGTGGAAAGCAGAGGGGTGTGTGTGTGTGCGTGCATGCGTGCGTGGGGTCCCCTCAGTTTTGACAGCAGTGTGCTGCCATCTCGGCCCCCTGCCTTCAGTGCTCAGCCATGCGACCTGGGCCTAGACCTCCTCTCCTTCCTTAGGAACCTGCCCACCCCCAACTTGGACAGCTCTGTCCTTAGAGCAAGCTGGAGCTAAGGGTCAGGCCCCATCCACATCCCTGGTGTGCCCCACTACCCCTTAGTCCCCCCAAGGTTGATGACTGGAGGCAGAAGCTGGAGGGGGTGGTACCCCCCACCCCCGCCATGACCTTTTGGCCTGGATACTACCCTTGGGGAGATTTTGAAAACAGGCAAGATGGAGGGAGATCCTGGGTTGGGGGAGTACATGAAAACTTGGCAGTGGTGGCAGGGGGTAAGGGTTGGTGGTCCTGGAAGGTGGGGGAGAGGTCCTCCGATGATGGGGGACTGGTTCTCACTGTGTCTCCATTATGTCCACCGAATCCTTGCTACAGCAGGGAAATCCATTGGCACCTGGCAGGGAGAAGGAGGTGAGGGCAGGGGAGCAGCAGGTGGGAAACTCAATGCCCTGTGTGCATGCTCTCCTACCCAGAAGCCTGGAGCTGTGCGGGGTCCTTCCCCATCTCCCTCCATTCCTGCTCCTCTGTCCCTTTCTCCACTCTCTCCTGCCAGGCTACAGATCTGCCACTCAACCTAACCCCAGCCGCTCTTATCCTGAAGTCCATCTCTCTATCCCTGGCTTCTCACCTCGTCACACCCTGGGATCATCCATCCCCGACTCTGGGCCCAGGTTCTCAACCCAGGTGCTTGTCTTGAGCTGATGCTGACACGGATCTGGTGATTTATGAGCTCTGGTATCCCTCCACAGAGGAGACCGACTCCTTGGGGCAGCTCCCCCCACCCCAGGTCCCTCCCTGGAGGCTTGTATTTTTTACTGCAGAAGCTTTTTTTCATCCTCTGGGGATGGGAGGCACCAGGCTGTCCCATCCTTTGCTCCCCAGGGTAGTGGACCTCCCCATGGTGAGGTCATCATGGCAATGGGCAAGTTGGGTCCCCGTGAGCTGGGAGTGTGTCAGAAAGTGACAACCTTGGCTCTGGCTGAGAAAAATTGCTCCCAGGATTATATCAGAAGGATTGGAATGTGCTGTGGCCTCTTCCCAGAGATGCAGAGGCTGAGGTGGATCCCTGCATGGCTGGTCTTGGGACTAGGATTTGGGTGAGTAGTTCAGCCTGGGCCATGGGATTAGCTGACTGGCTGGGTGTGCCACCATGGGCAAGCTCCCAGGGGCAGCTAAGTGGTCTCTTCAGAACCCTCCACGCTCCCTTGACTTCCTCCCTACTTCTCTCTTCATCTCCAACTCCATCTGCCCAGGCACTGCTCCTCCCAGACCTCTGACCCCACAGCCTTCCTTTCTTGTTTACAAAGTTTCCCTGGCAATTGAATCAACACCCCCCAGCCTTAACCCTTCCACGAACAGCAACTGAGTGTGGACAGGAGGTGAAACGATTATGATGTGGACCTCACAGCAGCACTGGGGGTTGAAAGCAAAAGTCTGAGGTTGACTCAACTTGGGGCTTCTGTGACATTCTGTAGTATGAGAAATAACTTCAGTTTCCAATTGCTGGTTGCTAGTATACAGAAATGTACTGATCTTGTATCTTGCAACTGTCCTAAAATCCTTTTGGTTCTAGGTGTGTGCTTTTTTCATAGCTTCCATAACGTTTTCTAAATAAACAATGTGTATAACTCAAGACAGCCTTACTTTTCTTCCTTTCCCACCTGGTGTCTCTTTATTTCCTTTTCTTGCCTTATTGCACGGAGAACAATCTCCAGTACAATGCTGAATAGAGTGGAGAGCGGCCATCCTTGCTTTGATCCTGAGTGTGGGGGGAAAGCATTCGTGATGTCACCATCAAATATGATGTTAGCTGTCGTTTTTCTCACAGGTGCCTTTGATCGGGTTGACAATGATCCCTTCTATTCCTAGTTTACTTAGCTTTTAATTAGGAAGGGATGTTGGATTTTGTCTGATGCTTTTTCTGATTATTGAGATGATCATATAGTTTTTATTTTATATTCTGGTGTAACATATTATATATTATATAGAACATGTTATACGTTAACATATGAATACTGACATATGTTATTCTGTTAATTCTTTTTTTTTGGTGAAATACATTGATTTTTAAAAATTGATTTTTAAACCACTCTTGCGTTCCTGGAATAAACTTCATTTCACCATGATGTATTATCTATTTTTCTTTTTTTAGAATTTTTACATATGTTCACGAGGTATACTAGTATGTAATTTTCTTTCCTTGTAATGTCTTTGTCAGGTTTTGATATTAGAGCAATGCTGGCCTCATAGAATGAGTTGAGAAGTATTCCCTCTTTAATTTTCTGAGTTTGTGTAAAATTGGTATTATTTCTTCTTTTGGTAGAATTCACAAGTGAAGCTTGTGAACCTGGGCCTGGAGTTTCCTTGGAGAAGATTAATCACAAATTCAACTTTAAAAAATAGATACAGAGCTACTCAGCCTATTTCTTCTTTTTTATCATGGTAAATATACATAACATAAAGTTGCCCATCTAAACTATTTTTAAGTATACAATTCATGGCATTAAGTACATTCACATTTTTGTGCAGCCATCACCACCACTATCTCCAGAATATCTACTTCTTCTTGAGTGAGCTTTTGAAGTTTGCATTTTTTAGAAGGAATTTGCCCATTTCATCTAAGTTGTTGAATTTATTGGCATTCGTTGTTCGTAATACTTCCTTATTATCGTTTTCTTATCTGTAGAGTCTGTAGTGATGTTACCTCTTTCATTCCTCATACTGATAATTTCGGTCATCTTTCTTTTTGTTCCTGTTCACTTTGGCTAGAAATTGATCAATTTTGTTGATCTTCTTGAACCAGAGATGTGTCCTGCTCCTGCCTGATCACCATAAAGTGACACCTGCCAGGTATAAGCCCTGCAGTCACAGGCTCCCAGTCAGCTTTTTATGATTTCACTCTTAAACACAGACAGCCGAGCATCCCCAGACATTTGAGGAAACTGCCAACATGCAAGTGACAGACCAAGAGAAAAGGCGACTCTGGAATACCAGAAGTAACTTGGAAAACATAAGGGAGCTTAAAGAAAACGCTACTCATCTTCAGAGGTTCAGAGATGAAAATATTCAATAATATAAAATTGCATCCAGAAAGCAATTAAGAAAGAATTAGAGCCCAGTTGGGTGTGACTTAGCGGTTGAGCATCGACCTAGGATCCAGGTGTTTGGGGTTTGATTCCTGGTCAGGGCACATGCCCGGGTTGCGGGCTCGATCCCCAGTCGGGGGCGTGTAGGAGGCAGCCGATCAATGACTCTCTCATCTTTGATGTTTCTCTCTCTCTCCCTCTCTTTTCCTCTCTCTGAGATCAATAAAGATATATTTAAAAAAAAAAAAGAAATTAGAGAAAGAACTTTTTGGTAAATAGAACTGGAATATAAAACACTTTCGAGAATCTTCCTAGAAAGTGGAACCAAAATATCAAGACAATGTGAGAAAAAAGGATCAATCGGAAGTCCAATTCTAGAAGGGAAACCCAGAAAGACTAAAGAACAGACAGAAGAAAATTTCTCTAGCTTAAGAATGTCATTGACTTAAAAGCGTTCACCAAATGCCCAGAAATACAGACATCAAAAGATCCTTGCTGTGAAAGTTCATTGCGCCAGGAGTAAAGAATTCCTAAATGCTTCCGAAGTCCGAAAACCAGTCACCTACTACGGGGGGAGGGGAATCGCACTGGACAGAGTTAGCAGCAACGGTTGTCTTTAAAATTCTGAAGAAAACAGTTTTTAACCTAGAATTGTATATTGAGCCAAACTAGCATTTCAGATGTGAAAAGACTCAGAAAATGTACTTCTTTTGGGGAGGGGGGGGGGAAATTAAGCAAAATTAAGGTGTAAAACAAGAGAGCCAGGAAGGAAATAGTGTATCTCCCCCTCGCCCCCTCCCCAGGAAAGCAGCTGAGTCCCAGGATGTTATTTGTATATAGAGACCTGCGACCAGTTCGCATAGTTGTAAGAAGATGGACCCTGGACCATCTGAAGTAAAGAAAACCTGATAGAGTAGTGGATTAGATGTAGAGTTTAAAGAAAGCCAAGGCTTTGATAAAACAAAAGAGTACAAGGAAAAGGCAACTAGAAACTCCAGGAAACAAAAAAAGCTATATGAGAAAGGAAAGGTAATCATGGTAACTTTCCTGGCTCTGCAGTAAACAGTAGTTATGTAGTCACAATGATGTAAACCCTGGTTATTAACTTTCAACTTTTAGGATCAACACATAGACAAAATTTAGAAAACATAATTATGGGTATGGGACAATTGGAAATGCTGCCAACCTTGATATTTAAAAAATAAAAATACAGGCTAGAGTCTTGGAGGTGAAAGGCAGGGAAGAAAGCTGAAGGGAATGGAGGGGCACTAAGAACTTCATCTTACTATGTGGATGTCAAAATATACTGTCTAAAGTTAATGAAAAACAAAGACATAAATATGTTAAACTTACCAAGGTATCTGCAGATCTAAAAGCACTGCTGGGAAGGTGGGGGAGGTGGGGCTATTGGAGCAGGATGGTGGTAACGTCTTGAACTGATAAACCAAGACAGGGCCTGAGAGCTGGTAGAGTGATAAGGTGGTCAGTGGGCAGAAAAACCAGTTCCAACCAAACCGCGGTTCCTCTGAGGACGGAGACGGGGTGTGGTGCAGGGGACTCCTGCTTTTCATCACTGAATAAGCTCTTCAGTACTAGTTAACCACATGCACATATTTAATAAAGTTAAAATACTGAGCCTGAGCTATGAGCCAGGCACTGTGCTAAGGACTGAGGACACAGTGATGACACACATAGTCCCTGCCCCCCTGGAGTTTTCAAGTCTTAGGCCACAACCACCGGAGACCCGCTAATCTCTATTTCCTTTTCCCACTTCTGAGCTCTAGACTTAAATTGCAGTCACCGGTTAGGCATTCTCCCTAAGGGGCCCTCAGCTTCACCTTGTCCAAAACACCACGGTTCCCTCGTCAGAGCCTGACCTGTCGCCTCTCTCTGGAATTCCCTTGTTCCCTATGGTGGTGATGTTCAGGGCTCACTTCTTCCTAGAGGTCTTCCAGGCTCCATCTCATGGCCCTGGTCTGGGGGCTCCTCTTCCAGTCACTCTACCCCACCCCTGTAGACCTGGATCTGAGTGCATGGCCTCTTGCTGACCCTCAATTAGAGGTGGGTAGGGTGGGTTGCTCAGTTTGCATCTCTGATTCCCTGCACAGAGTATGGCACAAGGGGATGCTCAGCAAAAGTCTGTGCAAAGAAATGAATTCCTTATCCCCCCCCCCGCTAAACGCTGCGGTTTATCCTATTCTGTGGGCCCAGAATAGAGTGGCCAATGTCGTTCTGCATGTCTGACCTATATTCCTGTCCAATCTCTCATCTCTTTATAACTCTCTCTCCCCTCTCTCTGGTTCATCCTTCATCCTATCACCCAAATTAGAAGCCTGGGTAATTTGTAATCTTCCCTCACTTCCCAATTTCTGATTTTCCTCCTGCTGATGCTGACCTTATGCACAACCCCTTTTCCACCCCCACTGCCTCTTCTCACCTCTCAACACCAAAGTCAGCGCAAATCCAGGACTTACTCAGTGCTGAGTGCTTTGCACACATTCAATCTTCGGTCACCCTATGCACAAGTGGTCATGACTCTCCTCTCACAGATGAGGAAACTTGCACAAGGTCACACAGTTATAAGAGCAGTGCCAGGATCTGAACACAGACCTGACTAAACTCCAAACCCCATGATGCTAACCACTTTGTTTTCTGAAATCTCTTTAGGCCTCTAGCAGAACCATTGCAACCATATTTCCCTCCATCTTATTTTTTTCAATGACCCCAGAGTGAGTCTGCTGCATCACAGTTGCCTCTGGTCACATCCTGACTCTAGGGTGACCTCAAATATCTTGCCTGATCTGATCTGTTTCCTTCTTTTTAAAAAATCTCTTAGTATGTAGCTCCTTGCCTTGCTCCAAGCCCAAGAAACTCCAGTGCACGGCAGGCCCTTTTATGCCTCAGTGCCTTTGCACATGCGATTTCCAATACCCAGAGTTTCTTTTCTGGCAAAATCCTAGACATACATGAAAGTCCAACTCAAATTTCCAGTGCCATCTATGACATACCTAGCTGTCCAATGCACATTTAAAAATTTTTTTAAACCAAAATTCTCTTGAAAATTTTATTAACCTCTAATAACAATAAATCATTCAACTTTTCATAGTCTTTATGAAGTTATTTTACAGATGAAATTTATTTGAAAAGTCCTCATGTAAACTAATCAGACATGAATAAACTTTTATAATGAACTCTCAAACAAATCTTTTAAATATGTATCTTACTTCTTGGAATGACAATAGTATTACTATAATAGTATTGTTTTCTTTTTTTCAAATAAACTTTTCAAGATTACTGGTTATTAGCAAATCTTGATTTTTTAATACTCTGCTAAGGCAAGAGAGAAACATGATACTTTAAGATTTCTTTTCAATTTCCTATGAACTACTTTATAGGAAAAAATTATTTGTAAGTATTCTTATGCTTAAATTCTAAAAGTAATCTTTAGTTCCAACTGAACTCGGTGCTCCAAGATTTAAAACAAAATTTTAACGATAGTTACATAATATAGTTTTAATCACTAAGTTCTTGCTCATCACTGAAAAATGTGCTTCCCTTAATCCTTGGGTGTCTTGAATCACCAGATGTGCAGGGGCCTCCCGAACTGGTTTCCATTATTTTGTTGGTTTTGGCTTGCTGGAAAGCTCTGGCCTGACCGAGGCTCTCAAGAGCAGGGTCTTCCCCTTATTGCCACTTTCTATTTCTTCACCCACATTCATAACACTTAGATTTATCAAAGTAGTTTTGTCTTCGGGTGAATTCAACCGTTTCCCATTGTCAGTAGCAATGCTTGCTTTTATCACTCAACCGAATAACTGTTTTTCGCCCGGGTACAGTTTTGTGCAGTCTTTATCCAAAAATAAATGCAATGCCTTTATGCTTCCTGGTATCTTTATCTTTCATTAGAGTAACCTTTGCAACTTAGTCACACTTGGAAAATATCCAGTATAAGTCATTGTTGGTCAGGGAAAAGGGCAGGTTGGATTACACTGTGACTTTACTTAGGGCCAAGCCACCTCTCATTTCTTCAGTGGGGTGGGCCTGGGAGATTTGAAGAGCCTGAGCCCTCGGCTTAGTTGGGGCTCAACCCTGACCATTCCTGGCCCCTGGTAGCAGCCTTGGCATCCCGGGTACTGGGAAGGGTCAGGTGCTGAAGGCAAGAAGGTAGCTGCAGCAATACCTCCTCCTGGCGCTCCTTAGACCCAGGAGCTGGAGGTGGGCCCAGAGGCTGGTGCTTTTGCTGGCCTACATTATAACTTTTAGTCAACTCTTCAGACCCAGGGTCTAGCTAGCATAAGAATAAACCCAGAAGGGGGTGCAATAAATGTTTCAGGAATGACTTAAAGTGTCTGCATAATTGCTACCCAACAGATTTGGGAAAGGAGAGGAGCTGCTCTCTGGTTGTTGGTTTTGGTACATTTTTTAATGCTGGCCCACGGTCTTCCTGGGAGAGAGGGTCCTGAGAGAAAAGTCTTGATTTCATTGGGGATCTGAGTCCCAATTATTCGAAACTGGGAGACTCAGGGTCCTGAGGGGCAAACATCTTTCCTCCTTGGTACAGAGAAGAGCGCAAAGCACAAAGGAGGTGCTCATTAAACGTTTGTTGAAGTGGATTCCTTTTTGCTTTCTGCAAAAGTTCCACGCATCCTCCAGGGACAGCTGGACGTGATTTTAGCGGTTGTCAGCGGTTTGGATAATTCATGAGTCCTTTCCTGGGCACAAGGTTACTGCTCTTAGGACCCCTGGGAAAGAGCCCTCCGAATCTGCGGCCTTAAATTAACCCCAAGGTGTGCGTGGGTGCCGGTGCACACGCACGCTGCCGCACCGCGCGGGGCCGGGCTGTGGGAGTTGGGGCAGCACCCGCCCCACCCCCGCGGGACGGGGAGGGGTCGCCCCTCCTCCAGAGCCCCGGGCTCGACTAGCAGGGGCAGGGACCCGGGGCCAACACTGCCCCCTCCGCGCCCCGCCCCTCACTTTCACTTTGCCTGCCCCGTTCGCGCCTCTTCGTCCCTCGGAGCCCCGCCCCGCCCCGCCCCGCCGCGCGCCCGCTCCCACCTGTCACCCCCATGCAGACCGAGGAGGCGACCGAGGAGGCTCTGTCGGGGAGGCGGGGGGAGGGCTGGTGGCTGCTGCCCCTCCGCCTCCGCTGTGCTCTTTGGTTGGGGACTGTGCGTGGGAGGTGGAGATGCTGTGGGCGCTGCGCCTGTGATGTCGCTGCCTCTGTGACATCCCAGCCGCGAGTCCTACCGAGCAGGGGACAGCTTTCAGGATTTCCGGCGCGTGGGTAGGAGCGGCCTTTGGGGGGCGACCTCCGGAGAAGACGGCCCCCCCCTTGTTCAGCAGCCAGAGGCTCCTCTGGAGACCTCGGGCGGCTCTGCTCCTCTGCAGCAGGCCCAGGGCAGCGGGACTGCAGAGCGGGTAAGCCTGGAGTCTCCTGGACTGGCCCTTGCACCTGTCCTGGGCACACTGGCACAAGGCTGCTGCCCTTTCCGTGTACCCAGGACCCCTCCAAGAACCCACTGAACCTTCGGTCTTTACCCCAAGGTGTGCAGGTATGTCCCCGCACACACACTCTTGTGCACAGCTTCAGGGGGTGTGGAGCCAGATGAGACAAGGCACCCTGGGTGCTGGTGGCATCCACCCTCAGACAGGCCCCTGTCCCATGACCACCAAGTCACCCCTGAGCACATGCAGGCCCTCAGGAGCTGCCTGGAAGGGCTGGGAGTCCAGACCTACCCCCAGTTCAGTTCTCTGGAAACCTGGCCCCAGGGACAGGAGCAGTGGGTGGGGCAGTCTTTGTTCTGGGCATGTGGTATGCCCCAGCTATTCATGCCCTGGTCAGTGCCTGGGCCTTTTCTTCATCAACTTATTCCTCCCCTCCGCCTGGCAGTGTAAGGCAGGGATTTCCCTGCTGCCACCAGGTGGGGCATCTTGCCTAACTGGTCTGAATGGATAGCTCAGAGGTGGGACTGGAAGTACCTACTGGGAGTGGTGGGAAAAGCAGCCCCACTCAAGGGCTGAAAACTGCCCTTGCCCTAAACAAGGGGAAGACTTGACAAGATCCCACCATGAGGGCACAGGGTGGCAGCTGTTAGGATCCAAGTTTCTGCAAGCAACAGACAAGAGTGGAAACAGCCATGGCCTAAATATGTGTCATCACTTCAACTTTATTGCTTACAGAGTTCTCTAGATCTTGAACTTTGCAGTACCAAGGCTGCAGTTCTTCATGTGTTGGGGACCGGGGTCTCTCCCTGGGGAGTGGTATGGCTCCATGTAGATAGCTGGACAGAGAGCACCTTGGCAAGACATAGGGACAAACTTTTCCCAAGGAGGAATCTCAGGGGATACCCCCTTTCCCCAGGGGCTGAGACTAGCAGGCCCCTCAACCCCCAATGATTCACAGTTGATTAATGCTACATGAGTCCTGATAAGCTTCCCCCATGAAGAGGCTGGACTGGGACAATGGAGAGGAACTGGGTGGGGGAGGCTCATCTTAAATCTGGAGGCGTGAAGGGATCACATATGTGGAGACAGGTCAAGACTTGATCCCTTCACCCCATCTCCTAGTCTGCTTGTGCTCATGCAGAACCAGTGACCTACCCTTCTGGAGGGCAGCCATGAAAGTGCTTTGAGGTCATCAGAGTGCAAAGTGCAGCTGGCAGTGCCCCATGACCGGGGGCAGGGTGGGGTCAGTGTGGGCATGACGCCTGAGCTGTGTTTTGGGAAGCTGGTGTGTAAGATGTTGAAAGCTGTGGCTCGAGTAACAGCAGCACCTACATCTGCTGCTCTCTTTTCCATCTATCATGCCTTGTCCTAAGACAGTTCCTATCAGGAAGGTCCTGTCACTCACCCCTCACTTTCACAGACTAGAGGGAACTGAGTGCCAGCTAGTCAGGGGCGGTGCTGGGCCTGTAGCTGGGGCCCAGTGCCTGCTGCTCTGGGGAAGACTGGTGGCCAGCAGCAAAAGGCCACTTGCTTGGGGACTGAGAACCGTATCACTTAAACACCTTCTTTGGTCCTTGGCTGAAGCTGCTGAGTTCAGCGCAAGACCTACGATGCAACACCCTAAAAAGTGTGGTGTATTATCCCAGGGAGACTTCCTGGTCAGGCATTCCTCCCTCCCTGACTCTGTCTGAAGAGTTCCTAGGTCTAAAAGGGGTTCAATGGCCAGGCAAGGCCAGGCAACGGGGTCAGAGGGCCCCCTGTTTACCCAAAGGCGGGCACACCTTCTGCCTGCCTGGCCCTGTACTGGACCTGGGTATGGGTCTTTAGACACTCAACACCCTCATTCCTGCCTAGAGGCCGAGGGGCTTGCCCACCCATCCCTGACTGGGCCAGAAACTGTTCTCCCCTGACTGCCAGCAAGTGGTCACTGATCCAAAGGGGTCAGGCCAGCTTGTTTGGTTGTTTGGACCAGGGCAGAGAAGACCCTCTCTGTTCCCCGTGGGAAGAGGCCTCTTGCCTTCCTTCTCCTCACGTGGGCACAGGGTGTTCTCTTGGTGGGCCAGGAAGGACACCGGTGGGAAATCCTAGGGGGCATTTTGCTGGCACCCACTTTGCCCTTGGTCCCACTGCTGAGATCCCTGGGAGCAGCCTGAGCTTGTGTCTCCGCAGCAGCATTGAGCACTGAGAAGGAAGGCTGCTTCTGGCTGAGTGGAGCCGGTGGTGGAAGGCTGGGTTAGGGCCTGTTCTCCAGCTGGCCATGCTTGACCCTCCAGCTCCAGGCGAAGCTGCCATCTGGGGCCAGGGTACACTGCAGGTCGATGCCCGAGTCTGGCACCTCCATGTCGTAGCGCACAGGCTGCCCGTCCTTGGTCACCAAGCTGAAGGCTGCAGCTGGGATCTGGGGCAGAGCAAAGCAATGGGCCTGAGACAGTGGCCTTGGTCTCAGGAGCTACCTAGAAGTATAAAGCTGCCAGTCTCCTCCAGCACTGGGAGCTGCCTCCCTCCAGTGAAGCAGTCAGCCCTGAGGGCACTACTACCAGCCTTTCACCTGGTACAAGTGTGGGTCCTGAGAACCCCTCAATCACCACTGTCAGTCTTATCCTGAGACCCCGGGGGACAGCCAAGGCCAACTATTCTCTACAGGGCCATTTCTACTTATTCAGAAGCTTTTCCCTAGGAGGGCTGGGCCAGATGCACTGGCTTCTGGAACTCTGCCCCTAAGCGTGTACCTGCCCCTTACCTGGCTGCTGATGCCAGTTGCGATGTCTCCCACCTTGACTCGGTGGAACTCCCGGATGTGCAGGTGTTCACCATTGAGAGACTGTATTTGGACTTTCACACCTAGAAGGCAAGCAAGGTGTGAGTCAGGAAAGCGGCTGTTGGCTCCCTAAGGAGCCCTAAGTAGAGGGAAGCAGGTTGGCTATGAGGAAGCTGCACAGATGACTGGCCCTAAGGTTATACACCTGCTAGGTTTTCCTGGCCATTTTCTGTCATCTCCAGAATCTGGTCTGCACAAAGCAAAGAGCTAAGATTGGCTTCTATGGGGAAGTAGTAGTCCAGCATGCATGCAAAGCAGAAAGGAACTGGAAACAAAGATTCTTAAATTAGACTACAGGCAACTTAGACTGTAATGTTCCCTGAGCTGGAGAGACCTCTGGCCAGGCAGTGTGGGCTTGATGCCATGAGTCACACTGGCCCTGGGGAGGGCCAGCCAGGGAACTGTGAGCTGATGAAACCCTCATTCTACTGAAATCACAACATAACGTATGCAGCCAACCGTGAAAACTAAGTTCTATATGTGTTCTTTCTCCAATTCTGACTTCAAATCCCAGAGAAGGGTCCCAGCACACTTGTTGCTGAGCTCTTGATTTCAATGCTCATGGGGTCCTGTTCTTCCTCTTCCCTTCAGAAGACATTCACTAATCAGCTTCCTGACTCTAGGCCAAGACTCTTGACTCTTGACTTCTGAGACTCCATCAGCAGCCCACGAGGGGCAATGGTCCCTCTGCCCCACCAGGAAAGGGTGATCAGGGCCTTTGCTATAAACTGACTAAATGGCCAAATACTTCAAGTTCTGGGTGCCAGGTGCCTTCCTCTCCCTTCTCCATGTGCCAGGGGAAGGGAGACAGAAACCTTTCAGGCTCCCTAGTCCCAGGTGGATCAGGTGCTGGGGCTGCTGAGTAGGTGGGTGTTGGGCTGTACCGTTGAAATAGCTTGGCGTGTCAGTGGGCCGTCCCCGGGCCAGCACCATGTTCCAGCTGGAGCTGCAAGCCTCGGCCTGGCTGCCCCATGAGTGCACGCCAGAACTCAGGGTGTCCCGTGAGCTCTGAGAGGCCTTTGACGGGTTCTGAAACAACAAGGGTGGGCACAGACTCAGGGCGCTGGGTTTAGGGCATCATCTCTGGTCTTGGTCTGCTTTGGGGCAAAGGGGCCCTGGGCCCTCCCCTGTGGTGAGCAACTGCTCTTGTCCTAGGCTGGCGCATGGCTCCACTGGGCACTTTAGGGGCTAAGGAGGGGGCTGAGGTTATGAGGGGCCCCTGTGCTGGAAGAGGGTGAGGAGTATTTTTATGGGGACCAAGACCCAAGCCTCCTTCCCCACCATCCCCAGTAGCCAAACCATTCCCTAATGCCCAGCTGTGCTGGAGATGGACTGTTTCACTCTGAGAAACCAAGACCCCCTGCCCCAGTGAGACCCCCCCAGGAAGGAAGGGGTGATCCCATCACCCTCTCTTTCTTTACCCACTAGTTGCACACAGCCCATTCACCAACTGGACACAAAGCCACCTGCTCTGTGCCCTGGCGCCTAGTCCACTGCTGACTCACCTTTTCACTGTCATCTGACAGGGAGAGGCTGTCGATGCTGAGGCACGAGAGAATTTGCTCCTGTTCCTCCAGAGAAAATGGCTGGGACAGACTATTCAGAAATAATTCTGCAGAAAGAAGCAGAAGATGGCTGTGGAAGACTGGGAGGGGTCCGCCTGTGCTGTCAGGGGTGTTCCTGCACAGACTGTAGGAGCTGATCTATGGGGAAGGGGCTGGAAGAGAACCCACACTGGCTGGAAAGAGGAGGAATCCAAGGCTGTGGTGGGGCCCAGGCTTGAGCCCAGGGATCCAGAGGCCACAGCACCCATACCTATTTCCAGCTGCTGCAGTTCCTGCTCCGGGAAGGTCGCCTTCCGCTCTGGTGAGCTGGGGTTTTTGGTGGGGGCTGGGTCCAGGGAGGACAGAGGCAAGGGTTCCCACATCCCAGACTCCTCCTTGGCCCAGTTCAGGCTTGGACACTTGTTTCGCTCTGGGGGATCTGGAGGTAGAGGAGGTTGGAGCTTGGGGGCCCCGCCTGTTGTGTCCTCAGCTGGCTGGGTCCCTGGGGTCCCTGGTGAGAGCTCCCTCGGCTGGGCTTGAAGGATCTGGTGAGAGTGGGCCGGGCTTGGCGGTGGATGGGCTTGGTGTGACGGCAGATGTCTTGGCTCTTTATACTCTCCCCTCCAAGGGCTCTTCAGACCTCCCACTATAAAACAGAGAGCACACGTGGTGAAGTGGACACAAGCCAGCACATTCTAGGCCAGGCCAGGTGGCCTTTCCTGAGCAGGGAGGGAGGGCTCTTGCCTCACTAAGGGAAACACTTTAGGAGGGCAGCGTGTGGTCTCCAGAGGAGGCCTCTTCCATTAGGTAGCCTCCTATAATGGGAATAAGACTATTTCTGGGTTTTATTCCGTTTTCCTCCTAGGTAACAGTAGCGGATTTAAAAGTGACCGAATTGGCTCAAGAGAAGGACTTTATTAATATTAACAGTCAAGAGAAGATTTGAAAACCGTTCTGGGTTAACACCAACTCAAGAGTTCCCAGCTCAACTGGCCTCCCTGGCCCTCTGTCTCTCTTACTCCTTTCTTTCCAGCCAGGCTTCCCCAGGCACCATTTCTCTGGAGTTGGGGTTGGGGTTGGGGGCGCAGTTCCGCCCCCAGGCCATCCTTACAATGTCTGTCTATGTTTGGGGTCAGGGGCTATGCAAGGTCCCTCTCCTGTTTTATTTACCCCCTCTTTTTTTATCCTCAACTGAGGATATTTTTTCCATTGCTTTTCAGAGTGGAAGGGAGGGAGAGACAGAGAGAGAGAGAAACACAATTGGTTGCCTCCTGCATGCACCCCGACCAGGGCTGGGGATTGAGCCTGCAACCAGGTACGTGCCCTTGGCCGGAATCGAACCCGGGACCCTTCCGTCTGTGGGCTGATGCTCTGACCACTGAGCCAAACCGGCCAGGGCTTTACTCCCTCTCATTTCCATAACCACTGCCTTTCCCCTGCCCCGTCCCCCAACCCCGGAACATTCCATTACATTTAATGCGTGATTTTGGGTTTGGTCTTGTTCTTACAAAGTGTTTGTTTTTATTTATCGATATTTTAATTTATGAAAAAGGCATCGTGCTTTAGCCTCTCTGTTGGTCTTTCACCCAGTACTACGGTTTTAACCAACCAAGTTTCTCTGTGAACATGGAATTGTCTTAACTGCTGTGTGGTGCTCCGTGGAGCATCCCCG
Organism: Miniopterus schreibersii; assembly: GCF_964146895.1. Lineage (NCBI taxonomy): Eukaryota > Metazoa > Chordata > Mammalia > Chiroptera > Miniopteridae > Miniopterus > Miniopterus schreibersii. Next base: position 24,802,726 of record NC_138116.1, read on the forward strand.
ACCTTTGGCCTCTCCCCTCTCCCAGGGAGGGACACCCGACTGCACCCAACTCCTCTCCCACAAATGATGCTGCAGTATGTGTCCTCAGAGTGTCCCCTTAGGGATCTGGTGAGAATTCCTTTGGCGGCATACCCCCGAGTGGAGTGTGGCTCACGGGTCTGTAGATGTCTGCCCAAGTGCTACCAGGTGCCCTCAGCAGAGCCTAAGAGCTCCTGTCCCACATCCCCACCAGTACCTAGTGCTACTAACTTTTGGATTTTCCCCACTCAAATGCTCTACGTGGGAAAGCCAAGGCTCTCGCAGGTTGAGTACCTTGCTCCTGACCACTACACTACCCCACAGCCTCTCTTGTCCCTCCAGCCAGCTCAGGGCTCTTACCATGCTGCAGCGCCAGGCTGACCTTCCCCCACAGCTCTATTGCAGATGCTCGGTGGTCAGGCTCTTTCCTCAGCCCCTCCTCAATGGCCTGGGCTGTGAGAGGGGCGCAGGAAGGTGGGATCTCCCTCACAGGCGGAGGCTCGCTGGCAATCTGGGGGTCAAAAAGCAACATGTGAGGCCTGCCTCCCCTCATATCCAAGCACCCAGCTTTCTGTTCTTGCTTCTCCCCACTCACCCCACCCTGATGTGCTGGGGTTGGTCATGACTGGAGCGGCCTGGAGTAGAGTGAGGGCTGAGACTTTTCCAAGAAAAGGGAAAAAAGGGGTCAGATAGGACAGGTCAGAACCAGGCAGCAAGACGCCATGACCTCCAGGCCCGGCCTGTTCGGAGGCAGGCAGAAGTTGCCCAGGGTGTGGACGTAGGAGAGCTCTGACCTGCCAGGAACCTTCAGATTTGGGGGACACATACTTTAGTCAGGATCCCATATTTATGATGAGACTTCTTCCTGTTCCTTGCTCCCATCTACCACTGAAGAGCAGCCAAAATGCAAGGCCACCTCAAGCCTACAGCCAGGGCCCTGCGGCCCAGCTGTCTCAGGTGCTGACACTGACCTTGAGGCAAAGCGGTCCTCGGAAGTACTGAGTCCAAGGGTGGCAGCCGTTGAGCATATGCAGCATCATGCAGCAGCTGCTCCACACGTCCACCTTGGCATCACAGGGCTTGCCCATCACTACCTCAGGAGCCATGTGGGTCTCTGTGCCAGGGATGTAGTCCCCTGAGGAGGTGAGGGAGACAGGAAAGTCACCTGAGACCTCTGATAGGCAAGAGCTCCGGCAGTGATCACCCAGTCCATTCCTGAGATGCCTTAAATTTGTCTTTGTTAAAGAGCTTTTAAATAGATAAAGCCTCCATATCAAACCTGCTGGGGAGGAGCTAGGTCAGGGGTTCTGCTGGGGACTGGTACAAAGAATACATCATTCAAATGTGCACTCTGCCCTTTGGACTAAATCCTTAAAGTGCTTTTTAAAAATGGGAAGGGCCTGGCTGGCATGGCTCAGAGGTTGAGCATTGACCTATGATCCAGGAGATCAGGGTTCCATTCACAGGGCACATGCCCAGGTTTCAGGCTTGATCCCCAGTGGGGGGTGTGCAGGAGGCAGCCAATCAATGACTCTCTCATTATTGATGTTTCCATCTCTTTCTCTCTCCCTTTCCCTTCCTCTCTCTGAAATCAGTAAAGGTATATTTAAAAAAAAAAATGGGAGGGACCTAGACATTGAAAATTAGGTTGTAGAAGACAAATTAATGATATCATGTTCCAAAAAATTTTAGTAAGTGAAAAAGCAAACAAACAAGAAAACTTATGTGCATAAAAGACTAGAAGGATTGATACCAGATGCAAACAGTATTTTTTTCTGGTGATGTATAGTTTTTATTTTTGCTTAGCTCTACTTTTGCAAACGTATTAGGAAAAAAAATTGTTTTTGTAATAAGAAAACAACAAGTTATATTAGAGTGGAGGGCAGGTGTCCATGTTCAATCTGTATCTTTAGAATCACCATCAGAGTCCTTTAACTACAAGTAAGTACTTCCAAAAGGTGGTTTCTCCAGTGGTCAAAATGAAACCATTTTATGCTTAATGCTATAAATGAAAAAAGCAGGGCACAAAACTGGGTTATAATGGCCTTAACTATGTACAGAAAAAGACCAAAAAGACTTGGAAGGAATTATCTAAAATATTCACGATTATCTTTTTGGGCAAGAGGAATGGTGAGAATTCCTTTTTTCCTCCCCTTCTGTACCACTTAACTCTGTAGTTGCAAAATATCTTACAATGGGTGTGGATTATTTTCATAATCAGAAAAATATAAGTTAAAACCAGATATTTCTCCAGCTACATAGTCCAGGCCTTTGTGCCTCCGGAAACTGTACTCTCAGAGGTGGGGGGGAAGGCTGAGGTCACAGGCTGGGAGCACAGCTCCCCCAGAGAGGCCAGACAAGAGCGATAGAGCCATGGGAGCTCCTGGAAGACCTGGGACCTAGGGTGAGGCATGCAGTCTTTCCATTCTTCTCTGTGCAAAGGGAACATCAGAAACAAGCAGCTGACATGCATTATTGCATTTAAGCCTGACAACAAAAGCCTTATTCTACTCTAGGGTTGTTGCGGGAATGCAGTATGTTGGTGGACTTGAAATGCTCACGTCTCTGATTGCTGTTATGAAAGGTACAGGAGAAGGCACAGGGCTAACGCTTATAAGGCTACTGGCCATTGTCATCGTGGGGAGGGGCAGTGTGGGGCAGCTTACCTGTGAGCAAGGAATTCCCCAGGCCATCAGGTCGAAGGCACACAGCATGGCCAAAGTCACAGAGGGCTGCACGGCTCCCATCATTGGACAGGAGCACATTGTCAGCTGCCAGGCCACCCCAGGGAAGAAGAGGAACAGGTGAGTCACGTCAGGCCCCAGCCCAGCCTGGACCTCCAGTGACGCAATTTTCTGGCTGACCCTATGTGGCAGCTGCTGCTTCTGATTAGTTTCATTAGTCATGGAGGAAGGGAGGAGGGTATCAGTTCAGGCTCGAGGCAGGCAGCCGGTAGGAGTTCCAAGAGTTAGGGGACAGGAGCAGAGTTTACTCTTGGGGATGCTGCCACTTAGCACTGCTGCCCCCACCCTCCGCCAGTGGTCACCAGTGTGTAGGAGCTCAATCTGTAGTTCTCGGTGCCCACTGGAACTATAGTGCCAGGCTGAGGGCTTAGAGAACACTTCCCTTTCCCACTGGCACAGCCCTGTCAGCCTTACTCAGGTCCTGCCCCTGGAGAGGACCAGGGAGCCCCTGCAGATTGGGGAGGAAATCAGGCAGGATGGGGAGAGAAAGAAGCCTGCTGGGGACCAGGGCTCACCTTTGACATCGCCGTGTAGAATCCTTCGGGTATGGAGGTATTCCAGCCCTTCCAGGGCCTGGCCCAGGTAGTACAGGGCTCGGTCCTCCGGCAGACAGCCCGTCTGCTTTATGAGCTGGCCCAGCGAGCCACCTAGGAGACGAATGGCCAGTCTTTACATGGGGCTCTTCCAGGCCTCCAAGCCAGGGGCAAGGGCCCTCGAAGGGCAGGTGGTGGAAAAGCAGGCCTTTCCTGCCAATGTCACAGGGTCAAGAGGTTAAAAATGGATTGAGTGGGGACCAAGGTCAACCTGCGCGCAAGACTTGGGGAAACCCTTGGCTTTGAATTTTGAGGGAGAAAGAGTGGGACCTGGCTCCTTACCTTCTAGCAGTTCCATGAAGATATTGACCCAAGGACCTTCCTTCACTGCTCCATACAAAGGGACGATTCTGGGTGAAGTCAGTCCTGCACATGACATCAACTCCTCTGCCCGAAACATTTCGACTCGCACCTGAAAGGCCCAGAGGTGGCTGAGAGTCAGGGTGAGGGACCAGGGCTGGCTCCCTATCATCCTGCCAGGACCCCTGGTGCTCCCTGCACAGAGACCGTTGATGTTCCCAGTGACAATTCTGAGGCCAGACGGCCTGGTGCACCTATGGGACCCTCAGAAACTAAACTGTGTACCCTTGGGGTGAGGGGCAACTCCCAGGACTTGATTAAAGTTCTGCAGGGCTGACATGCACGAAAACACAAAAACTTGCGATTCTTATCCAGGCTCCTGGCAGGCTGTCCACCCTCAAATTTGCCAAACACAGATTTTTTTTTTTTACCCCAGCACAAATGACTGGGCAATTTCTAGGACACAGGACCTCTCATTTATCAACACCCATAACTACTCTTCAGATGCTGGATTTCTGACTTATCTGCCAAGATTCTGACTGTCAGTGCGACCGAATCCTCAGCACTCCTCTGACCTCATGATTGTCTTTTTCCTCTGAGGACTAAAATGTCCATGTAGACAGCACACTGTTGTTTACTCTGTTTGCAGCTGTTTCCCTAGCATCTGGGCACAGGAAAGGCTTCTGGGGAGGGGTTTGGCCAAGGACCCTCCCAGGCCTGAGAACACCCACTCCTTTCTGCAGGGACCCGTATGCTGTGGCAGGAAGAAACAGACCCTGGATACAAACATCCTGGGCAGAGGCCCTGGCTCAGCCACTTCTGAAGGTAGATCGGTTCCCCTAAGCTATGTGTTTCCATAAGGGAAAGGTGGGAACGGGCATCTGCTCCTGGGCAGAGTGAGGATTTGGAGGGATGATACCCGGCACCGGGCCCAGCAACCAGTGGGTGCTCAGGAAATGCTAGCTTCCCACCTCCTCCCTCCAGCTCAGATAAGAGCAGCTTATGAAAAGAAATGCTTAGACTTCTTAAATGGACTTGCTCTCCTTTCCGTGGGGCGCTCACGTTTGCCTTGAGAAGTACCACCAGGGGGCGCGAGGGGTAGCAAAACCAGCCTGGAAAAAATCAGTCAGGTCCTGGCAGTTTTCTTTGGAGACCTGCTGACTTGGCAAACAGGAGCTCTGACGATGTGGGGTTTTTGGACGTTTGCCTATCAGTGGAAAATGTCTCTCTTCTGGTTACATAAAGAATATCTGGTTTTGTTAATCAACTCGCATGAACTTTGACTCTGTCAGTGTTTCCAGCTCTGAACCTGAGTTGGAACTAATTCACCAATGGGACTTGTATTAGCAAACGTCTGTAACCTCACTGCTTCCCAAACTGTTAGCCGAAACACCTTGGGGCATCACAGAGAACTCAGAAGGGCATGTCAGGATATTTTTACTTTTGAGGGTTACAGCAGTGATGTACAGTTGCTGGACACCGCATAGACTGCTAGTTTGAGACAGTTCACTTTCAACACTAGATCGCATAGCATGCCTTTTGATGCTATATCTTTATGAAACTAGGTTCTTGGGGGTTGCCGTGACACAAGCTTCAGGGGGAACATGTGAAGCAGGAAACAAAGGTGATGGTGTTGAATCTGCTTTTGAAGTTCGTGAAGTCGTGCAGTACCCAACAATGACTACATCCCGTTAGTAATTATGGTAAGAACAGAAGAAAAAAATTTCAACTTATACGTATTTTTATTCAAATGGCTACTAAGTTGTTAGGATAAAGACATTATTGGACCTAATTACTTAAGAAATGGAACTGTTAGGTACTTGTTTTGGCCCGGGGGCCATCAAAAAATTACTGAGACATTAAGAGCTATGAACCAAGAAAGTTTGGGAATCTCTGCTTTAACTTTTAAAGACATTCCAGCCCACCTAACCCAAGGAGGCTGAAGGAGACTCTTCAAAACACAAGATGCTTTAGAAATCTGTGCCAGCTCAGGGGGAGCAAGCTGGAAGGGCTGTCCCCAGGGAGCCGGGTGGGGGAGAACACACAGGCTGTGAGCCCAGGCCAGCTGCCCATGTGGCCCACCTCCCCTCTCTGGACTTCAGTGTCCTCATCTGAAGGCTGGCTTGGATGATGACGTTAATGAGAACTAATATTTAATATTTAATATTTAATGCACACTTTACACACGCCAGGCACTGTTCTATGCACTTGCTAATCATGGTTTGCATCTTACAATAGCCCGTGAGGTGATATTTACTTGGCCAAGGCCAGGCTATCGCAGATCAGCGGCAGAGTCAAAAGGAGGCTCCCAGAACTCCATGCTTGAGCCAGATGTTCTCAAAAGAATGGTTCTTAACTCTCTTTGGGCCACAGACTCCTTTGAAAATCTGATTAATGACACGAACCCTTCCCCATCATAAACGTGTGCGCATCCATCCACCTATCACATGCGCGCGCGAGTTCATGGTTCCTATTCATCTGCTGATACCCATGCACCAGTAAGGAAATCTGTCCATGATATACTATCACATGAAAAAGACATGGTACAGAACAATCTCTAGGGTACAATCTCATTTAAATAAAGGAAAGAACTACATGTTTTTATATGCATAACAAGTCTAAAAAGATTTATGTCAAAGACTAGTTGCCTCTGAGAGTGGGGCCAGGGAACAGGGAGGCTGTGGCTTTTTGGCTATCATCTGAATTCTTTTATAATAAATCTGTATTTATTTGCAATTAACAGTAAGATCAAACAAAACCTTAAAAACCAAAACCCAAAAACTCTACATTAAACATTAAACCCGGACTCATGACCAAGCAGTATCTAACCTGGGGCCATGGATGTTCTAGGACGAGAACCAAGGAAGTGCTGTCCTCGCTAGGTACTGGATCCTCCCCAGGGAGCACTGGAGGGTGCACAGACTTGCTCTGACCCTATGTGCAGCCTGACCTCTGATCCCTGACACCCCCATCCTACTCCCTTAGCAGGGAACTGATTCTCAGATCTTTCAGATGAACATCCTAAAGGATCCCGCTGCCTGCCCTACCCCCTCCCCTCGAGAGAAAGGAGAGAAAGGAAGGGCTGTCTGCCTGGTCAAGGACAGCTGTGTGGGCTGCCAGCAAGCCATCCCCACTGAGGCCTTGGGCAGCAGGAGAGTTCGGAGAGTGGGTGCTCTGGTGGGCTCCAGCAGAAGCAGGAGTGCTGAGTGGATGGGTGGGAGCCGTCCTGACTGCCTCGGGGAGGTGAGAAACGGGGTATGTGTCCTCTTCTGCTATATTAGGGTTGTTTACCTTGTTGCCTGGGACTCTGAGAGCCTCAACAGGCGAACAGCTGAGAAGCCCAGTGACTAAGCTCCCAGCACTGGCCATTCATCTCCAGGACACTTCACACCCTCTCAGGAGGGACAGCTGAGCCTTCTCCGATGGCCTGGGGAGGGAGCTGCAGCCGAGGGGGTCAGGCACGTGGCCTTGGCATCCCAGTGGAAGATGGTGACCCACGCTGGCAAGAACTCCGCACATGTTTTGGTCAGTGGGGGTTGGTGAGGGTAGACCTTGCTTATTTGACACAGTATGTCTGAAGTTTGGGGTAATACCTGTGGATAGTCCCCTCTCTTGTCCCATCGCCCGAGGCTCAGACTCTAGAATCTAACGCCCTGTCCCATGGACAAGCCAGGGAAGTCAGGTTCATTAACATCACAATCTGAATCTTCACCCCTTAAAGCCACAGGCACCCATGACAGCGGCAGAGCTGATGTCCACTCTGCACGGGGCCTGGTCTGGCTATTTGGTTCCTTTTCATTTGGGGATCAGAATCCTTGACAAAAGCCGCTTGAAAATAAGGTCCATCTCTGAGCTAGTTTATTTCACCTTGCCAACAGGCCAAGAAAATGGCCCGCAAACATGTTTCTGATTTCTGGCTTTAGAGGTCTTGGATGCTGGCCTTGGGCCACAGACAAGGTGGCTTCCAGTCCAGGTGAGCTGAGAGCCAGAAGGAGGAGAAGAGGTGGCAGAAGGGGAACAGGGCTGACACTTCCCAGGTCTGTGAATGTGAGGCTGGTGGGCCTGTGTGTGATTTGACAGAAGGAGGCCTCAGTTCCAGGCCCAGCTGTGTGGCTTTGGGGAAGGCACATGACTCTCTGGTCTCCAGTTCTAACATCGGTGAGATGAGGGAGTGGAGAGTTGAATCATACCTGTGTCTCTAACTGAAATCCTAGGACCACCAGTCCTTCTCCCCACCCTCCCTGAAAAGTGGTTCAAAGGCAGACTCTAGTCAGACAAGCCTGGGTCTCTTGCTAAGTCTCATTTCCTCATAATGTCCACCTCCCAGGACCTATTATACCTAAGCGACAGGAGGCAGAGCCCAAAGTCAAACCAGATCTGACTCCCTACATGCATGGCCTCAGGCAGAGGCTATTGCTGTCGGGATTACCTTTAGGCCAGGTGCGGGGTGGCCCCACTATGTGGTTAGGGGTTTCAGTCCCACATGAATGTAATGGTGATCCACCCATCTTCTAGGTTTACCTGCCCCGGCCATGGCACGAGGAGTGGCCCAGGCCACATGCATGCTCTCAGATTCGCTCTCACGTACAAACATACCAAGTACAAGTCCTAGGCTGGAACAGGTGACTGAGACTGACCCAGTGCAGCTAGGAGAGCCAGGCTCCATTAGCAAGTTAGACCCACGCCGCCCTGTGACTACCTTAAAGGAAAGCAGAGGGAGTGCAAAGGCTGCCCGGCCTCCCTCTCCAGCCCCTGGAGCTCTGACACTATTTTTGGCATACCTTTTTGACAGCACACTGGAAGCCAGTCTGCTTGTCCTCCATCCTGTGTACCTCTCCGAAGGAGCCTCTACCCAGGCAGGGCTGGTGCGTGGCCCAGTGGACCTCCTCCCGGTACTCATAATCCACCGGCTTCAGTTTCTGGAGTTGGCAGGAGAGAGGCCAGTTTCAGTGGCCAGGGCCACAGAGGGACAAAGAGTAACAGGAAGGCCCTCTAGCTGGCGGGCCTTGCCGGCTTGCTGGGACTGAGCCCTCACAAGCAAAGACACCATCGACCTGGGGGTTGGGAGGGCAGGACCCAGAGAGGGAGTCATGGGAATAAAGTGAAGGCGAAGGAGGACCTCATGTGCTGCCCGAGGCAAGCTGGCCCTTGTGATGAAAAACCCCCAGACTTGTGGATGTGGGACAGAAACAGAACTGTTAACAACCTTGACAATGAGAAAATGTAACTCGGGAGCTAACAGGTGGTAGAAAGGGAAGGACAGCACAGGGGGCGGGGCCGAGGGATAACATGAAAGATGGATGGGACAAATCCCAGAAACTTAAGTGTGCGAAAGTCATTTGAAGTTGAAAGTCATCTAGTTAGAGAACTAGAGGAGAAGGGGAAAGAAGGGGAGTAGTGAAGGAGGGCAAAATCATGTTTCACATCGGGGGTCATGGGGTAGCTTCTGAAGATGGTATTTGCTTATTTCTATTTCTGAGCATATGTATTATTCTCTCTGTCTCTGTCTCTGTCTCTCTCTCTCTCTCTCTCACACACACACACACACACACACACACACAATTCAGCAATAATGAGGTAACCAACCAGAACTAAAAATAGAAATAGCTAGAAAGGCACAAAAGTGAGCCTGGAGGTTGAATGGGAGACTACTACTTTTCATCAGTGATAAGCTATTTGCTATGATTTCATTTTTTTTTTTTTTTATCACATGCATGAGTGATTTTGATAAAGAGAGAAAACCATCCCCCTAAAGGGTGGGAACTAGAGAGTGAGTCTGGCAGGTTTCCAGCAATGCCCCTTCTGCCATAGCAGGTCCCCCCCCCCCCCCATTCCCAGCTGCTGCCCTTGACCCTGGACTTGGTGGTGGTCTGGTAGTGGCATGTGCATGTGTGTTTGGGGGATTACTTACCTCAGTAAGCAGGACTCCCTCGCTGTCCTCAGTTTTGGGGCTGGGCTTCTGGGGCCTGGAGCCTCCTGCCGACCAGGTCTTGGCCAGGCTGGCCAGGCTGTGGGCCTGGCCGGAGCTTACGCTGCCTTGCAGAGCGTGCACCAGGTACTCCTCCACAGAAAACTTCTCATGAGTGCCACGAAGTGGGCAGCTGGGCTCCAGGGGTGGGCCAGGCAGGGGCTTCTGACTGTCTATACAGGCTAGTTTGCCCAGGGGAGGGCCAGGCAGGGGCTGATGGCTATCTACACAGGCCAATTTGCCCAGGAAGGACTCTAGGGGATGAGGTTTCCAGGGCTGGAGAGGGTGGAATGGGAAGGGATGGGGGAGTCTGTTGTAGGGGAAGGGGTGAGCAAGCTGGGGCAAGGGGCCTGCATCCTGGGGGTGGTGGAGTTTCCACACGTGGTTTAGACATTGCAAGGGGCTGATCAGTTTGTGGAGTTCCGATCGAGGCAGTGCTGGCCGTAGGCCCTCCCCAAGTTTCTTAAAACAGAGTTGGCCAAGGTCTGGCTCCTTCAGAGGATTGGTGAACTGGGGGGCACTTCTAATATATGGGGTGCCAAGTGGGGACTCGTCCTCCTGTGGGGAAAGCACAGGTGTTAGGACATAGGGCCAGGGCCAAAGCACAGGCGCTGTCCCAAAGGCCCATGAGCCGGTTCTGGGGATGATGGCGGGTCTCACCTGCACAGGGACCGTGCAGCTCTCCTGCTCAGGGGTTCTGGGGAGGGGTCTGGCCAAGGCCACTCCTGCCTGAGCCAGCGACTTTGAGCTCTTCTTCTTGCGTTTCTTCCGGGCTTTGCTGCGACGCTTCCCCTTCCAACACACGCGGGCCATTTTGCCCTCAGTTGCATGGGCCACATTGTTGGGGATTTGGTCAAGGCTCTCAGACTGGCTGTCAAAAAGGGGACAGATACGCATTTTGAGCACGAGGAGTCAACTGCTTAGGTAACTGCAGTTAGAGTCATAGACAAATCCCAGCTTACTTGGTACTTGTATGAACTTGGAAACATTCCTAAACCCCCAGGAACCTCAATTTTCTCATTTATAAAATGGGTGTAGTATTTTTTGCCATGCAGATGGAGAGGTTTAAGGAAACCACCCATTTAAAAAGCCTACCTCAGTGCCCGGCCCCAAAGGTAAGCTTCCAATAAACAATATTACTATTGTGACAGGATGCTCCTCTGGACACACACTCCTCTCCCTGCTCTGCAAGGTGGACAGTTCCTGGAGGTCCCAGAAGGTGGCGTGTGACTTGGAGGGTCATACTTCATGGTGGGCATTCTTAGCTCTAGCTGACAAGTTTGTTTCTGTCACCTCCAGAAGAAGGGACAGTCGAGATTGGTCACCTCTGATGCCTGGTAGTCATGGGAACGTGAGAAGCCACAGAAACAAAGACATCTTGCCTGGGCTGGTGACTGGGGACTAGGAGAGCCTGGCCTCTCTGATGGCCTGAGGCTCCCACCACCGTGAATCTCACTGGCTCTTGCCCTGCCCGGTATTAAGGCACTGACAAGTTTCTCAAAGTGCCGCTGCCAAACAGCTGTGGAGCAGACCACGGCTTCAGCCACCCTCCCACAAAGGGGACAGACTCCCCTTAGTCCTGGGGGCTGCTAGAGGCCTACATGCTTCTCAGACAGCTGATAGAAGTGGGTCCATCAGAAACCCTCTCCCCTGGGCAAAAGGCATTGGGGGCAGTGTATGGAATTTGACCAAACACTGAGCATTTCTGGGTTCAAGGGCAGCAGCCTTCCCCACAACCTTTATCAGTAGCAGTTTCCAAATTCCAATGATAAAAAGTCCGCCTGGTGGTAGGGGAGGGGAGGAAGTTGTTTCCAGGTTCAACTTTCAGTTGCCAAAAGTCATCTTTGGGGATGGGGAGCCTGGGAACAGCCTGAGCCTGGCTTGGCCTCCTTCCTACAGGGCCACAGAGCTATCAGTCTGTCCAAATTTCCAAACCCTCACCCCTCCCGGGTGTGTCTCACAGGAGAAAAGACACTGCAGGTTTCTCCCACAGTTAGAGCAGCCCCTCTGGGCCTGCACTTACGGTCACACACCAGTGAAAAAGTGACTCCTATTCCTGCACCTCCCTATTGATGGGAAACGAGGGGGAGCAGCAAGGACTCCAAGGAGAACAGAAATAAAATGTCAAGCTGATGTGACCCAGAGGCAGTCATCCACAGGCTGTGAAAAGCTTTTGAAAAGCTTATTTGGCTGAGAGAGCAGCTCAGCCAGGAAAGCCTGGGTGGGTTCCAAGGGCTGCGCCGCAGGTGCTGAAGGAGGGAGCCAGGGGTCACCGGGGAGCGGCCTGGGCGAGCAGCTGGGGGCGGGAAGACGCTGGCTCAGTTCCCTGTGTCCCACTCAGGCTCACCTCCTTACCTGTACTGTTTCGACCCAGCGATGAAAATCCGTTCCGAAAAGGTGGGGCTGAACTCCTGGCTATTCTCACCTTTTAAGTGAAGGAAAAGGGGTTGTACAAGCAGAAGGGAGAAGATGGGGAAAGGGAGTTCAGCTCTTAGGAGAGAGGCGCTCTACAGACCCCTCCTCCTCCGCCCCTGCAGACCACCTCCCTCTGCATCAGTGGCTCACCTCCTTCCCCACGCCTGCTCCTCTCACTGACTGTCTCACCCTACACTCCCAGTTTAAGGGTCACGAGCAGAGGGCATGCCTATAATATGAGGTCACAGGGTGCCCACCTCATTTCACTTACTGTGAAGCTTAAGTGAAATGAACTATACAAAACCCTCAACACAGTGCTTGGCACATATAACAGCTCAATAAATGTAAGCTATTATATATTTACATATATATGTATATGTGCGCTTACGTGTATATTATTATGTTATGTTACTCCACGTCAATTTTTATTCTCTCATCTCTCCTCAAAAACCAGACAGAAGGCAGTGGGAGATGAGGGGAAGGATGTGTATATGTGGGAAGATGTCATCGCCAGCTGTCTGTCTCTGCCCCAAGAAACCTCCTGGGTTGGAGGGAGGGTGGGTGGAGGAGAGAGGAGACTCCCAGTCCAACCCAGCTCTCCAGGGAGTTTCTCAGGCTCCGGTGGGAGCCATCATTTCAAGTCCTTTGGAGGTATTGTAAGTGGAAGCAAAAAGCACCAGGCCAGGCCTCACCCTGCAGCAGCCCATGGCCCGTCAACTTGCTCAGCAGGACCAAGAGCAGGTGTTCATTCTTTGGGGTGGGGCCACCCTGGGATGGAAGAGAACAAGCCCCAGAGGGGCTTTCCAGGAGACCTGGCCTTTCCTGCCTGGGGCCTCTCCAGAGATGCTCAGGCTGCCCAAGGTCACAATGGAAGGCTAAGGGCCTGCCTGACAATCCTGCAGAGTCTCCAGGGTCTGTGGAGCCCACGATTTCCTGCCTTCCAGCTCCCCTCCCTGCTCTGATTATAGTGAGCAAAAGCCTCCACTTGCCGCTTCTTCCCCCTTATGTCTCGCTCCCCTGCACTGTGATAGCTGCCACGCCACACTCACTCTTAGCTTAACCCCTCAGTTGTATCTTGTGAGAATCACACAGAATGGTCACCCTGACCTCCCTCACCTGCACCGGCCACCCTTGCAGAAGGAATGCACCCACCTATAGGCCCACCCACCTGCCCTCTCTGCTAATACCCCTCCCAACCTGGGGTCCCTTACATTCAGCCTGGGCAATGATGGAGATGGCGGCTGGCCCTCCCTCAGAGCCTTCCTTGGCTGTGCCTTTGGTAATCACGTCGTTCAGGATCTCCCACTTCCCGCAGAACACGGGGCTCTTCTCCACGGCCTCAAGCTTGTGGACGGAGCTTTGCTTCTTGCCCATTGCCTGTGTCTTCTCCTTGGCTTTGGCGAGCTCCTTCTGCTGCCCGACTGTCGAGCCAGGAGCGCCTGGGCAGGCCATTTCCATCACTGCCATCTCCCAGGCTCACGCTCACCCTGAGGGAGAGACCAAACACAGAGCGGGTCACTCACAGACCCCAAGGGGCCCCGGCCAGGCTTGGGTGGGAGGAAAGCAGGGGGAAATGGCTCTGCCTCTTTAGGTCACATGCGCTTATCCTCCAAATGTCCCAAGTGGCAAAGAAGTCTACCTCTCAGCATCTACGCTGGTCGCATGAGCTGTGAGCCCCCAGCCCTACCAGCACACCACCACAGACAGACTCCTCCACTCTGCCCAACGAGGCTTCCAGCCCACCCCCGCCAGACAGCCGTGGCACAAACATCTGGGTTGGTTCTTTCTTGCTTTTATAAATAATGGCTGAATCTTCGGTTGTTTGTTTTATGGCAAACTTTGCTTGCCCAGAACAGGGTGGTGGATCCTATATTCCAAAACCATTAGTCACTGCATTGACTGCTCAAGCCTTGTCTTCTTAGAGGACATGTCTACACTGTCCGCAGTGGCTTTCTCCAACAGAAGAGAATAAAGCTTTGTTCCCTAGCAGGAGGTAAATATATGTATGCATGTGTGCATGGGCATGTGTATGTATGCATATGTGTATGTACATATGGGATCTTACAATGTCTAAAACTCAACATGCAAATGGCAGCACCAGCACTTGGCTTCTGTCCCAAGAAACATCTGTGGTTCTCCAGTAAAAACTGACATCCTTCCCTCTGTAATGTCCAAGCTCATTTGCTGAAAACCTCTCCTAGGTATCATTTTTTTTTCAGGCACATTAGTAGTGGAATTTACATTAGAGCCTCCAACACCAACCTACATCTCTAGAAATATGAGGACAGAGCACAAGAATTCACCTCTCTGGGTTCCATCACCAGCAGCCCTGAAACACAACAGTACCATCCTGACACTGTGACCATTTGGGAACTTTTTAAAGACTGGGGCTGTGAACTCCCAAGGAATGGGGTCTTGACTTGCTGTAGATAAAGCCTGAGGAGGCACCAGATGCAAATAGGTCTGTAATGAGTGCTCTCAGGTCTCAACGCTGTTACTAACAGATGCAGTCTTCCCTGCTGTAGCTCGTCCTGGATCCTGCCTCCATTTACTCTTTGGGCAGAAAGACAGACCCTGTGAATGATGCCAAACCTCTAACGCCTCTGGCCTATCGCCCTATCCAGCTAAAATGAGACAGTCGGAAGCTGGGAAACATCAGGCTGATACCTTCCTACTGAGTCTTCCTCACCACAGTGGCTACCAAAGACTGAGCCAGTCTGACTGGGGTGGGGTGAGGGGGATGGGTGTGTTGGTCACTAATTTGATCCTCACATCTGTGCCTTCAAGGGCCTCCTAGCTTTGAACTCAGGGTGGCTCCAGCTTTCAGCATGCATGCCTGGGTTTGGTCCTGAAGGCTAGACACTGAGGAGGCTGAATGGGTGACCTCATTGTACTTGATGACTTAAGAAGTCCAAGGGGTGTTCTAGCTTCAATTAGGTGAAAGCCCTCCAAGGCAGGCTGTTTTCCTTGTAACCACACCTTTTTCCCACCCACACCTCCTTAACCCCTGCAGCCTCCAAAAAGGAATTAATCTAGGGCTACAGTACCTCCTACTTTCCTCAGGTTCTTTACCAGGGGAATTAAGATCCTAAAAACAACCCAAACCTCCAAACCTAACAGTCTTAAGACGTCTGCTTACAGGAACTTCCATAGTACTGTTTTAACCTCTTCATTTTCACTTGAAGAAACTGAGGCCTAATTTGGCAGTGACTTCCCCAAGGTCACCTAGACTGTGTGACAGAGCAGGGCCAGGACCTAGAATCCCAGGCTGTCGGCTGTGCTGCCCACTCCCCAAGTATCCTGGGTTATAGGCAAACATGAGGGGGGAACTCATAGTTCTCCCTGGTCAGGGAGGGTTGGTGCCCATGGTGTATAGCACAGAGAGGCACAGAGGAGACAATCGATGTTGACTGAATGACGGAATCAGAGGATGGTCTTCTGAGACAGGATGATCCTGAATGTGGGGGATGAAGAGAGAATTCATCTGATGAGTAAGAGAAATGAGGCCAAGTGGTCAATGGTTGTGCTGAGGGCACCCAGCTGTTAGAGATCTAGCTGTGCTGGGGCTCAGAGAGCCCGTCTCTGCCTAACATGGCTCATCCTGAGCTAGAGCTCTCACCACCAGCAGCCATCCTTTCACCTTAGTGGTTAGGAGGGTCACTGGCCAGGCACCCTGATCCTCCCTCCATGAGCACATCAAGCTCCCCTGCCCCGAGAAGCTGAGGCGGAGGCAGCCGAGCTCAGGGCCTCTGCAGTTCCCTGGTGACTCATCCAACAGCCTGGCAGGCGGAGAGGAACGAGAAGGCTGTTGAGAAGCTAACCCAGCAGCTGGCAGCTGAACCTGTGAAGGGCACGGGGAAAACAGGCTGACCCTCACCTCCCAGGGCACGAAATCACGGCCTGGGAACTGTACAGCTCTCTTGTGGCTGGCTTTCCCGTGCCACATGACCATGACTCAGGCCCTCACGGACAGACTCCAAGTTCAAGAGGCTATTCTCAGGACACTTTGGCCTAACAGCTTTTTTACACACACACACACACACACACACACACACACACACACACACACACACACACTCACCCACACATGCTCCTTCCCCACTTCTATACTGGCCTGGTCTACAAAAACAGGTTCTGCATTAAGCCTGGGACTGCTAGCCAGGTGGCCTTCCCTGCCCTGGGTTTTGGTTTCTGGCTCGTCACCCCAGCTCATAGTTCCACAGCTCTGCTGCCTCCTCTCTCCTGCAGCTCATGGAGAGTGAGGACTCAGTGGGAGCAGTTATGGCTCTGCCTTTGAAGGCAGGTCAAAATCCTGACCCATTACTCAGCCTGGACTCTCTCCCCAGCTCCACTCACGCCTCAGATGCCTTCAGGCCTCTGCTCTGTCAGAGCTGAGGATGTATGCGAGCAGCAGCAATAGCCAGATCCACTCAGCTCACCCACAAGGCCATGAAAACAAAAGCGGAGGGGAAGGGGGTGGAATTCATTCAGTATTCTTCTAGGGCCTGATGCATGTACACTGCCTGTTCTCTCTTCTCTGGGGCCTCGATGAGCTCCTGGGGAGGTCTGGGGGTAGGACTGACTGGGATGATACTAGATCAAACCTTGGGCAGATCTGTAAGACAGGTTTGCTGTAGACAAGGCTCTTGGATCCTGAGACTCAAACCTGGGTCCCTTACCAGATAGTAAAGGTCTTCCATGCAAGGTGAGAAGTTCTTAACGTGGGTTCAAGGATGGCTTCAGGATGGTCTGTGAGCCCAAGAAACTATATACAGTTTGTATCTTTTCCCAGGAAGAGGGCCATAGCTTTTATCACATTCTCCAAGGGTCTTACATGCCCCAGAAGGTTGCTGTAATACCCCAGAAGATCAAGACCAGGGCTAAATACCTGATGCTGGCTCTGCTCTCCCACCCCAAGGAAGAGGGCACCCAGCTAATGTAGCCATTTGCAACCTGACTGCAAGTTACAATAATCAGATGAGTTCTTAAAATGCATTCACCCTAGACTTACTGAACCAGTCACTGGGCAGTAGGCCCAGAATGTGTACCCTTGACAAGTTCTCTGGATGATTCTGATGCCATGGCAGCCACTAGCCACATGTAGCTAGTTACATTTAAATCAATTAAAATTAAAACTGCAGAAAGTTCTATTGGACAGTTCAAGTCTAAGGCTATGATAGCAATGTTTTCTCAACAGCAAAATTTCTGTTCCTAGGATTCTGAGACAGGAATGGGGTATAGGTTAAATACATTTTTTATTAATTGGAGGGTACAAAAATAATGTTTTAAATTTTATCTTCAGCGTTGATAACCTCTCTTAAATGTATCATATTTCACTTCCCTGTTTTAATAAGTACGGTAAAAACACCAGACTAGGAACCAGAAGATAAGCGTTTTAGCCTTGGCAACTTTTTTAAAAAAAAACAGTGGGACCATTTTTCTCAAATGAAATCATACCTCAGCTCCCAATGTATAAAAGAACTAGAAGCAAGCAACTGATATGTAACTCACATTAGAAAGTGGCTCTGCTAAAGGTGGGCAAGGGTCCTACATACCTCCCTTCTCTTCACCCAACAAGGACCTCTGCAGAATCCTAGGTCTCCAAGGAAAAGAGTTTGCAAACCAGTGGCCTAGGAAATCTTTTGAGGTTCCTTCTAGTTCCCAAAATGCCACCGATTTTTTGGGATTATTTGAGGGCTGGATGACTCCAATTCAGAATAATAATTGCCAGTATTTACTGAGCACCTACCATTATTAATTTCAGTTTCAGATGTGAAGACTGAAGCTTAGAGAAGCTCAGTAGCCTACCGAAACAGTCACAGTCACAGGTTGCAGAGGCAGGGCTGACCCCATCCTGCTGCCTCCTGAGCCTGCATGCTCAAGCTTAAGCAGGCCACCCAGTTTCTTAGCGTCTTTGGAATTATTTTGAGGACTGAATGAGGTAGAGTACAGAAATGCCAACTGGTTTGCTTGGCCAATAGAAGATGCAAAATGCAAGTTCACTCCCTTACCCTTCACCAGGCCCATAAATGCCACCACAAGGACAATGGGACTTCTCTGTTTCAGCACCATATCAACAAGGTGTCAAGCCTTACTTAAGCCATTCAACACACTGAGCTCTTGGTTCTCTGTATATAAAGAGATAAAAATCTCCATCTTACAGAGTCATCTTGAAAATGTCCACTGAGGCGCTGGCTGGTGTAGCTCAGAGGTTAGAGTGTTGGCCCGTGAACTGAAGGGTCTTGGGTTCGATTCCTGTCAAGGGCACATACCTGGATTGCAAGTTAGATCCCCAGCCCTGGTTGGGGCGTGCGTGGGAGGCAACCAATTTCTGTGTCTCTCTCACATTGATGTTTCTCTCTCTCTCCCCCTCTCCCTCCCTTCCACTCTCTAAAAATCAATGGAAAAATGTCCTTGGGTAAGGATTAACAACAAGAAGAAAAAAGAAAAAAAAAAAAGGAAAAAGAAAATGTCCACTGAGGGGCCAGGGCAGACCAGGGCAAATCCCTCTCATGACTATTTCATCTGGAAGTAAAATCTGTCCTTCTCTGAATGCCCAGCGGGGACAAAGAGCAGAAGTAGAATGACTCAACTTCCTTTATAAGATATTAGTTGAAAACCAATCTTATTCTGATGCTTCCTCTTTTAAGCCCCAGTTTGCCTGGCCACTAGGCCACACGGGGCCAGCCTGTGCCTCTCAAAAACAAGGGGCTGTGCAGGAAGGGGAACCAAGGGCCAGTGCCAGGCAGAGCGAGCTGGCCTTGCAAAACAGTCGTCTGGCTAGGCAGACAGAGATCCCCATGCACGCTCAGCCCTGGCTCCCTTTCAGCCCTGCCTGCCCTCCCCAAACCTCTAGCCCAGCTTCTGTTCCAGCCAGGCTGCTCCTTTCTCTGGCCTGAACATGGGCAGCAATGGGCGGGCCTCAGATTCTTTTCCTTTGCTACCCTGTTGCTCCCATAGAGAGTGCCTTCTTTCTTTATTAACAGTTGTCCAGATCTCACCTATCCTTTAGACCTATCTCCTCAATGAAACCTTTTGTAGTAGGCTCCTGTACTCATTCAACAAGTGTTCAATGAGTGTCTCCTGAGGGCCATGGACTGTAAAAACCACGACCAGTCATCAAACGTCTTCTATGTGCTGTGTATGTGCTAGGTGCTTTATCTACATTACTGATGAACCTCCCACAACCCTGTGAGGTTGGTAATATTGTTCCCATTTTACAGATGAAGAAACTAAGCTTCCAAGATGTTACCTGCAGAAACAGATCAGGCCAATTTATACAACTAGAGCATCTAACATGGGGTTAGGGATAAAGCTAGGAAATGCCTGGCCCTTTCCTGTGGGACTCAAGGATCCTCAGTTCCTTTATAGAATAAAAGCCTGTTGGCAGAGGTACCTGGAACAACCAGGAATTGAGCAGTATTACTACCCATGTGGATATTACTACCCTTATTTTACCCACAGGACCTACTCACTGTTAGTAATAATTTCTTAGCTTGTGGAGGCACAAGAACTAAAAATGAGGAGTGTCATCAGTAAGGGCTGAATCAGCAAAAAATTGGTCAGATTTCTAGTGGACTTACACTAGTACATGTTCCTGGGGTGTTATGATTTTTAACTTGATTAGCTTTAACAGATCATTTCATTTTCTTAAAACAATTAAAAAGAAACTCACATACTATACACATACAAACAAGAGTTCTAGGAAAGATGGCACTACCTTCATTGAAAGAACCACTGAAAATATCACCCCAATAAATTCAATAAAAAAGTTAAAAAAAAAAAAGGAGAGAAAAAAAGAAAGAACCACTGAAGGATGTGCTTTGGCAAGCAGAAAAGTAAACCAGAGAAGAAATGGGATGTAAGAAACAATGGTAGGCACAGGAATCAATATAAATGCTAGTCAATTTAATTAACAATTGAATGTTAAAAAAAATTGTTTAAACCATTTTAAAACATTAAGTTCTAGACAATATACATAAGGAAGAAGGGTGGAGTGGTTGTACCATTGGTAGAGAGTGATAAGAACCTTGCCTTTAATGGAATTTACATATCAAAATGTTTACACTTCATTAGAAAAAATATAGTTATATGTGAATGTTAAAAGTTAAGGGTAACTAATTATAAGAATAGAAACACAAATTCAGAGTTTTCAAACCAGGAGGGTAAAAAGGGAAAAATAGAAAACCTGATTGCTCTAATAAAAGGTTAAGGAGAGAAAGAAAAAAGAAACAAAGAAAAAGGACAGTAAGTATAAAATGAAACACAAGTTAAGGTGGCAGAGATAAGTTGAAATATTAATATATCATTAATCACAACAGACATGAATAGGTTAAGTCCACCTATTAAAACACAGACAATCAGATGGATTTTAAAAGATCCAACTATATAGTGACTAAAACAGACAAAACAAAATTATACAGAAACGTTGAAAATAAAGGATAGAAAGAGATACCCAGGTCAATACAAAACATGTAATATTAATATCAGACAAAATACTTAAGACAAAAAGATGTAACAATCACTTATATGCACACCCAATAAAAAGCCTCAAAACCCCGAGATTGATGGCAGGTTGAGGCTTTCTGGATGAGTAAGGTCTTGGCTTCACAGTGTCCTGTCACACTCCAGAGAACTGCAGGCTCTTATAACACAGCATTCTTGGAGCATGCATTGGGTCTGCTGGGTGTTGGGCCCTGTGCTGGGCGCTGGGGGTACACTGAGGAAGAAGATGCAGTCCCTTGAGGAGCTTACAGTCTACTGAAGGGAAACAGACAAGTAGTCAGAAAATTACAATACAATACAGTAATGCAATGACAGGCGCAGGCACACAGCAAATGGCAATGGGAACACATGGAGGGACATCTAGCCCAGCCTGGTGGGTGTCAGGAAAGGCTTCCTAAAGCAGGTAATGCTCATGCCGAGTCTCAATGGTGAGCAAAAATTTCCCAAGAAAAAGGAGGGGGTATTTCAGGTAGAAGGAATGGTCGAAGTTAAGGCACAGAGTGAGTCTATATAGGAATCACAAAGAGCTCGAAGTTACCGGTGGGCAACTTAGATCAGAAAGCTGGAGATGAGGCTGCAGATGGAGTTCATGTACCAGACAAGGGAAATGTGCTTGGTCCTGATATACCCCCAGGGGTTAAATTCTCAGAAGAGAAAGAGGGGTATGATTCAGAGGTAGAATTCCAGATGGAGGAGCCTATGGGGTAGGGGCAAATGGTGGGTGCTGGGCATTAAATGAAAACCCTGCCATTGGGACAGAATCTCCCCTACCTCCCCGGACTGGTCTGACAATATCAAAAGTTAGAGGCATCTGGGAGGCTTAATTCTTTCCCTTAGGTGGGGACACAAGGTGGGCGCTAGGACCTAGAAACGGACATCTGAGGAAGGAGAAAAGAGTACTCCGATAAAACAGCTGGAGGAATCTCAAAACCTGCCTCACTTGCCAGCTTGGGTTCTGCTTCCCAGGAGAGCAATTTCTGCGCATTTCCCATTAAGGAGGCTATGAAATGTGAATGTACATTAATCATTAAAACCTTACAGATCAATTATAAGAAAGAAACCTGCCATGCCCACAAAAACGCAGTCTCGCTGCCAATTCCATGGGTCAAACTGCTCAATAAATGAAATGTATGGAATAAAATTTATGGCTGTCCTTCAATTCCTACCACGCGCCTGTTTCGGCTGGCCCCACACAGGCAGGAACACTGCTGGACAGGCCCCCTTCAAATGTTTAAGGCAATCATCTGATGTCTATTATATCAGCATAGGTCTTACCCACTTCTGCTTCTTCCTGACCCCCTCCCATCCCACACTGAAGCTGAGCTAATCTTAAAACATCATGTCCTTAAGATAACCTCAAACTCAAAGACATCTATTGGCTCTGCGCTGCTTATGGGCCCAGTCCCAACTCTGTGGTCCATAATCTGTCTGACCACTATTTCCCTAAGCACAAGATTTGGCTCTGGTTGGCTTGATCTCTTCACATCCTGTAGCTACTCAGATCTACAGGTCCCTAGAGGAGTGTGCCCCGTTCCTGTGTGGGCCACCCTGCACATCCCGCTTGTCCTTCAGCGCCGAGTTCAGACCTCCCACCTCCAGGGAGTCCCTCCCAACAGCGCCCGGCATGGCTTTCTTTTCGGACTGCCTACAGCACTGGGTCTCCTCACTTTTCTCACCCTCACCCTGGCCCTTAACCACACCCTTACTCCCTTTAATCATCAAAAGAAATAACATAGATGAAAGAACTCTGGAAACGATAAAGCATTATTCCAAGAGAAGGCAGACATTTCTGTGTGCACAACTCAGATTCACAATCTAGGCATGGAGCAAATAGTAATACAGAAAAACATGCACAGAGATGTTCGGTGTATTTTTAGAACAGTAAAAAACTGGAAAAAGTCTAATTATAGGGGAAGGATAATTATTAAATAAATCCTGGTACATCCATTAAAATTGCTTATAAACAATTTTTAACTATATGGAGAAATGCCAAGGGGACACATTTATAAAAATGCGCACCTAGCACAGAATGCAGCAACGTTTCTCTCTTGGAGGCGTTTAATATTCTTTATACTTTTCTAATTTTTCCACATTTTTTCCAGTGAGCATGTATGACTTTTCTCAGTGTTCACTTTTTCACAGATGTTCCCAAGTGGTTAAAAAAATACAGGAAAGATATACAGCGAGCCGCGTTCATCCTTTCCACCCTCCCCCCACTCCTTTGAGGGATCCCTGTTACAGGTTTCTTGTATATTCCTCCAGAGAAGTGCTCTGGGTACGAGATGAAGACTTAGGAGGCACCTGGTCCACCTCTATGTGTGGGACTTAATAAGCATGTGATGACCGTTCCCCCACCCAGCACACACCCCACGCACACAGGGAGCCTCACCGGATCCTCCGGGGCTGGTCAATGAGTTCTGGCGCAGGGCCACTAAAACAGAAGGCTGGGGGTGGGCAAGCTCATCCCTCCTGGTTTTGGTTTTCATTTCACTCCCTTTTTCGCTCTCCCCTGGGGACCGTGAAGTAGGAAGGTGCTCAAAGATGGCTCAGTCGGCCGTCCTCAGTTCTGATGGCCACTGCTTCCCTGCTTTCACTTACCGTCATCCACTGACAAGTGTCTATAGCGGCCACAGGCCTGGGTTGGTGCTAGGTATAAGAAATGCTTGTGGGCACAAGTGGCCCCTAAAAGAGTGCGAAACAGCAGAACCGGACCTGAGAGAAAACCACCAGCTCCTCCCTCACTGCTCACGTCAAGGGCTGGGATCTGAGGGCTGGTTCCAATCTGGGAAACCTGAAAGGGGCAAGGTTTTCTGGCTAATCTCTCCTACCTTCCTTACATAATACCTAACCTGCTTTTAAACAAAACCTTTGTTTTGTTTTCAAACACAAAAGTAATACTCGTTCATTGTAAACATTTAAACAATACAAAAGGGACAGAGAAAAAAATCCCTGTGCCACTCCCTCCTCCCCACAACATAAGACACACTTAAGTTTAGTATAAATCTTTTTAGTTCCATTACTATACATATACAAACATATAATTTGGGACTATTTTAAAAATAAACAAGAGATTATACATACACAATATTCTATAGTTCTAGGTGGTAAATGCCTGGAATCGGACTTTCTGGATGACCCTTTTCTCACTGGGCTCTCTCTTCTCTCCTGTTTCTATGTGTCAGGAAAATAGGCAGCACCTATCAGTCAAGGACAGGTGGTTCCCAAACATTATATTAGTTATTTGCTAGAAACATACCCTGGCCCTCAAGGTGCTTATAATCCAGTTGGGGAAAATGGGTGGAGGGATAAAGAAATGATAAAGGAAGTGCAAAATGATCTTGGGATGAAAGGGCCCTAAAAATCATTTATTCTAATATATCACTTAATAATCCTGGGGGATGGCCATCCAGCTACGTAACAGGACGGCCTCAGCGTCAAAAGATCTCGTTCAAATCTTCGTCTCTCAACACTCTAGTGTGTGACCATGGGCAGGTCACTGATCTGAGACTCAACTATCTCCTCTGTTAAACAGGGATCCTGAAACCTACATAAAAGGATTTTATAGGACAATTAAATGTAAGAAACAGTGTTTAAATGCCCAATACAGTGCCTGGCACATAGAGGGTGATCTATAATGGAAGCTGTTATGAGTTCTTTCCATGACTGGAAGTGCAGTCCTTTGATAGGCCTTGCCTATGCAAAGCTGAAGCCCACCTCCCATAGCTTCCAGCCAGCTGCCCTAGTGTCAGAAGGAAGATCTGGAACAAACACTATCAAAGGAGGAGGGGAAAAGCCGAGAGCAGAGGGACAGAAGTGATCAGGAAGAGAAGGGCAACCCATGACAGAGAATATTCCCTCTTGCTTCTCTCTCTGCTGGCAGTGCCTCAGCTCTAATGGACTGAGGAACGACCAGCCGGTGCATGATGAACCAGGACCCAGAATTCCTTGGCAGCTAGAACTGAAATCAGATGTCTTCTGGATATCTTTGGGTATTTTCAACCATCTGCTGCTATGTGTATATACAATTACATGCTGGTTGACAGTAATAATAAAAATAATAATGACAGCTATTATTGGTTATGAATTAGGTCGCACATGCATTATTTTTTTTTTCTTTTTAACTCTCATCTGAGGATATGTTTATTGATTTAGAGAGAGGAAGGGACAGAGAGAGAGAAACATTGATCGGTTGTATCCTGTATGGTACTGAACCCGCAACCTTTTGGTGTATGGGACGGTATTCCAACCAAATGAGCTACCTGGCCAGGGCAGCACTGTTTCTTGACTCCTCACAATAACTCGGTGGGCAAGGCACTAAAATTATTCCCTTTATACGGAGGAAAAATCTGAGGCTCAGTAGGTCAAGTCATTTGTCCAAGGCCACACTGCAAGGAAGTGCCAGACGCAGGATTTGCACATGGGACTCTTTCTGTGAGAGATCATACTCTCAGCCATGATCCTATACCCAATTTCAAATGATCTAAGTTTTAAAAATTGAGACCTAAATGCAGAAGCTGCCATAAGCCAAAGGTTTATTAGTGAGAAACCCAGGGGGAAGCATAAACGCAGCCAGCCTATGTTCCGGGAAAAGCAACTTTATAATGGCTATGGGGAGAAAAGCCTCCGATCTGGACATGTGGCAAGCCTGTGTTCCTTAGTCTACTCGTCTAGCACAGCTGGGCCCATCCCAGGGACCAATTCTATGACAAACTTCAAGTTTGCCTTTCATTTTATAAAGCCTGCTTCCAGGCTTTTTGAGCCTATTTTACTGTTTGTTCGTTTTGTTTTTTGTTTTTGATTTTTATGGCAAAGCCCTGAGTATCAGCTACGATCTTCATAAATATGGCAGGTATTTTGTCTCTAGGCCCCTGACTTGGGCATCGTATAAGCTTTAAAAGGGAAGTGTGACAATGGCATTTTCAATTTAACTTTTAAATCCTTTGCACAAGGAGAGCCAATAGCACATAAAAAAGATTGCCTGGGCAATCTCAGTGGTTAGAGCATTGGTCCTCGGATTCAAGGGTCCCAGGTTCCATTCCAGCCAAGGGCACGTACTTTGGTTGCAGGCCAATCCCCAGCCCTAGTCGGTGCGCAAGTGGGAGGCAACCAATTGATGTGTCTCTCTCACATCGATCTTTCTCTCTCTTGCTCTCTCCTTCCACTCTCTCTGAAAAGCAATGGAAATAATATTCTCGGGTGAGGATTGAAAAAAAGAAAAGAAAAGATGCCACCAGAGCATCATTGATCCACAGAGACAACTATGGAATTGGCATGCAGGAGAAAGGGGGAGAAAGTAGCATTGAGGGAAAAAACCCAGTCACAACTACACACACACTTCATTTTATACAATAAGCAACAAGAAATTTTTAATGTATGTTATATAAAAAAAATTTAAGTGTCACTGAAATCTATAGGTTGGAGTATTTTGTGTTACTGAATATTGTGGGCTGCAGTGTATATTGGTCAATAATGACCAACTTCCAAAGATTACAGTGCCCTAAAGTGCCCTCAACATGACATAAAATCAGGCCAGATACAACAAGCTTTCTTTGATGAGTCAAAATGCACTTCTGGATCTTGCCAGCCTGAGGTCATCACTATAAGCAATGTTTGGTTGTGAAGAACGGCTCTCCTTATGTAACCTTTCAGATTGGATTCTGAGCAAGGAGCAGTTCCCTGGGCTATGGGCAATCCACTTAACACAACCACTCCCCTCCTCTGTCGGTTTGTAACTGGTTTTCCCAGGCGGGACTGGCAGAAAGCAGGGTCTACCTGTATTCAAAGAAGATGGAGAAAGACAGGCCCAGCCTTCCTGTAAGGGAGGAGGCAGCTTCAAGTTCATTGTACTTACTGGTGACTGGTTTTGAAATTGAGGAACTAGTTTGAGGAACTACAGAACAAACAAGAAACCCAAACACCTCAGCTTTCCACGGAAAGCATGGAGGCAAATGGAAGGAGGCACATAATCTAGTTCTGCCCTTTGGCAGTGGGGCCTTGACCATGGCCTGGTTTCAGATGCTGCCCTGCACACCCTTTGCTAGGCTGGCCTGAGTGACGAGCTTGAGGACATGAGCAGCAGGGGTGCATCTGACATGGCCCTTTACAACAGCGGTTCATATTCTTGTCCTCCCCCAGAAGGGCGAAAGGGCTGGGACCTGTGATATGATGGGATAGTCACAGAAGATCTCGGACCAATTCCTTGGTATAGGAGGGCGAACCATGAAACAGCCTGTGGTTCTCTCATCCTCTCTCAGGCCAGCAGGGCCTAGAAGCGGGAGTGTGGATTCTGGTCTTGTGCTTTCACTCAACAACAACACTTAGCCAGTGGCTACCAGGCTCCAGGTGACGTGCTGATCAGAGCAGATGAGATGGTGACCAAGGGAGACAAGGTCCTTGCCCCCATGGAGCTTTCACGGTGTAATCCTGGAAAGCCTTCCTGGAATGTTGAACCTAGTTACTAAGAAGCACTGTCATGGATCAGGCCTCGGACCCTCTGCCTAAGGATCTGTCTCAGAGTGGCACCAAGCACATGGGATTTGCCAGTCTGGTCACTGCCTTCTCTATTCCAGCCTGGGAAGCTAGGATAAGTCTCCATGCCTTTAACAGCTGGCAACTCATTCATTGTCTGTGTGCCTATATCTCTGCAAATGGCTTCTTTCCTCCAGAGTGCTGGTTTCCAGATTGCCCTCAAGCTCTTATTCCAAGATGAGAGAAATGCTGAGGGTGTTCCTGCCCAGACACCTGGGAATGGGGAGGAGGTGCTCTTTCCCCCGCAGGGCTCTGTGTGTGACAGTTAATGCTGGGTCAAGAGGGAAAAAGCGGGCAGTGGGGCATGGTGCCTTCCTCGCTCCTCTCTAGCTCCCACTGTCATGATTCACGATTCAGTACCTGTACTGTGTCTGCTTCCATGTCTATCTTTCCCCGCCATGGTGAGCTCTTTGAGGGCAGCACCCCCATTGTCCTCATTTTTATATTCTAGCACCTAGCAGAGCCTGCCACAGTTGATACGCTTGTGCCGCGGGCTCTGAGAGCCTGGCTGGCCTGGGCTATCAGTGTCTAGACTGTCCAGGCACCTGGAGAGCTGGAGGGATGAAGCCAGCTTCTTGTACAAGGTGTCACAGCATGCTGTATTGTGACTGAACCCCAACAGAGGGTATTATGCAAGGTGGCTATTGATCCACCTTTGTCACCCTTTTCCTAAATGCTGAACTAGACACCCAGTTATTGCCACTTCCTCGATAAATGTCCCTTCTGAACTGAACAATGCCCATCTGGTTTCAGATCGGTATATACATGCTAGATGGGAGGTGATACACAAATTTCTGCCTTTGACATGTATCTCTGTAAGGCTATTTCTGCCTCTCAAAGTTCAACATTTGCCAGCAGGGACTGTTGAGCATGGTCTCAAGGAGACTGGTTCATCCATCTAACTTCGTGGGCCAAAGGAATCTATTTCTAATCTTCATTAGCAATAGCATCCTCATTGGAGGCTGGCTAAGGCCGCTTTTCTTCCCAAGCTCCCAGCTGTATTGACCGGTAGGCTGATTCTGGCCCAGTGAAAGAAAATGTCAATGTCAGCAGGTGAATAAGTGGCAGACCTTGGATACAACAACCCTTTGTACTTGCAGGGGCCACCGTCCAGGTATGACATCATGCTTTGCCCACAGGAAGAGTCTCTTCACTGACAGAAGCTGGATCGATCCAGCCAAGATGACACTGACTATTCTGGCTCTTCTGGCCACTTGCATGCCACTAGCAACATGTCTCTTCTTCATAGGACAAAGATACAGAAGAGATCCTTGGTGCCCAGTGGGTTTGTACCCTTACAATCAATCATTCATAGTAACTGAATGCCCACTTTAGGTAAGATACTGCTTGGCGAGGTGGCAAAGTGCCCTACAGGTATAGGCAACCTTTGAGACTTCCGGGTAACCCTGCCCAGAATTGTATTTTCTTATCAACCTTGATCTTCTTTTAGTTACACGAACTTCATGGTATAAGCGAGTGTCAAATAAATAGCTTTCTGTTTACTTTTCCTTAGACCCGGAGCAGCTGCTGCTCTGGCTCCACCCTTCCCAGGTCTGCCAGAGCTTGCAGAAAGGCTGAGGGTGATGGGTCAGGGTGGGGGAACAAAGGAGGAACAAAATGCAAGTACTGCTTCAGGAATAGTTCCTTTGTTCGGCGGCAGCGCAGCACAGTGAAGAGTCTGGACTTTAGTCAGTTTCAGTCATTAACTAGCTGTATGGCTTTGGGCAACTCAGCTTCCTTGGGTCACCATTTTCTCTTTTGTAAAAAAAAAGGGGGCGAGCAATCTGTAATGATCAATTCCAGTCTGTAATTCTAATAGCCCTTTCTTGAGAGAGCAGTTAAGTCCTAAGGTCACATAGCCATGCCCGCCGAAGTGACTGCTGGCTAGTCCAGATTGACGGGTGTGCACCTGGGGCTGGGAAAGTTTGCGACCACTTGTGTGGTAATACTAGTTCTTTCCCTGTGGTTTCAGTAAAGTCAAGCCCACCTTGTGGGTGACCCTGGACATTGATTACAGATGTCCCTGACCATCAGCAGTCAAGCTCAACAACGACTACACTGATCTAGAACAGAGTCTGAACAAACTCGTAGCCTTGATGGACACCTGGTCATGGCTTTAGGGGTAAGAGGGTCAGCAGAAGCCATAGCAACCAGATATGTGTGGAAGGGATGGCTCAAGAGTTCCTCTGCTGCTTCTTTCTGAGTTCAAACAGTGGCTCTAGAAGTGTAGACAACCGAGGTGGTGGCAGGCTTGGAATTCCAGAGTTCCCAGAAATGCAGGGTTTAATCTAGCCTTTCTAATCACTGGAGCTCATCAGAGCCTCCAACTCAGGTGGTAAAAAGCAAGGCAGGTAGAAAAGGGTTCTGCAAAAGGTCTTTCACACCAAAGTATGGTTTGTATCTCTCTGCTCTTTGCCAAGGGGTTTCCCAGCTCCATGGAGCCAAAGCTCCCCCGCTGTTTCTTTGCTGACTGTCGCTGGAAGCAGGCCATTTTCTACCCTCAAGGTGGCTGGATTCAGGAGTGCAGTGACAGTGCTGATCTGGGCTCTGTGCCCTATCCACATGACCCCGTGCCAGGGGATCCATCTCTCTGTCAGTCAGCCAGCCCTGGGAGCTTCCATTTGCTTCTATATCCCTGCCTCCAAAGCCCTTGGGTGGAAGTGAACATGGTCTTTGGCAGAAGGCTTCTCCACATGGTCTGCTCAAGACTTCCTCTGCAACTGTGTTGCGTGGATAAATCGCCTGTCACCTACACCCCTGCATGGGTGACTCACCTTCCAGAGAAAGTGCTTTGCTCACCTAAGCAAAGCTGCCTGGAAAATGACGAAGGTACCTATCAAATGCCTATCAAGTCTGTGGGGCCAACCAGCTACTGAGCTGGGTCCAGACACTCTCTACCTCTCACCTCCAGCCTGAAGTCAAGTGTGGAGCTGCCACTCAAGGCCTGCTGGTTTCATTTTCATCTGAACATGATGCTTGACATCCGGTGATCTATTTTTTCTAAAAACTGAGTTCACTTTAGAAATGACTCTTTGGCCATCTAGACAGCTTCCCCAGGAGAAAACAAAATGTTATTTAAAGGGAACATCAGCCTGGTGGGAGCCTATATTTTTGTTTTGTATTAAAAAGGGGGGTTAAAAGAATTTAGAATGTAACGTGAAACTGTTTCCCCTCTTGGGTGATTTAAAGGGAACTCTGCAAGTCTGTGACTACAGATCCAGGGCCCCTAGACATGATACCAGTGATGATAAGTTGACAGAGGTATATTTATGAGGAAGGAATGGTGAGCTGGGGGTGCCACGTGGTGGTGGGAACCCTACCCCCCAGAACCAAAATTGTCTTCCTAGTCCCCTGAACAAAGAGGAACAAGTCCTTGTCGACTTATCTTCTACACAGTATTTTCCTTTATCACTTCCAGAGTTAAGTTTGGGACCCATTCCACCACATGGAAGACACAAGAAAGTTCTAGAAAGGCCCAGCCCTGCCTCTGGCTCAGATCCTGGGAGGGACAAGGGTGCCCCCGGTTTAGAATCACCAACTCTGACCAGGCAGAGCCTGGGACTTTTTAGGCTCATTGGGAGGGTGGTGAGGACAGGATTTAGTTTAAGACAGGGCAAGTTGACAGCTAAAACCTCCTTACAGAAGAAATGTCTCCCAAAGGTCCTACTGAGAAAATGACTTGGCTCTGTCAGGCAGTCTGACCCATCCTGACATCATCTTACAGAAAACAGGTCTAGTCAATGTGGTAATTGGCAACTACTACTACTGCTATTATTACTACTACTACTATCACCATCAACGTTTACAGCCAAACAACATTACCATTTACAGCTGTTGTGTTTTGTGGCTTATTATATTATATGCCAGGCACTGAACTCAGCACTTAACAGATATCCTCTCATTTTCTATTCAAAACAACCCCATGAAATGCTTCTGATTCCATTTACAGATGAGGCACCTGAGGCTTAGAGAAGTGAAGTGATTTGCCTGAGGTCACACAGAGAGTGGCAGGCCTGGACCTGACCCAGGGCAGTCTGACTTCACAGCCTAAACCCCCACATTTGACATGGAGACACCATGGACTTGCTCTATTGCTCTGGATACATCACTTCACCACTCTGCCTTAATTTCTGCATCTGTAGAATGGCCATAGGCTATGCTATTCATCTTTCAGCCTTTTAATAATAATTACGAATAATCAATATCAATTAATAATTGTTAATGACATCTTAATATTAATACATGTTAATATAAATAGATAAATAAAGAAGCTCCCCTGGTTTAGTTACATTCAAAATTGACATGTTTCGGGGGGAAACAACCAATTTATCCTTTCATGAGTAAGTTAGTAGAAAAAGCAGTGAACTTGATGTCAAGAAATGTGGGTTAAATTATGGGCGCGACACTGATTTCCTGAGGAATCTTGTCCACTTCTCCTTAGGAGGCTTCCCTTTCCTGACCTTTGGCCCTGTCTTTCTTTATACGAGTATCTTGAGAAAAATACAAAATAGCTACTAAGTACCATTATTCTGGATGCCATATAATTTCCAGGGATTTATATCAGGAGGACAAGGGATTAAAGGATATAAAACAGCAAGAAGGGAAGAGAATCATTTAAACTAAAATACAAGGAAGGGCCACTGAGGAAATATGACTTTTCTTTGCATTGTCACTCAGGTAGTAAGACAGGCTCACAATGAAGGACCCCTATCCAACACACTTCAAAGTCTCACTCAGCTCAACTGAATTGCTCTACTACACAGTTTGCCCTATGTTTGGCCTTCCATTTCTAATTTACTGCTTTCGACATTTCAGTCAGCATCACTGAGTACATACAAAGCTTTCACACATACATCACTCTGAGTGCTCACCCTCTCCCTTGAGGATGCTCACCCCCACTCCTTCCCCTTCCTAGGGATCTTGGTGTGCAAGGGCCAGAGGGGCTGCCTGGTCCGCAGAGTTCCCCAAATCCACTGACATGGAATTGACCCCCTCCCCGCTAATTTCACACCAGTGCCATCAAAAGTGCCCATAACGCTCACATGTTTCCAGTTTAACTGAAATACTAAAATGGGGCAAACAGGAAGCATCAGACACAACTGCGGTAGTGACTTATTAATCATGAAAGTAGAATTTTAGTTGCATTTTAACCTTTTGCCAGGAAAAACACACACACACACAGCTTTGAGATGATGGAAGCCAATGGCACAAATATGCTGCCTATATGTGTATCAAGCTGACTTTTACTTTTAATTTAGGGTTGAATTTGGTTTTAAGATTCTTAACTATCTACCCAGAAAGAACATCCATGAGTCAATCAACATGAATCTGTTAGCTCTTCAGAGACAGGCTTGTTAGGAAAGCTCATGTGCTGTCCATTGAGACAGGAAAAAAATAGGAAATTCAGAGTGGTTTCACAGGCCAAAGTGATAAGACATTGTTGAGGGTGCCAACAACGAAGAAAACAACCCTGGAGGAAGCTTTTCCTCATCCACACCTCTATAGATCTCTCACCAGACCCTGGCCAAGATGAACTGTTATCACGAACCAAAAAAATCACAACAGTTGCCTGGAGTTGGACAACCAATCAGGGCAAGCTTGCTTCTCAACATTAAATGATATACAAACACTCCAACAATATCACAAAGAAGTCAGTGTTCAACAGGAGAACCAAAATGAGGAAGCAAACCTCCATCTGTTGAGGCGAAACGGCCAACCAGACATTTTTGTTTAATAGATGAAGGCTCATTTGGCAAGGTCTCTTGTCTGTGGTGCCACTCCCACAAACTCTAACAGACAATACCAGGGGCAAAAAACCCCTTCAAAACCGCCCCTTCTATTCTGAAAACAGAAGATGACCTAAAGTTTGGCAATTTATTGCTGTCTGATTTCACAAAAGTGCCAGGACATATACCTGGATATATATTTCTAAAATTAAAGTCAGAGACTATTACTTTTATTTTGAGACCTTCTGAGAAGTTCACCACACCCTTCAAAATAAATGAGGATGTCCTAAAGGTGTCTGAGAAACTCAGAGGTCTGGCATCGCTGCACCAAAGGAACTGACTTTGACATCACTTAAAAAACACCAAGAGTAAATCCAAACACATCATAAGCAAGACAAGCACCTTCCACCTGTCCTCTCCCGTTGAGAGCATGATACTAACACCAAACACTTCTCCCTCCTTTCTGCATCTAAGTCCCAGAATGTGGTCCTGGTCCAGGATAAAGAGCCTGGGCAAGATTACAGTGGCCTAGCTTGGGTCCTCGCCTGAAGTCCTAGCTACTAGGCTTTAGGTAAGATATATACCACCACCTCCCTCCTCAGGTGCCTTACCTATAAAACAAGACAATACTATCTTATCACACACGTTTGAAGGAAAAAGGAGGTTACAGGTATTTAGATACTAAGTAAAAAACCCATCACTCATGTTAAGATACTATCTCCCTCTAATCTTTCAGAACGACCATATTTCTAGTCAAGGGGTTTTCAACATTTTTCCTGGAATAAACTTCAGACTGCTATTTTGCATTAGGCCCCAGCTCTCATCATTTCATTTCACTTGCTTTTAGAGTTCCTAATCAAGTCCCTGGTGTTCACTGCCTCCATTTACCAAAAACTGATTTCTGTTACCTTGACTCCATTCATCCTCTCCCCCACCCATACTCATTCCCCAGTCCATCCGTGACGGCTGAGAGCAACATTTTAACTTTCATAAGGAAGGTAACGATTTTTCTGAAGTCACCCAACACCAAGGAGGGTCCTGAGCAGGTGGGACTCTCTGCACTGTACAAGTGGCCTCCTTCTGCCTGGTGCCCGGGGGGCTGTAGGTTGCTAGGGGCCACAATGGGCTTCCAAGGTGGAATTATATTTGAGCCGACAGATAAAGTGCCAGATAAAGTCCCGAGTGGAGCGGCCAGAAGAATTACACAGGCGTCAGGGGAAGCAGGAGGATGCTGCGAGTGGCCAGCATGCTCCGCGGAACGCCAAGGGCAGGCTCTGCTCCTTCTGCCCGCCCCGGGTGTGTGACCCGAGAACTTCCTAGGGAATGCCGGAGGGTTTCGCTGACAGGGCCGGTGGGAGGGCACACGGACACGGCACACCTGTGCATCAGACACCCTCCGCCCGGTGCGGGGCGAGCCCCAATCCTACGGACCACCCAGGGAACGCGGCAGGAGCGGCAGGCCCGGCGGTGGGAGCAACTGAGCACGGGGGAGTCGGGGTGTTGGGAAGGGGAAGTAGGGCGCCCCCCGCTTCGGGCGAGCGTGTCGCCTGCGGGAGTACGGGGCGAGGACAGCGTGCGACCATGGCCCTGGCAGCATGAGTGCGGCGCGCGGGCGATGAGACCCTAGGGCCGAGGGCCCGCACGCTAGTGGACACGTCCGACCGGCCGCGCCGCTGACCCTACAAATCTGGGGCGGCGAGCCAGGCCGCATCCCGGTCCCGGCCTGAGGGGCGACCCATCCCCGGTGCTCCCCGCTCCGAGCCCTGGGGCCCCGCCCAGTCACCTACCGGCGGAGCGCCGATCTCCCCAAGCAGCGACTGTGGCGCTTGCCTCGCCCACGATCTCCTGCCGCGGGTTGTGCACCGTAGCTCCCTGGGCCCACGATCGCCCCGCCCCACGGTCGCCCCGCCCCGGCCTCGGGCCCCGCCCCGGCCTCGGACCCCACCCCTAATGGCTTTCCGGGCCGTCCCCGGTACCACGCCTCCCCCGGCGGCGGCAAATTTGCCTCTGTTCGCGCCTCCTAGCTTTGGCCTCACCTCGACCCTTTGGCCCCGCCCACTCCTCCAATTTAACCAATGATCTGGCGCGTCTCGGCTAGTCGCGCCGTACCGCCCCCAGCAACGATTGGTTAGCGAGGCCTCGTTTCCAGAAATGGGCACTATTTCCGGACAATGTTTTTAGTAAAAGCATCGGTGGGCGGATGGATGACAGAAGGCGGAGGCGGCCAGAGTTTGGTTACACATGCGCACTCAACTTCTGGCTTTTTTTTTTTTTT
This sequence comes from Miniopterus schreibersii, assembly GCF_964146895.1. Taxonomy (NCBI): domain Eukaryota; kingdom Metazoa; phylum Chordata; class Mammalia; order Chiroptera; family Miniopteridae; genus Miniopterus; species Miniopterus schreibersii. The sequence continues at coordinate 24,837,798 of NC_138116.1, forward strand.
TACTGGTTGTGTCTAGGAGGTTACGGGAAGTAAGTAAATGTGCGCATGCGTGGGCACTCCCGGTCTCGGACTTCGGTTACCTTGGAGATGGCGAGGCGCTCTCCCTACTTGGTCAAGTTCTGCTGACTCTTTGCTGGAGGCCTTCAGAGCCAAGGCTGGTCGGGGCGGGGGGTGTGTGTTGGGGGGTTGTTGGTGGTGGTGATGGTGGTGGTTAGAAACATTTTTATTGAGCACTTACTCCGTGTTCAGCGCAGTGGAGTCCCTGAGCACTAGTAAGACAGGTTCTAGTTCCTGCCCTCGAGAAGCTTAGGGAGCCAAGGGCCTACACAGGTCAAACCTGTGTGTTGAACCCCAAGTCCGATGAGAGCGGGTGGGCGGCCTGGTGCAACGCTTTCCCACAGCCAGAGAAGCAACGTGGTGCGAGCGCTGTGCGAAGCATCTCCTTGGTGGGTTTACAGGTTATAGAACAGGAAAGAAGACTATAACGATCTGTGCAAAAAGGACTGGAGCCTGAATCTGCACCAAGGTGTCAACAGTGCTGCTTTCTGAATGCTGGGGTGGGTGGGTGGGTGGGTGAGTGGGGGTGTTTAGGGACTGTATGGATATTTTTTCTTTTCTAATATTTGCTTATCTGTATTTTCATTGAGCTTGTATTTTATTTGTAATAAAGAAAAAAAAAAATCCCAAACTTTAAAAGTTTGCAAAATGAAAAAGATATACCCCTACCTGGGCAGGCTACCTACCCCCATCAGTGATCCCCCAGCAGGCAGGTGTGGTAACTGGCTCCAGTAGGCAGGCCCCATTCAAAGCTGTTTTGGGAATAAAGATCACCTCATCGCTGGAAGTGTTGGAGCAAAGACCTGCTCAGGACCACTTTTCAGACAGTCCTTGGTAGTTCGAAGCCTATTTCTGGCGATCTGCACCCAACAGACATCTCCCTTGTTGGGGGGTGGGGAAGACCATTCATTTAGGCAGAGGTCAAAAACTCACAGCCTAAGGACTTCACCAACTCACTCATGCCATAAATATCCTTTGTTTGGCTGGTCCTGTGTTTTTTATTAATTTGAATTGTAATGCCTTAGGGAGAGCCTGCAGTTTCTCACAGCCCCTGCCCCTGCGGTGTTACACCCAACCACTTACCCTTATATCATCTGTCTGGCTCCTGAAGCATTCCAGATTGTGGCCCTGATAGAACTTTGCTTCGGAGCTGAACAGTCTCTGGTACATAAACTGGCCGTGCTAGTGACCAGCTTGCAAGATGGTGGGCAAGAAGGAAGCTGGTGGCCCCTAAAGCTCTTCCAACCCTGGAGTTTTTCATTTCAGTGACTCAGGGAGAGGCGGAGCTTGGCCAGACCGTGGGTTACAAGTTGGTATCAGCAAGCCTGGATGCAGGGCTAGCCTCTTTCACCACCTGTTTGCCTCTGGGCATACCACTTCTCAAGAAAGACGTGGGCACAGGCCCAGAGTCTGCAGATGCTCCCTGGCTCGCCTTTTCCTTTTCCTTCTATCACCATTCCTTCTGTAGGATACCCAGTGCCCACACACTTAACTCAGCTTCCCTTGACATTTCCCTGGGCCTCTGCCTGCCCGCATCCACCCTATCAAGAGCATCTGCCTTTAAATCTATCCATTAATACTAATGTGTATTAGTAGGGGAGAGTGAGTGTGTTGACTCAAAGCTGCAACTCCCAAGAAGGGATTTCACAGCAGGCTGCAGAGGAGGAACAAACCACTACAGACTAGATGATACGGGATAAGAAGGGTCTCATAATTTCAGCTATTTTTCTCAGGTCCTTTCCAAGCCCCACCATGTGTGGGGTGAGGAGAGAAACAGCACAACACCCACTCTGAGTGAGCACCTTGAAATGCTTGTACCTTCTGGAAGGGGAGCTTTAGGGCAAAGTTACTTCCTCCCAGTCCAGCCAGTTAAGTCACAATAACCTGAGAAGGCTTCTAGCCCTGAGTCACTTGTGCAGCTTCGGCTTTGCTTTAAATAAAAATAAATCAATGTTTACTGGGTGACTCACACCTGGAGCAGTGAGCCCGGTTCTCAGTACTCTTGGATTTCCACATCCCACCTCAACGGTTCAAGTCTGGAAATAGAAGAGTGAGACTGTATCCTTCCAGAAAGAATAGCAGCTTCTGTTTTTGAGAGCTTACAAAAATTAAACCAGACACTTCTAAGTGCTTTGTGTGCATAACGTCTGAACATTCACTCTAGTCCAGGGTTTCCCAACCTGCCACTATTGACATTTTTGGATTAGATAATTTTTTTTTGGTGTGTGTGTGGGGGGGGGGGGCTGTCATATACATTGTAGGATAGTTAAGAGCATTCCTGGCCTCTGCTCACTAAATGCCAGTAACATCACCCCCACCCCCCAAACCTAGTTGTGACAACAAAAAATGTCTCTAGACATTACCAAATGTCCCCAAGGGAGCAAAATTGCCCCCAGTTGAGAACCGCTGCAGTCTAACCCCATAGAGTGTGTACTACTATTATCCCCACTTCACAAGGTGAGCAAACTGAGGCTCAGAGGGAACTAATTTGCCGGAGGTCATTTTACTGTTAACAGAAGACCTGGAATTCAAACCAGGTGTGACCTCAGGGCCCTGCTCGCCTGCATATTGTTGTACATTCTATGGGTTTGGACAAAAGTATGATGACATGTAGCCCTCATTATAGTGTCATACAGAGTATTTTCGCAGCCCTAAAAATTCTCTGTGCTCCGCCTATTCCTTCCTTCCTCCCTCTCAACCCCTGGCAGCCAATGGTCATTTTACTGTCTCCATAGTGATAAATAAATAAATTGTGATCCATCCAGACAGTGAAATGTTATTCAGTGCTAAAAAGAAATGAGCTATTAAGCCATAAAAAGACATGGAGGAATCTTAAATGCATATTACTAAGTGAAGAAGCCAATGTGAAGGGCTACATACTGTATGATTCCAACAATATGATATTCTGGAAAAGGCAAAACTATGGAGACAGTAAAATGATCACTGACATTTTAGGCCAATCCTCTTCCTGAGGCTTTGGAGATACTGTATCTTCTGTCTCCGTTTTTTCTCTCATTCTTAAAGATTGAGACACTCCCCAAATTTCAGTCCTAAGCCCCCCACTTCTCTACATATTCTCCCTGGGAGTTCTCATTCACTCTTGATTTCATTTAGTTTTTCAACATACATTATTGAATACCTATTATGTGCCAGGTACTTGATTAGGTCCTGGTGACAGAGAGAGATGAATGAGTCATGAGGTCTTCCCTCAAGGAAGGAGATGGACAAAGTTTCAATACAATGTGGAGGGTAGAAGGAAGCCCTGGGTGAGGTAAGAGCACGTAAAAGCAATCATAGAAGGCTGCCTGGAGGAGTTGATGCTCAAGCTGACTGCTGTCAGGTACACTAGCAGTAAGCCAGGTGAATGAGGTGGGAAGAACATTCTGGTAGAAGAAATAACATGAAAAATACATGGAGGCAAGAGACATATCAAGGTACATTTGGGGAATTGGGTGTGGGGTGCAAAGGATGAGGTAAGAGAAATCCTCAAGCTGGCCTTGCAGGCTGTGATCCGGATTGTGGAGGGCTTTGTATGTCATATTTAGTAGGCTGGGCAAGGGAAAAGACAAATAACCTTTCTAGAATAGAATTTTAGAGACATTTCTCTGCAGTGTGAAAGGGCTGTGTGTTGGGGTGGGGGTGCAGGCTACAGACTAGGAAGACAGTTGAGAGGATTTGCAGTAAACCAGATGAGAGCTGATGGAGGCTGGGCTAGGGCAGTGCAGAGGGATGGGGACCAGGATAGATTAGCCAAATATAGAGAGACTCAGAAATGAGAAAATAAGTAGGGTAACGCATAGATGGAGGCTGGGAGGGGCGAGTATGGGCTGCTGCTGCTGAGGTCAGGTGCCACAGAAGGAGAAAGATTTGGAAAGAAGAGGAGAGGCAGCTTTGGACACAGTATATCCTTCAAGGCTGTTGACTTCCAAATTAATACCTCATCTCTGACTTTGGTTCTGAGTACTGAACTAGAATTTCCAGGGGCCCATAAAGCATTTCCACTTCTAGCCACCTGTCATCTCCAGCTCTATACAGTCCCCCAAGCTCTACAGAGGTGTTCCTTGCCCACCCCTCTCTGTTAATGACATCATCACCAAGCTGAGGGGTCTCCATTGCCCCCTCTAGCCGTGTTGACTCTACCCCATAATGCCCTTTGTGTCTGTGGCCTCTTGAGTCTCCCCTTTCTGCCAGGTGTCTCAGTGTTTCCTCTTTTCCTATCATTTCCATCCCAATCTTTCCTATTCTCTGTTTTGTTACTCCCACACTCAAAACTTTCAGTGGTCCCCCATGGCCTACTGATAAATACAAGTTTGTCTGGCTCTCAAGGCCCTCACAGTCCAGCACCAACTTACTTTTTGCTCTTACTTTTCACAACTTCCCCTCAGACACCCTTCTGTACTACTTACTTACCATTGCCCCCAACCACTGTGTGTTGTGTATCCAGACCACAGGCTGTCCTGCAGACTAAAATGCACCCCTCTCCTCTGTCTGTCGGGGCACACCCATCCCTCAAGGCCCTCATGAAACGTTTCCTCTTCAAACATCACATTTCTCAGTTAACTGCCTGTCTCATCTCTTTTAACAGGCACTAGGCACCTTGAGGGCAGCTTACAATCACCACGTGGTGAATTGATTGGTACTCAGTAAATGGGTGTTGAACTGAATTGGCTAAAAAACCATTCCTCAGATCAAGAACCTGCTGTGGCTCCCTATTGTTAAACATTGCAGAAATCTGTTCCTGTGGCATCCCAGGATTCATCTTAGGTATCTAACTTTCCTCTTCCACTGTTCCCCAAATATGTCTCACACTCAATTTCAGCTCTGTGTCAGAAGTGTGAAAGATATGAAAATGAATAAAATACCTCTTCCCTGCCTTCCCTTTCCTTACTACTGGGTAGATGAGCTATGCATACTAATCGCTAATACAGCATAATGCTAGTGTTAAGTTCTGCAGTAGCTTTCTCTCATGGGTCATCCTGCCTATCCTTTAAGACAGAAAGTCTAATTTTGTTCATAGTGCTAACCTGTGCAATTAAAGACAATTTTTTTAAATCCTTACCTGAGGATGTCTTTTTAAATTTTATTTTAGAGAGAGAGAGAGAAACATCAGTGTGAGAGAGAAACATTGGTTGCCTCCCATCTGCACCCTTCCCGGGAACTGAATCCGCAGCCTTTTGGTGTACGGGACAGCGCTCCAACCAGCCGAACCACCCGGCCAGGGAAACCTGTGCAGTTTTTTTAATCCTCACCTGAGGATATTTTTCCATTGATGTTTAGAGAGAGTGGAAGAGAGGGAGGGAGAGAGAGAGAAACATCCATGTGAGGGAGATACATTGGTTGGTTGCTTCTCGTATGTGCCCCCACTGGGGCCCCGGATCAATCCTGCAACCCAGGTACGTGCGCTTGACTGGGAATCGAACCTACCACCCTTCGGTGCATAGGCCGACGCTCTAACCACTAGCCAGGGCAACCTGCAGGGGGTTTCTTTGTTTTTGGTTTTTCCTCTTCATTAATTTTTTATTTTATTTTATTTTACTTTTTTGTTTAAAATATTACAGATGTCCCTTTCTCTCCCCAATACCCCACTCCATCCTGTCCCTCCCCCCCCCCCAGTCCCTCTCCCCACCGTTGCCCGAGTCCTTCGTTTGTGCATATATGCATATAAATTCTTTGGTTACTCTCTCCTCACTCACCCCCTTACCCCCCACCTTCCCTCTGACCTTCGTCAGCCTGATCCATGCTTCCATGTCATTGAATCTATTCTGTTCATCAGTTTATTAAGTTTAGATTCCACAAATAAGCGAGATCATGTGATGTTTGTCTTTCGCCGCCTGACTTATTTCACTTAGCATAATATTCTCCAGGTCCATCCGTACTGTCTTAAAGGGTACGAGATTCTTCTTTACAGCTGTGTAGTATTCCATGGTGTGAATGTCCCACGGCTTTTTTACCCACTCATCTACTGATGGGCCTTGGGCTGTTTCCAGATCTTAGCTATTGTAAACTGAGCTGCTATGAACATAGGGGAACCTGCACAGTTTTAAATGCTTTCCCAGACTAGGTTAGCCACGTGACAAAATTCTGGCCAGTGAGATGTACATGGAAGTACCCGGGTGGGGCTTCAGGAAAAATTTGCTAAAGGGGGCCAAGCCCAACTGGCACGTGCCCTTTCGTCTTACCATCCTTCAGTGTGGAATGCGGCCCCACTGCCAGGAGGTGTAGCAGCCAGTGTTTGAGCATAAGAATGACAACCTCGCCCTGGCCGGTGTGGCTTGGATGGTTGAGCGTTGTTCCATGCACGGAAAGGTTGTCTAGTCCCTGTCAGGGCATGTGGCGGGGTTGCAGGCTCGATCCCCAGTAGGGGGCGAGCAGGAGACGCCAATGATGTGTCTCTTTCACATTGACGCTTCCCTCTCTCTCTCTCTCTCTCTCTCCCTCTCTCTCTAAAAATCAATGAAGACATATTTTAAAAATATTTTTTAAAAAGAATGATAACCTCATTCTCTGATGGCAGAGCAAAAGGGTAGATGGGCTTGGAGTCCCTGGTGGCCGCTCGAAACAGGGATACAACGAGGGACTGCCCACCGTACAGGGACTGCTGACCTCCAGCTTCTGGCTACATCATGAACCCACTGCAGTTGGGTTTCTGTTACATGCAGTACTGACTGGTATGGTGAGATTTGTAAAATTTATCTAACTGTTGAGAATTTCCAACAGTGAAAAATGGCCCCAGAATGAAATCACACCGGATCAAGCTTTAATTTGTAATGAGCTTTTATGCTTATGAGGGCTTGTGTCACAGGTGGAGACAGTAAAGAAAGACTGGTCTGTAGCCCAGGTCAGTTGAAAGCACCATTCTTATTTTCTGAGAAAGGAAACCTCGCCTGGGAAAAGCTGTGGAAAGAGATGAATGACTTAATGGGCTGGAGAAGATGCCAAAAATGTCATTGAAGGACTACGTGTCTTCTGTGTTGATAGGCCGATCAGGACCAAGATGTTTTACCCTGTTAAGATAAAAGATGCTCAGATTAGGTGGAGGGAAAACCCAGGTGTTAAAATGCAGAGATTAGAACAGATTGTCAGCCTGTGCTTTCACAAACTCTGTGTCACCCTTACAGAAATTTCCTATAAGCCACAGCTTCCCGAAGGGCAAAACTTGGTTCCCAGTGGCGTACTAGACAATGTGAGACGGTCTACAGCACTAAGTAACATTGGATCTCATGCCAAGAAAGTTATTTTCTTTCCAGTTCTTTTTTTACATTGTCTATTTCTTGAATAGTTGTTGTATGCATTTGTACACATTTCAAGAGTGTATTTTGGCCCTAGTTTCTGGCCCTAGTTTCTCCTCTTTTGAGGCAACTGTTCTTGCTAGTTTCTTGTGTATTTTCCCAGATATGTATTATGCATTTACAAACATATAAATTCATATAGCCCCTTCTAAAAAACGAATGGAAGCATGCTATACACAATTTCTTTGTACCTTGTTTCTTTACATATTAGTGAGTTCCATTTAGTACATGTAGAGCTGCCGCATCCTACTCCATTGTGTGGCTGGTACGGAATTTACCTGGTTCCCTTATTGACGGACTTAGTTGATTCCAACCACTTCCTATTATAAGAATTTTTCCAGTAAATATCCTTGTACCTATTATCATTTTGAATATTAATGAATCCATGAGCTCAACAAATATTTGTTGAACACCTACTATTCACCAGGCCAGTTCTAGGCACCGAGGGTGGGGGATAGATTAGTGAACACAAAAGACCTCATATCATGGAGCTGCCATAGACTAAATCCCTACTAGTGAGTCAGGCTTTCCTTCAATCCCTCTAATAAAGTCAAGAAGAAAATCTCACTTTAGTGCCAAATGTCTTTAATAGCTTTCTAACTCTTGCTACTCTCTAAGATTGGGAGTGTTGGTTTCAGGATTAGAGTCTTTTGTGGGCCACAGAGTCAAGCTAGAGTTTAATAACAACACTTGTTTTTTATTGGATTTATTTTTACAAAGCAAATGATAGTGATGTTCCATCTAGCATCAACATATGAAAGTTCCGTTCAAAATATGAAGGTTCCTTTCAAAATAATTTAAGTTAAAAAAAAAGTGAGTCAATTTAAAGAATGGTAGGTAAGTAATAACACAGGTGGAATTTGGAGGTGGAAAAATCCCAGGAAGGCGATATCCAAATGATTGAGGTTAGGAAATCGCTGATATAAACAAAGCCAGGAGGAAAGGGGAGGCCCTTTATCCTGTAGTTGGTTTATTTTATTTTATTTTTTAAAAGATTTTTAAAAAATTGATTTTTAGAGAGAGAGGAAGGGAGAAGGAGAGAAACATTGATGTGAGAGGGAAACATTGATGGGCTGCTTCCTACACGCCTCCTACCGGGGAATGGAGCCCTCAGCCCAGGCATGTGCCCTGACTGGGAATCGAATGGGCAACATTTTGGTGCCTGGGACAAGGTCTAGTCAACTGAGCCACACTGGGCAGGGTGATGTTTATTTTTTATATCCTCACTCATCTTTGGTGTTGAAATGGTCTTGCCTCCATATTTCTTCCTGGGCAACTTATTTGTTTGTCATTTATTATTTGCTCTGTAATTCTGATGCTTAGATTTCACTGAGTTTTTGGTCATGAGACATTTTTGTGCAACTGTTATCAATTAGTATTCTCTCAGAAAATCTTTTTCTTTTGAATTCCCCAGATGCCCCAGCCTCTTTGTCATTGCTGGCTCTGGAGATATTTGGAGCCGCCTCTGCCAGGGGCGTTCAGGCATTACCCTTAGTCAGATTTTGATAATCTGGCTGAGGCTTGTTCAATAACTCTCTTAAAATATAATATGATGAAACAACCAAGCCCAAATAGGCCTTCGAGGAGAATTCAAAGCCATAATCTTCTGAACAATTCCCTACAACCACCAGTGGGCCTATAATCACCCACAGTTTGTTAGCTAAAGACATAAACAATTAGCTTGGTGGTTGCAAATATAAGTGCTTTTCTTACATGGGCTCTTTATGACAAGTAGGTGGTAGTAAGTTGGTAATACTGCTTGTCAGCTGTGGGCAGAGGGTTGGCGATGCCTCAAGGCCAGAGGCAGAGAACCTTTGTGGGGGGAGATAAGGGGCCAGGACCCAATGGAGGGGGTAGTTGGGGTATAGGGGCAAGCAGAGCTGTAGGCACCAAAGGAACACCTGGGTACTAGGAAAATGAGAAACAACAAAAAGTAAGGCCATCCAGTAGCAGTTAAATCTTCGAGCTTTGAAATCTGGTGGACTTTAACTGCAGATCATTAATTGCTGAGGACCTACCATGTACCAGGCACCGATCTAAGCATTTTACAAGTACAAATTCAATGGTTCTCAAACTTTTTTTTCCTCACTGGAGGACATGCTTTCACTGACTTTTTTTGATTTTTTTTTTTTTTTAAATAGAGAGAGGAAGGGAGAGGGAGAAACGTTCATCAGCTGGGGATTGAATCTGCAACCTGGGTATGTGCCCTGACCAGGAATGGAACCCATGACGTTTCATTGTACAGGACGACGCTCCTACCAACTGAACCACACTAGTCAGGGCTCTCAAACTTTTTAGCTCACTCTTAAAATTTTTGGAAGACTCCCAAAGAGCTTTTGCTTCTGTGGATTATATCTGGTGTTGTTTAACGACTTTTTCACTGGTGGGGAGAAATCCTGATTTGTAGCATTTGCCAATTCTCATGGTGTAAATACTTCCACCATGGCCATTTTCAAGATTCCAACCTACCATAAGAAATGTGAAGTGTGGAAAGAAGTGCACAGTCAACTCTCCCAAGCAAGTGCAAGCTGACTCCAGTACACTGCTGGAATATTTATTGATATTTAAAGTATGAGAAGTTAAAATTGAGAAAATAAAAATATGCAGTCATTAAAAATACTAATAACAAACCCATTACATATTAGCATAACATTCTTTGTGAAAATAACATTTTCTAAAATAAAAAACATTTAGTTAAAAAGTGACTTTTTAAGATATATATGTTTCCAACTTCATTTAATGTCTGGTTTAATTAAAGACAGCTGGATTCATATATGTGCATTCGATCTGATGTGATATAACACACCATATGATCTCTGAATAACACTGTAGGGCAATAAAGGTAAATAATGTCTTACTATTACTATGAAAATAGTTTTGACCTCATGGATGCCCAGAAAGAGTCCTGGGGACTTCTGGGGGTCTGTGGACCACACTTTGAGAATTGCTTTACTAATGCCTTTAATTTTCCAAACAGCCCAAAGAGGTAGGTTTCTAATTGTCCTGATTTTACAGATGGGGAAACTGAGGCATGGAGAAGTTAAGTAACTTACCCAAGGGTACTTAGCTAGAAAGTGGAAGTCAGAATTCAAACAAAGTCAGTTTATAGTGATGGGATTGAGTTGGTGACTGTCACTTACTAGATGTGTGAGCGTAGGGAAAATTAGCCACTCTTAGCTTGAGGTATTGTCATTTGATTAACCCACTGTGATCTCCTAGGTTGGATTAGACTTGACTTTCTATCTGATGGGCTCCTTATCTGTGCACCCTTAGCATTCTCCCTCTTTCCTGCCCTCATTGCACTGTGTGCCACACTACAGTGGCGTTGTCTAATCATCCCCATTGGGCTGTATACTCCACGAGGGCAAACAACACATCTACCTTGATTATAATTGTCTCATTGGGGTCTGGAACAAATGCTGGAAAATCTTTGCTGAAGAAAGAAATGAATAAATAAGTGAGTGAAGGCAGGATGTAGTCCATCCTACTCAGAATCCTCTGTGGCTCCAGGGAGGGAGAGAGAAATGAGGACAGGGGAAGAGAAGGGGGTTATGGTGCACTTGTATACACTTGCCCAAGCCTATTGCATCATCATAATCACATAATTAATCACAGACTAAGAAAGGCCTCCTCCTAAATTCTGCAGAGCATTCTGATCATCCCCTTTTTGCCTGGAGTCACTTATACTCAATGTGCCCATCACTTGGCACTCAGACACTCAGTTTAAAAGTCCCTCCAGATTTTATTTTATTATTATTATTTTTTAAAATATATCTTTATTGATTTCAGAGAGAGGAGAGGAGAGGGAGAGAGAGAGATAGAAACATCAATGTTGAGAGAGTCATTGATTGGCCGCAGTCCGCAAACCGGGCATGTGCCCTGACCGGGAATCGAACCCCGATCACCTGGATCCTAGGTCGATGCTTAACCACTGAGCCACGCCCGGCCGGGCTTTATTTTATTTTTTAAAAATATATCTTTATTGATTTCAGAGAAAGGAAAGGAGAGGGAGAGAGAGAGAGAAACATCAGTGATGAGAGAGTCACCGATCAGCTGCCTCCTGCATGCCCCTGACTGGGGATCGAGCCCTCAACCCGGGCATGTGTCCTGACCGGAACTGAACCCCGATGGCCTGGATCCTAGGTCGATGCTCAACCACTGAGCCACGCCCGGCTGGGCCAGATTTAAAAAATAAAATAAAATAATAATATCTACTCTTTACTGAATTTTAAAAATATGTTTTTATTGATTTTTAGGAAGGAAGGAAGAGAGAGGGAGGAGGGAGAGAGAGAGAGGAACATTGATGAGAGAGAAACATTGATCGGCTGCCTCCTGCACCCTCCCAATGGGGATCGAGTCTGAAACCCAGGCCCTTGTTCTGACCAGGAATCGAACCAGCGACCTCTTGGTGCATGGGTCAACGCTCAACCACTGAGCCACACCAGCCAGGCTCTCCAGATATTCTTTATCCTTCTAGAAAATTCTGCATCTCCCCCTGTGCTGCTGGGGGGTATGATTGGGGAGCTCTCTTCCTTTTTCCTTTATATCCTGGGCTTTGTTATCAGCAATTTCCCTACCCTTTTCTAGAACCCTTAAACCTTTAAATCTCATCACCTCTAGAAAGGGTCAGGCATGAAAGAATGGAATTGTTTTGCTCCAGTGCCTCACATTACCTGTCACCTAATTAATGGCTGCACTTTGGAGATTGAGGACCCTGGGGAGAAAGTGGCCTGGCAGGTGGGAACAGTAGGATTGAGGCCATCTCCCTGGGCTGGAGCCTCTCAGCTTCCTCTTTCGTTATCTATACGGTCCTTTCCAACAGTGACCTTCTAGGATTCTCAGAAGCCTGCGAGGAGAAGTGTGATTGTGGGGGAGGGAGGGAGACAGTACAGAGACAATCAACCAGGATTCTGCCTGGAAGGTCATGAGGTTGAGCTCTGGCACCAGAAACCTTTAAGAAGCTGCAAAAAGGAACTGAGAAAACAGCCAGGAGTCTTCATCATGGAGTTCCTGGAATTCTGCTTTGTATGTGAGCTTCCAGCAGCAGCCAAGGCACCTCTGACTAACAGGAGATGAGAATGGGAAGTGAGAGGGTGGGTGGAGAGAGAGCTAGGCCTGACAGCTCTCCAGGCACTGCCAGCCCACAGACTGGCTCCAGGTTTCCTCTGAGAGCTGACCTGGGTCTACCCAGAACCCCACCCATGAAGGTGGGTGGCTACAGGAGGCCGGGCAAATCAATAGGTCAGGCTCTCTTCCCACCCAGGATCAAGCTCTCTGCCTACCTGGTCTGGAGCAGGCAACCAAACTGAGGCAGTTATCTGTAGAAGGTCATCTTTAAAATATGACCCTTACCCAGGAAGGAACACCTGACCCCATGACCATTTTTATGCTTTGGTAGTTGTCATCTTGGAAGATACTTCGAGCCTGGCCTGGGCCACAGGACTGATGGATTTCAGTAGGAAGGGGGAGGAGGGAGTGGGAACAGCAGTTGAGTAGGAGTGGGGCTGAGGTTCTTAAGGAACAGGAACAGTTGGGATCAGAGCGATACCCCAGGTTGCAGACAAACCCAAGGATCCCATTTTCTCCCTTCACCCAACATCAGTGCAGGTGATAACTTGCTAAAATAAAAATCCAGGGTAGCCTTGGTGTATTCTTGTCTTCTCACACTGTATCACAAGAGTCTTTCACATGTCTGTCTTCCGTCTAATTTGTGAGCTCCTAGAGGACAGAGGACTGGGCTGTACCCATGTCTTGTACTGGGCCTGACACTCAGGGAGGGCTCAATAGGTAGTAGATGAATGAATGAATGAATGAATGAATGAATGAATGAATGAAGCTGCAAACATGAAGACTAGAGTCAGGAGTGGGATGTTGTTGGGAGGAAGCAATGCAGCCAGGAGGAGCTAAAAGCAAAGGCAGATTGTGGAGAGGAGTGGATGCATGCTTCCTGTTGCTACTTACCTTGTTCTAGGGGCTTAGGGCAGCTTTCTACTCCTCCTTCTCTCCCTGACTGCTGCCCTGGTCTCTAAATGCTCAGAAAAGGTGGTTAATCCATCCATTCAACAAATATTTATTGAGCGCCTGCCCTGACAAGCCCTGGGTTCTGCATAATTAGGAAGGAGACCTACACATTGCCTGCCTCAGAGAGCTCCCAGTCTAGAGTCAGTAAATAAGCAATTATAATGAGCTGTGAGAAGTTCTGTGACCTGGTAGGTCTCATAGGGCTGGGGTGACTGTATGATTTATTATCCTAATTGGGACACTTTTGAGAGTTAAAGTGATAGTTGCACGGTGAATTCTCCAGGAAGCAGATTCTGAGAAAGAGATTCGAGTGCAGAAAGTTCCTGAGGAGTGCTTTGGGCATCAGCACCTGTGGAAAGGAAGGGACAGAAGCCAGATTGGGCAGACGGAGAAGCTGAGATGTGACACAGTCTCAATGAAGGCCTCAGTCAACCCCAAGGGCGCCCAGAGCTGAGCGGGCCCTGCAGCCTCATCTCCAGTTGGGTGAGGGGGCCTGGCTCTTATATCATCTTGTTGATCAATCGTTAGATACTGGCTGGCTCTGGAAGGAGGTGTGACCTTAGGTGAGCCTGTTTTCTTCAGTCCCCAAGGAGGGTTGACAGTTGAAGGCATCTCCTGGCAGCATTCCTGACAGCTAGGGATTTGGGTAGTGCCTCACAGCGTCTGCCACTGGGGCACTGATGACAAACATGGGCAGACAACAGGTGTAAACCAGGCTGTCTCAGGTGCCCACAGCAGGAGCACCTGCTGGGTCTTTCGGCTAGAACCCTGTGCCAGTGCAGGGTGGCATAAAGCTCCGGGCAGCAGGAACAAGCTCAGGTTATTCAGTCTGCAGCCTTTTCATTGAGAGCTCTCCTCCTTTCCCTCACCTGTTTGCTTTTTAGGACCACCTGTGGCTTTCACATGCATGACTTCATTCCGTTCACACTTATCCTATCATTTAATTTGCAGTGAGCCCTGGCCAGTGTGGCTCAGTTGGATGGGCATCGTCCTTTGTACTGAAAGGTTGCCGGTTCACTTTCTGGTCAGGGCACATGCCAGGCTGTGGACTCCATCCTCGGTAGAGGGCGTGCAGGAGACAGCTGATCGATGTTCTGCTCTCATATTGATAATTTTCTCTCTCTCCCTCTCCCTTCTTCTCTCTCTAAAAAAATTTTAAAAATCAATAAAAAAATCTTTTAAAATTTGCAGTGAGGTGGGTGTAATTATTATTCTCAACCCCACATCCAAACTGTAAGGGAGTCCTTTTGCTGTTACCTCTAAAACAGAGCCCCAAACCATTTACATTCTCCATCTCCACCACCTCCAGCATGGTGCAAACCACCGCCACCTCTCTCCTGACGCCTGATATCGATTTGGTTGTGAAGCAAAGTGGTCAACAGCGTGAAGCTGCTGAAAAAGTCAGGTGACAACGTGAACAACAACAGCAGCAACAACAACAAAGAACACCAAAGGAGCCCCAGGTAGAGCACGTGCACTAAAAAATCTTCAGGGAGGCCCCAAACATATTCGATCTGAAAAAAATCAGCACATGACCTAAGTGTTGAGGATTCTCTCTTACGAATAAATTGAGAGGCAGGAGAGCACAGTGGTGAGCAGCGTGGCTCCTGAGCTTTATGTAACCAAAGGCCAGCTTCTTGATTTCTCTCCGTCTCAGTTTCCTTGTCTGTGAAACAGGCTAACGATAACAGAACTGTTATAGAGGACTATTAGGAGAAGTAGTGAGTAACTTGGTATGACATTTAGAACAGTGGTAGGGGCACACAGGAAGTGCTCTACCAGGGTTAGCTAGTGGTTTTACCCTCTGAGCTGCTATCTTGGTCCACATTCCGCATGGCTGGTGCCCCTTCTGGTCCCTGCCTTTCTTCTGTTCCCGTCTCTGACACTCTCTACCAACTCCCACGTGGAGCCACGTATCCATTCAGCAAATATTTTTTGAGTGCCTACCCATGCACCAGGTGCTGAACTCTTGTTTTATTCGTCTACAGCCCACAAGTCCTTGAGCTAGTGGACAGGCTGCCCCGGGCTTGTTTTCACTAGAGATGGGAGGCTCTGTCTCCAGCCATTTCTTGTTCATGCTCAGGGTCCCCCAGATGGAAAGCCAGCTTCCGTGGGGCTCAGCTACCACTTGGGCCTTCAGCTGATGGCTGAGAGTGAGCATCGGGAATGACCCCATGGGCCCTTCCTCTTGGACTCAAAAGGGCTCAGTGGGAGAGGAGGACCTTTGCAGCATAGGACCTGCTCTCTCACGTGGCTGCATGCTCCACATGGTTCTGACCTTGGCCGTGGCCTTACGTGCTCCTGACCTGTGCCTCCTCTTCTTGGATGTCCCTCCCTATCTCAGCGAGGCCCTGGAAGGGATGAGGGAGGAGTAAGAGGAATAGACCAGAGAGAGCAGGGGCAGAGCAAGTGGAAGAAAGGACTGAGGCCCAGTGAGACAAGAGGGTTGAAAGGGAGGAAGGGTGAGAGGATGCTGATGATGAATTAATGCATTTGATGCCTTAATTCACACACTAGCCTTTTGAGGTCAGTGCTATTATCGTTCCCACTTCAAAGGGGAGGAGTCTGAGGCAAAGCTGGCTTATGAAACTTGCCCAAAGCCTTATGGCTTTAAGTGGCAGAGCTGGGATTTGAACTCAAAGGCGCCCTGGAAGGGGAAGGGCGCAAACGTCCCAAAGGGGCATCCTAAGGGCAGGCACCTGGCATATAGATGGCAGGCAATGAGTAGTGTTGAATGCATGGTGGTGCAGGGGGTAGGGGCTGGAGGCTATGGACTGGCTCTTCGCATAGATCCTGGTATCTGTTGGCACTGGCCAGTGAAGCACCAGGTCTTCCCCACCAAGTAATTGCCCAGCCACCTTGGCCAGAGGGAGACCTGGACTCACCAGTTCTGTGTCGGCTGAGCCTTCACTACCTGTGTAAGGAGGAGGCGATGACTTGTGTGGGCACAGCTTGACATCGGTCACTTCCTACCCTTGGGACCAGAAGAGAGGCACTTGCCTAACTTTCCTCCATCGTAAAATAGGAGTAAGTGGCCAGTCCTCATGGGGTTGTTGTGAAGCTAAAACTGCACAGGGGCAGAGCCCTGCTCAGTCAGGGAGGCAATAAAGAGATGCTGTTATGATTATGGCCCCTCTCCTGGTCACCAGCTCTACTGTGCTGATGGCTGAGTCTTTACAGTTTACAAAGCCCTTTCTGCTCCCATCTCAGCCTCACTTGGATCCCCTCAGCAGGTGGGCAGCCACTGTGGAACCTTCCTCTGTTTCACAGATGAGTGAACTGAAGCCCAGGGGGTCAGAGAGGAGGAGGCGGCCCTGCCGAGGTCTGTAGGGGGCCTGTGGGGGTGTCAAGAAGAGAGTGCCCCCTCTGGGTCCTGGAGCTCAGTGTGGCCTGCCTGCCCGCCCCTCCTCCCTCAGCCACGAAGCCCATCAGCATGGCTGGGATCTCTTGGCCCATATCTGGTCCCCATGTCCCGTTCCAGCAGCAGCCTGACCTCGTCCACTTGGAGAAAAACAGGAAGCTGGGCTCTGCCAGGAATCAGAACACACCCTTCCTCAGCCCTGGGCTGGGAGGACACTGCGGTGGTGGGGGGCTCTGGGGCGGACATGGGGCAGAGTGTGGGATAGTGGCTCTGCAGGCCAAGCCAGGGTGGCCCGGGCTTCGCTGCCTTGCCAAAGAGCGTGGCTTCATAGGCTAGGTGGGCTTAGGAGGAGGAACCCCTGGCCTTCCTCTCCTGTGTGGGGACAGAATTCTAGGGCACCAGGGCCACAAAAGACTTTTGCCTTGGTGGACTCCTTCCTCCATAAGAAAATATTAAAAAGTATATTATACAACTGCATTGGTATAAAGATGAATATAATCTGAGCTGGACTCATGATGATATAGTCATTATTATTTTATTCAATTTATCTTCTGATATTAAAAGAAAGTAAAATAAAAGCATTTGGGCCCCTTAAAGTATTGTGGGCCTTGTGCCTAAAGGATGAGCCAGCCCTGTGGGGGCAGCTCCTAGCACTTTCCTGGCCTGCAGAAGCTGTGTCGTCCCCCTCTCCCCCCACCCCCCATGGCCACCTAGCACAGAGATTAGCACTCAGACATTAAGGGGAAAGCCTGGTTCAGCCTAGAAATAAAACCTCGCTGAGCCTCAGTTTCCTCTTTTGTGGAATGAAAGCATCTGTCTCCTGATGCTCTTACGAGATGATCCTGTGAAAAGTGTCTGGCCCAGAGCCTGCCAAGGAGGGTCCCTATTGTTTTCACAGCCTATTGAGCCTCAGAGCCCAGGGAGACCACAGCAGCTGCAAGGTACCAAGCGTGGGGTTTGGGGACATCCAGCATTTCTACATCCTTAACTTTTCCCTCCTATCTTGTCTGTCTCTCTTGGACCCTTCAGAGTCAGACCCAAGGCAACAATGAACTAATGTTGCCTTCACCCTGTTTGCTCTGAGAGGATACTGACCGTCAGAGAGGTTAGGTACCTTGTCCAAGGTCACACAGCTCACAAGGACAGAACTGGGACAAGAGTTTAGATCTGACACCCCAAGATGGTCTTGCCAACGGGTGTGTATGTTGGGGAGGCTCTTGAGACAAGGTGGATGACAAGGGTTGCAGTGACTGTGGAAGGGCTCAGGATCTTGATGGGGTGTGCTGGCAGGCGCCTCATCAGTGCAGCAGATCTCTCTCTAGCTGTCCCCCAAGGGATCTCTGAGGAGCTGGACTTTGTCTGTGCCCTGCTGGGTGCCCTGCACTCCTCACCCCCTTCCTGTGCCCCTGATCGTCTACACCAGCTGTTTCCTCCTGGCAACATAGTAGGTCAGGTACCTCCTGGGTGCAGAACTCAGGGAACAAAGTGGCTAAGAGAACAGCCACTATTTTATGTCAGAGTTTAGTCATCTTTAATTTTAAACTTTTTATTGGAAAACAATTTGCTATCTTTAAATCTACATAATCTCACAAATAGAAATACATGGAAAAGCTGGTATTCATGTTAGATTTCACTGAAGAAGACTGAGACCACACATATTGTTTAAGCACAAAAAGTAATCCCTATGTAGCGTCCAGAGGATGGGCTTTAAAAACCTTGAAGGAGAGGCTGAATTTCCAGCTAGCAGGGATGGTTTGGGTTAAGCTTTTCATTTCTGTGATGTTTCTAATTAAAATCTTCCAGTTCCTCTGGCTGAGTTAGGCCACATTAGGTTCTCGTTATTTTGGTATTGCCTAAGAATCTGAGCTGGGGCTGGGTGACAGATGTGCTCCTCAGCCCTGTACCCATGGACTCTGTGGGCTGGTGGCCTGAGATGCCACTGGCCTAGCGCCTCCTTTGCCAGAGGAGGATGAGGGTAGGGGTGGAAGGACAGGTCACACAGCTGGTGGCCGCTGAGGCTGGCAGTGAATCCTTGCTGGGATTTTAATGACCCAAATCTGATCCTGTCACTGCTCTGCCTGAAACCCTCAGGGGCCTTCTCTGGCTCTTCCAATAGAGGGGGAGGCTGGGCAGCCTGCTCAGGCCCCTTCCAGCCCAGTAGGGTAAGGCCCCTGCCCCCCGGAACCAGGCTGCTTTGTTCGCCAGGTCTCACTGCCTCACTTCCCACCACTCTGGTTGAAGCAGGTCCTGCTGCTGTTACTCCCCATTCCAGCCTCCAGTTGGCCGCCTTCACAGCCTTCTGCATCTGGAAATGACCCATTTACATGCACAAATGTTTGAGTACAATCTTTGGATAGAGCCCCACTGGATTGTAAGCTCTCTGGGGACGGGCCTTGTCCTGTCCTGCTCACCACTCTGCACCGAGCGCCCAGCTCAGTGCCCAGCCCACAGGAGGCACCCAGGAAATATTTGTTGAGGCCATTTTTGCACTGGGGCATGCAGTAATAATCCACACCAATGGCTTCAACAAACATTTACCGGAAGACAGGCTTAGGGGTCTCACAGACTGGGGTTCCTGTTCCATCTCAGGGTTGTCATCTTCAAAGTGCAGATAATCGCTCCTGGCTCGTTTCGCAACTATGGAGAAAGAGAGACAACGCACAGAGACGCCTGGTGTGGCAGAGCACGCACTCAGCAAACGCAAGCAGCTGTGATAAGGATTCCCTCTGGCGACAGGGTGGGTGAGGGTGAGGCCCAGGATCCACTGCACGAGACCCCACAGGTTTGTCTACATGAATAGTGGACATTCATCACCACAGCCACAGAGGTTTCACCCCTTGTTGGATTCGTCTGACTTAGAATGGTATTACTGCCATGGTTTTCAGACTTGGCTGTATGTTGGAATCAAAGGGGAGTTTTTAAAAAAATCCTAATGCCTGAACTCAGCCCCAGAGATTCTAATGTAATTGATCTGGGGCATGGCCTCGCCATCAGGACTTTTAAGTGACCCCAGGTGACTCTACAGTGCAGCCAAGGGTGAGAACTACTCCAGGGGTGACTTCAGGGGCCTCCTCACTTCTCACCACTTTCTTCCCACCTGCCTGAAATTTATTTGGCACAACACAGAGGTTTTCATGGCACAATGGAGACAAATGGTTTAAAACGAAAAGGGTGAATTGAACAGAGAAACGGCTGAATCTCTTTCCCACACAGGCTCCATCAGTCAGCTGTCAGATTCTTTTCTGCCTTCCTAGCAGGAAGGGGAGTAGAGCAGAAGGGCTGGGTTCTGGAAGTGGGAAGGGAAAGGGAGATAGGATCTGGGGTCTGGAGACCCATGTCCTAACCTCTGCTTTGCCACTGTGTAAATATGGACAAATCACCCCTCTCCCCCACCCTGAGTCTCAGTTCCCTCTCCATAAAATGACATTCTTTTGGCATCCTAGAGCCAGGGCCAATTCCACAGTCCCTAAGAACCAGCCTGCCAGCAAACCTAAAGCCTGCACATCCATGCAGCTCCCTTGGATTCTAGCTTGCCCTGTTTCTGAAATTTATTTGTTTAGCACAATCGAGTTATTATAAAGCTTAATTCCCAGAAGACATCACTGTACTTTTGAGGTTATGAAACAACTCAAAGTAAATTTATGAGGTGTCGACAAGTAGAGGTCGTGGGGGATCAGCCTTTTATTGCATAAACGAGAATCTTCTACATCAGCTGGAGGCTTATCAGCAGTTAGATGTTGCCTAAGAGTAAAAATGTTTCCTCTTTTGAGTAGGTCACTGCGGAGCCACTGTAATGATTTTTTAATGCAAGTTATTTAAAGGGACCCCTGTTCTTGTTCCTTGTTTCTTGGAAGAAAGTAAATGGAAATTCCAAAAAAAAAGACAGGAGTCCTATAAAGCACTTTTTTTTGTTTTGTTAATACTCACCTGAGGTTATTTTTTCCTTGGATTATTTTTAGAAAGAGTGGACAGGAGGGGGGGAAGGGGATAGAGAAACATTGATGTGCAAGAGGCACATCGATTGGTTGCCTCCCTCACCTGGGGCAGGGGATCAAACCTGCAACCCAGGTATATGCCCTTGGCTGGGAATTGAACCCAAGACCTTCAGTGCATGGGCCAAGGCTCTAACTGCTTAGCCACACCAGTCAGGGCCTATAAAGCACTTTTAATGAGACACAGGAATGAGTAGGGCTGAGGTAGGAGAATGTCCTGGAACCAGCCTGAAGGGTGGGCCCAGGAAGGCATCCCTGGGCAACCACTCTTAGCTTTCAGATTTTTCCCCAAGGTCAGTGCTGAGGGCTTCCCAGCCATGCAGCTCAATCAGGCCACAACAGTTGCACAAATCACAACCAGCTAGCACCAGTCCAATCCGGCCCAAGTCCAACTTTTTTGAATGTTAGAACTTGCACATTTGAGGTCAATCTCTGTTGGACACAAAGAGAAAGGGTATTCGGGAAAGGACAAACTTTTTCCAGAAACTCTCTGGCACCCAGCCCCCTCCCCCCTAATTCAGAGATGGGAGCACATCCAAAGCAAGGCAACCTCACGAAGACTGCTCAGATACCCTGGGAAAATTTCCCAGATGAAATCCACTCAGTCATCTCAAAATCTGCATTGGCTGAGTCTCCTTGTGCCTAGCACTGGGTTAGATGCTCAGATCAGAGTTGGGAGGTAAGTAAACCTGACATTAGCCCTGTGCTCTCTCTGCAAGGAGGTTGAACAATTCTGTGTTCCAGGCACTGTGAATTCAGACTGGGGGTTGAGAGGTGCAGAAGACCTGCCTTATTCTGGAGGGGTTCTCAGTCCATGGGGGAGACAGGCAACAGACCTGGCTTGACTAACCTGCTGCCCTGGGGCTGGACCCCACCTGGACAGACCCTGGCTCTTGATTTCACTCACAGCGATCCTTAGGTTCCTATACCCCACTAGCTGCCTGAGGGGCTATCTGGTCGAGCCAGTCTCCGAATAATTTATCTTGATTACTGAGTTTTTTGGCATCTCCTGAAATTTTGCTCTTGAGACAAATGCCTAACTCATGTAACCTTAATTGAGACCCAGACAGACTTCTTACTGATGGCCACACATATACAAGCAGCTGCAGGCCAGAGGGGTGAGTGCTTGGAACAGAGCCCCATGAGAGTTTACAGGGACACTTGCCTAATTCTAGGGGCGGTGCTTCCCAAAGTGCTCTGTGAAACATCAATCCTATGAGGTGCTCCTCCAAAAGAAAAGATTTGTGGGCAAATATGTTTGGGAAATGGTGCACACTCTACCTTCCCCTTTAGATATTTACAATGGAAGTGATCACAATGAAGGCTCTGAGATTCCTGAATGAGAAAACGTTACTTTTCTAGCCCCATCATCTGTGGCTACTTAGCTGGGTCTGCTCAGGCAAGTTTATTGATGTTTCTTAAAGTGAAATGAGAGGGCCCTTATCTCCGAATCTCTTGAGGGTGCTTGTCAGAAATACAAAATCCCCAGCCCTGCTGCAGACTTTCTGAGTCAGCCTCTGGAGCCAGGACCCGGGACTCTGCTTTGAATTAGCTCCCGGTTGATTGCCATGCATGCTCAAGCTGAGAACTCCAGGTAGATCTTCCCAGGCCTTGGCTTTTTCTCAGAATGTTGTAAAGATCAATATGTAAACTTGACTAAAAAATTAGTCAAAAAGAAACTTAGACACTTCCCAGTTCATTCTACGAGGCCAGGATTACCCTGATAACAAAATCAGGCAAAGACATCACAAGAAGAGAAAACTATGGATCAATATATATGTAATGAATGTAGATGAAGAAATCCTCAACAAAATTCTAGCAAACCAAATCCAGCAACATAGCAGAAGGATTATATACCATGACCAAGTAAGATTTATCCCAGAAATGCAGTTGGCTTAACATCCAAAAATCAGTGAATGTAATACACCATATCAACAGAATAAAAGACAAAAACCATATGATTATCTCAATACATGTGGAAGAAGCATTTGACAAAATCCAACATCCCTTTATGCTAAAAGCACTCAAGCTAGGAATAGTAAAGAACTTCCTCAATTTGATTAAGGGCATTTTTACCCACAGTTAACACACTTAATGGCGACAGACCGAATGATTTCCCTCTATGAAGGAACAAACACAACAAGGATGTCTGTTCAATATTGTACTGAGCAAAGAGCAGAATGATGATTGCCGGGGGCTGGGGCAGGGGGAAATGGGGAGCTGTTGTTCAGTGGGTATAAAGTTTCAGTTATGCAAGATGAAGAAATTCTAGAGATGTGCTGTATAGCATAGTGGCTATGGTTAACAACACTGTATTGTGTACTTTAAAAAATTTTTTAAGAGGGTAGATCTCATGTTAACTGTTCTCACCACCAAAACCAAACCAAAACAAAAGAATATGAAGAAAGATTTGTAGGTGATGGATATATTTATTACCTTGATTGTGGTGACGGTTTCATAGGTGTATATATATGTAAAAATTCATCAAATTGTATGCATTAAATATCTGCTGATTTTTGGTATATCAATTATACCTCAATCAAGCTGTTGAAAACAAACAGACCAACAAGCCAAAGCCAAAACAAAACATAGAATTGGAGGGTCCAGCCAGAGCAATTGGGGTAGGGGGTGGGGAATGAAATAGAAGGCATCCAGACTGGAAAGGAAGGAGTAAAACTATCTATTATCTCAGATGACATGATATTTTATATAGAAAAGCCTAAGAAATCCATCCAAAAACTACTAGAACTAATAAGCAAGTAAAGCAAGGTTGCCAGATATATAAATCAGTTGTATTTTTCTACACTTGCAATGAACAACCTGAAAATAATTTCATTTACAATAGCATCCAAAAGAATAAAATATTTAGGAATAAATTTAACAAAAGAAATGCAAACTTTATACTCTTGAAAACGTTGTACTTTTGAAAACTGTCTTATTTCCAGAAGTTGATAAGCTGATTCTAAAATACATATGAAAACTCAAGGGATCCATAATTGTCAGAAATATTTTAAAAAAGAGCAAAGTTGGAGGACTCACACTTCCCAATTTCAAAACTTACTACAAAGCTACAGTAATCAAGTAATCCAGACAGTGTGATACTGGCATAGGGATAGACATAGATATCAGTGGAATAAAACTGAGAGTCCAGAAATAAACCCTCACATTTATGGTTAATTGATTTTTAGCATGGATATCAAAACAATTCAATGGGGAAAGAATTTCAACAAATGGTGCTGGAACAACTAGATATCCACATACAAAAGAATGAAGTTGGATCCCTACTTCACACTATATATATAAATTAATTCAAAATGGATTAAAGACCTACATGTAAACTTTTAGAAGAAAACATAGTACAGGGGTAAATCTTCATGATCTTGGATTAGCCAGGGGTGGGGACCGTATGGCCCTCGAGCCCATTTGGTCTGGCCCTGCCAAGGCAACCGCAGGCGGGGCTCGAAATTAAGAAATTCAATTAAATGTTTGACCAAATACAGCAGGCTAATTTTTAAGTTGATATTTTTGTATGGCCCGAGAATGTTACAAATATCCAAAAGGCCCTTGGCAGAAAAAAGATTCCCCACCCCGGATGAGGCAATGGTTTCTTTTCTTTCCTTTTTAAATCCTCACTTGAGGATTTTTTTCCCATTACTTTTCAGAGAGTGGAAGGGAGAGAAAGAGAGAAAGAAAAACATTGATGTGTGAGAGACATCGATTGGTTGCCTCCCGCACTGGGGCCTGGGATGGAGCCTGCAACCCAGGTACATGCCCTTGGCCGGATTCCGTCCGTGAGCCACCCCTCTAACCACTGAGCCAAACCAGCTAGGGCTATGGTTTCTCAATATGACACCCAAAGCACAAGCAACAAAAGAAAAAAAGTAGATAAATTGAACCTCATCAAAATTTTAAACTTTTGTGCTTTAAAGACACCATTAAGAAAGTGAAAGACAACTCATAGAATGGGAGAAAATATTTGCAAATCATGTATCTGATAAGGGTTTAGTATCTAGAATATGTAAAGCACTCTTACAATTCAATAATAAAAAACAGATAGCCCAATTTAAAAACAAGCAAAGGAAGCCTGGCTAAGTAGCTCAGTTGGTTTGAGCACTGGCCCAAAATGCCAGGGTTGTGGGTTCCATCCCCCTCAGGGCACATACAGGAATCAATCAATAAATGCTTGAATGGGTGGAACAACAAATTGATGTTTCTCTCTCTCTCTTTCTCTCCCTAAAAAATCAATCAACAAAACAATAAAAATAAAATAAAAACAGGCAAAGGACCTGATAGAACCCCCCTACACACACCGAAAGACATACAAATGGCCAATAAACACATGAAAAAATGCTCAACACCATTAGTCGTAAGGGAAATGCAAATCAAAGCCATAATGAGACACCACTTTGTTCTACTAAGATAGTTGTTGTTATAATAATAATAATAATAATAATAATATTCAGGCAATAATAAGTTGGTGAGGATGTGGAGAAATACACTCTTGGTGTGAATATAAAGGGCGCAGCTACTTGGAAAATGGTAATAAACTCATCTAACCCTACTTGAGGCCCTGACAAACCTCTGACTGATGGCAATACACACACAAGCAGCTGCAGGCCGGAGGGATGAGTCTCTCAGAAGGTTAAACACAGAGTTACCGTGTGACCTGGCAATTCTGCTCCTAGGTATGTACCCAAGAGAATTAAAAACATACACACACACAGAAACTTGTACGTGTATGTTCACAGCAGTATTATTCATAATAGCTCCAAAGTGGAAACAACCCAAATGCCCACCAATGGATGAACAGGTCTATAAAATGCGGTATATTCACACAATGGGATATTATTCAGCAATAAAAAAGAATAAAGTACCGATTCATGCTGCACTTGCATGAGTCAGTATAGCTACCCATGTGCTAAGTGAAAGGAGCCAGGCACTAAGGGACATACATTGTAGGACCCTATTTATACAAAATGTCCAGAAAAAGTGAATCTATAGAGACAGAAAGTAGATTGGTTTGGGGCTGGGGTGGGGGTGGAGCAATGAGGAACAACTGCTAAAGGTTATGAGGTTTCTTTTTGAGGTTGAAAATGTAAAACTGATTGTGTCGATGGCTGCACAGCTCTGAATATTAAAAGCCATTGAACTCTACATTTTATTCGGGTGAATGGTATGGTATGCAAACTAGATCTCAATACAGCTGTTACGGAAAGGACAGAAACCTTGAGATGGAACTCCAGTTTCAGCCCCTGACTGATAAAGTTCATCAGCCTTGACACAAACAGAACCAACCAAACAGGAATCATTACCTCCCAGCTCGCGCTTCCTCTTCCCCCTCAGGATGTGTTCCCTCCCCTTGCTCATCCCACCCATGGCCGCCCTTGTCGATGTAGCCAAGGAGCTCTGGCTGCAAACCCTAGGCTGGTACTCAAGGTGCTTCTCTGTTTTGATGTCTCTGAGTAATTTTCAAGATCTCATTTATTTCAAGGAACATTTCTTTAGAATCCATGTTCTGCAAAGCACTTGGAAGAAAAGAAATATGGCTATTGCCTCCCATTTCTTGCAGTCTTCTAGGAGAGACAAGACCTATCGTTTAGGACTGAATCATTTGATGTAACTAAAAAACTCAAAATAGTTAAATGAGACAAACGTAGTTCTCTTAGATGAAACAGAAGCCTGGAGGAAGGTGGTCCAGGGCTAGTATTGTTGTCCCTTTGGGTCACTAAGAACCCAGGCTCCATGTTTTCCCATTTTGTTCCAGCAAGAGGATTTCCCATCCTCAGGGTCACTTCTTGGGCCACTGTGGCTGCTGGAGTGGGTTGAGAATGAGTGGGAATTGAGGCCGAGTGAGCAAAGAAATGACACAGTAGTTGGATGTGCATATGGGGTCAAAAGAGGAACTTGAGAAGATGGGAGATAGAGGCGAGTGAAATGATCTGATTCAGAAGGAGAAGCTGATGGTATCAGAGGGGGGAGAACATCTCAGGAGTCCAGTTCCTGAGAAGATGAGAGGAGGTGGCATTTGCAGCCCACAGGGAGCAAATACTCTTGGAGAGGAGCAGGGATACCCTTCCAGTTGCCACAAGGAGAGGGAGGACATGGTACAGGTGGGGAAGTGGGAAGGGGTGGGTGCTCCTACAGGGTTGCTTCTAGTTTCTCACTGAAGTTGTCCCCTCTTCTCCCTCCCTCCCTCCCTCCCTCCCTCCCTCCCTCCCTCCCTCCCTCCCTCCCTCCCTCCCTCCCTCCCTCCCTCCCTTTAAAATTTTTTTATTGATTTTTGGAGAGAGAAAGGAAGTGAGGGAGAGAGAAACATTGATTTGTTGTTCCACTTATTTATGTATTCACTGGTTGCTTCTTGTGTGCCCTGACTGGGGATGGAACCCACAACCTTGGCGTATAGGGACGATGCTCTAACCAACTGAGCTACCTGGCCGGGGCCCACCCTTCCTCCCTCCTTCTCCCCTCCCTCCCTTTCTCCCTCCCTCCGCCCCTTCCTTCCTTCCTCCTTCTTCTTCCAGCATTTATTGAGCACCTACTGCATCCCATGGCACGGTTCTGGGTGCCGAGGTTACAGCTGTGAATGAAACAGACAGAAGCACTTCTTGTGGGTCATACATTCTCCTGGGCCAAGAGGGTCAATAATTAAGATGAATAAGTAAGTTTTACTGACGTCAGAAGCGCTATTGAGAAAACTACAGCAGGAAAGGAGGTGGGTAATTTGGGCTGGAAGGCAGGAAAGGACTAAGGGCCCAAGGAAGGGGCCGTGGAGGAAAGTGGTGCGGGGACGGGATTGGAGGTCTCCAGAGCGGTGGTGCAGCCGGAGAGCTGGCAGGAAGGGTGATGGTGTTTGAGTGCGGGATGCCTGAAATCAAGGTGGCACAGGTGGGACAAGATCTAGAATGTGCTATGGGAGTGGGTGGCTGAGCTGGCGTGGAGGGAAAGAGCTTTGGAGGTGAGGGGGTCAAGTAACTGGGAGGCCAGAGCATCAAGGGGTCTTCCCTGTGGACGGTGAGTTGATGAGAATGTTGAGTTTACTGTGGGAGTTGAGTGGAGACTGTGCCTGGAGCCAGATTTGAAATAAACTAGGAGGATTGTCAGGAGGCGGGTGGTTGCCCCAGGGAGAGGCACTGAGGTTTAGCCAATTGGTGTGAACTTCGAAGGATCTAGAGTTTTTGAGGGAGAAAGAAAGAGAAATGATTTGGAAGAAGCAGAGGAGAGCAAGGAAAACACCCACCCACCCCCACCTCCTGGCTCTGAGGTACCTGGAATATGTGAGAAAAAAAGAAATAGCTGCTTCTTAAGCAGGAGGAAATGTCTCAGCTTGGCTCCCATTAAGGCCAGGAGGTAGAGGCAAATTTCCAGAAGAGGTTGAGTTTGCTGTAGAGCAGGAGTTACAGAGAGCCCAGGAGGAGGGTTGGGAAGAACGAGGAGAGGGGATGGGCAATTTGGGACAAGTGTCAGCAACTTCATTTAGTGAACAGGTGATTTGAGGCTTGATGGAATAGTCTCACTGGTCTCTAGGAA
The DNA here is from genome assembly GCF_964146895.1 of Miniopterus schreibersii. Lineage (NCBI taxonomy): Eukaryota > Metazoa > Chordata > Mammalia > Chiroptera > Miniopteridae > Miniopterus > Miniopterus schreibersii. The sequence continues at coordinate 24,866,045 of NC_138116.1, forward strand.
GGAAAATGGCCTAGACTTGCTGATGAAGATTCGTTTGCCTTTTTTCCAAAATATTTCATTATGAAAAATTTCAAACATACGGAAAATTTGAAAAAATTGTTCATGGGTACTCTATACCTACCACCTAGATTCTATAGTTAATGTTTTGCTCTATTTGCTTAATCACATATCTGTATATCTCTCTGTCTCTCCATTCATCCATCCATTCACCCATTCACTTATCCTTCCATGTTGTTTTCTTTTTGAACCATTTCAAAGAAAGTTGCAGATGTCAGTAGATTTTACCCCTGAACACTTAAAGATGTATACAATTAACTAGAGTTCAATATTTGTTTATCTTTTTGAAGTAAAATTTACAAACAGGAAACACGCAGATCTTAATTATACACCAGATGAATTTTGACAAATGTCTGTACCTGTATAACTCAAACACCCATCAAGGTATAGTAATTACCATCACCCCAGAAAGTCCCTCATGCTCCTTCCTAGCCAGTCCCTTCCAGGCAACCACTGTTCTGATTATTTTTAACCCTAATCTGAGGACATGCTGGGGGGGGGGGGGAGAAAGAACGATGTCGGAGAGAAACATGATAGGTTGCCTTCCATACGATCCCTGACCAGGGATCAAACCCACAACCCAGGTATATGCCCTGACCAGGAATCGAACCAGCAACCTTTTGCTGCACCAGACAATGCTCAGCCAACTGAGCCACTCCGCCTAGGCACTATTCTGATTCTTTCACCATAGATTAGTTTTGCCTGTTCTAAAACTTCATATAAATAAAATCATGTTATATGTACTCTTTTGTGTCTAGACTTTTTCTCTTCACATAATGTGAAATTCATTCATGATGTTGCATGTATTGGCAGTTAATTCCTTTTTATTCCATTATGTGATTATACCAAAAGACTTATTTAATCTTCTGTTATAGTCACTGGAGCTATTTCTAGTTTTAACAATTATGAATAAAGCAGCTATGAACATTCTTATGTGAGTCTTTTTATGGACATATGATTTCATTTCTCTTAGGGAAATACTGAGAAGTGAAATTGCTGATTCATAAGTAGCTTTTGTTTTAAGAAACTATCAGATCTTCATCCAAAGTAGTTGTGCCATTTAACATTCTCACTAACAATGTGGGAGAGTTTTTATTGCTCTACATCCTTGCCAACATTTGATGTTGTCAGTCTTTAATTTTAGCTGTCCTGGTGGGTGTATATTTGTGTATCATTTTGGTTTTATTTTGTATTTTCCTGATGGCTAATGTTGTTAATCACTTTTTTATGTCATTCTTGGCCATCTGTATATCTTCCATTTTTAAGTGTTTACTCTAATCTTCTGGCTATTTTAAAAATTAGGTTCTTTTTACTATTGACTTGTAGGAGTTCTTTATACATTCTGTGTATAAGTCCTTTATGAGATATGTTTTACAAATAATTTTCTTAATGGTGTATTTTGATGAGCAGAAGTTTTAAATTTTTATGAAGTCCAGTTTATCAATCTTTTAAAAATAGCTATTGCTTTCTATGATCTATTTTAAGATAACTTTGCCTACCCCCAGCTCCCAAAGATATTCTCCTGTTTTCTTGTAGAAGCTTTATGGTTTTAGCTTTTGACTGAGGTCTATGATCCATGTCAAATCACCTTTTGTGAATGATGTGTGAGAGATATTGAAGTTTATTTTTAATTTTTTTTCTATATGGATATTCAGTTGTTTTAGCACCATTCATTGAAAAGACTTTCATTTTCCCACTGGATTGCTTTGGTGATTTTATTTAAAAAAAAAAAAATCAAATGACTGTTTAATCGTGGGTCTATTTCTGGGTTTTCTATTCTATTCCATTGATCTGTTTATCCTTTTGATAGTGACCCAATGTCTTGATTGCTGTAGCCTTATAATAAGTCATGAAATCAGGTAAGGTAAATTCTCCAATTTTGTTCTTTTTCAAGATGCTTTGGATATTCTAGGTCCTTTGCATTTCCATAAAATTTTAGAGTCAACATGTCAACTTCTACAAAAGCATCTACTGGGGTTATGATTGAAATTGAGTTGCGTCTAAAGATAATTTTGGAGAGAACTGACATCTCAACAATATCGAGTCTTCTAATCCATGAACATATCTCTCCATTTCCCTAGGTCTTCTTGAATTTCTCTTGGCAATATTTTGTATTCTTCGGTGCAGATGTTTTACACATATTTTGTGAGATTTTTTCCTAAGTATTTCATGTCTTTTAATGCTATTTCAAATAAAAAATTTTCAAATTTTATTTTTTATTGCTGGCAGCAGAGTTGAATGCTGGAACAGTGAAAGAAAAGACAGTCTATCTGGAGGTCCTACATTTGAGGAGGCAGGGATGGGGGAGGTGCCATTTACTTACAGGCAATTATAGAGGGTCTGAGAGGGTTGAATATCATATGGCTTTGTGATAGGAGGCAACTTAGATGCACAATATAGTCTGGAAGACCGGCTTCCTTTCTCTACTCTGTTTCTGAGAAGAGATGTCATCTTCCTCAACACTCTCCCGTGAAGGAAGCCAAGGGCCTTGGGAAGGTACTCATGTCCCTCTCCTCCCCAACCTCCAGAGCTGCATCATTCAACCAGCTCTCTGGCGGGGCTGCTGCCACCATGGATTGAGATGAGCATGGCCCTCTGTGGGCAAGTAAGCTGGCCTCGGTGGTATAGGTGACTATTTTGCCCTCTCTACGAGAAGCTGCCCTGGCCTCTGGTCCTTAGCTGGCTTAGCCTGCAGGAAGGAGATGGAGGCTGAAACACCTGGGATTTACTTTGCTAAAAATATCACAGCCAAACTCCCGGGCTGGCTTTCTGCTCTCCCCCACTGACATCCACCCTCAGTGGTTTCCCCAGCCTGTTTCATCACATCATTCCACACAGTTATAGAGTCTGCTGCCCACACCTCTCACAAGGGCCAAAACTTCCAACTCACTCTGAGGAAAGATTCTCAAGAAGCAGAAAACTAGACAAGCCCGAACGCCACCCATCCTAAGTCATCTCTGTTTCATGAGGAAAGGTGGGTGTGTGAGGGAAGGGAAGGGAAGGGAGGAAGGCTGGGAGCTCCTTGTTGCTAGGCAACCAAGCTGTGTGTGTGAGGGAGTGACAGCTCTGCTGGGCACTGCCACCCCTCTCTACTTCCCATGATGCTCCCAAAGGCCCTTTCAAGAAAGGTGTACTTACTATGCTTTAAGACAATGCTAGTTGCTGTAACAAGTAAACCCCCAGATATATTGGTTTGTTCTCACTCAGGTACCAGTTCATAGCAGCTATCTCTGGTTTGCAGATGGCTTTCCTCCATGCAGAGACCAGGCTTTTTGCCTTTGAGACTCTACCATGCCCTGGTTTAACCGTCATCCTTGGCACACCCATCTAGTAGGAGAGGGAAGAAATTCTGTGGAAGGCATAACTGTTTCTCAAAGGCTTTGGCACAGAAGTGGCACATATTTTGCTCACATTCCACTGGCAAGAGCCTGTCATGGGGCCACACTCAGATGCTAGGAGCCTGGGAAATGTGGCCCCTGGCTCTGCAGATGTTTCCCAGTGACAATTTGACCCTGGAAAGGAGACCTTGGGTTTTGCTGTCCCTGCCACTGAGTCCTGCTGAATTTTAACCAGTTATGTGACCAGGTTGGATTGTCCTCAACCTGAGTTTCTCATGGTTTCCTCTGTCTCTGAAGTTGCTTTCCACCTCACTCAGCCACCTCAAGTTCCCCTGCTTCTAGACACTTGCCAAAATGTGACCTCCAAGTAGCTTTTCAGAGACCTGAATATCCACACTGAGGTCTTCCATTCTTTCTGGGTACCTTCTTTGCCATAAACATGAGCAGAAGTAACATTTGGGAACAAGTCTACCCTTTCTTATCTGCTCATAAGGTTTTAATTCCTTCAACTGAGGACCAAGGCTTCCTCCCCACAGTCAATGCTGAACTTTCAAATAAATGTGCCTGGGAGAAGGGTAGAATTCTCACACCCTGCAAGTCCTTCTAGAGGGGAGGAGCACAAGGGGACCCTGGGCTGAGCAGAGAAGGGGGACAACTGTAGAAAGGGGGGCTGTGGGTCTGGTGCAAGATTTGCTGATGTCTCAGATATACTTTTCAATCACATGTTGAGTGTCTTTGGGTTTTTAAGACTATTCAAATAGTGTCCATTTGTTAGTGCTTGCCCTGTGCCGAGCATCACTAAGCACGCCTTATGAGCATTATCTGATTAATCTTCCCTAATGAGGCAGGGGCTTCTATTTTATCCCCATTTTGCAGATGAGGAAAGTAAGGCTCAGAGAAATGAACTTTCCCAAGGTGACATAGCTAATGAATAGAAGAGCTTGGATTTGAATCTAGGTCTTCAACTTCAAGGTCGGCTAATTCCTCTGTGCCTATATCTCCTCTTCCCTGGGACACCCCACGTGATAGAGGCACCTAAGGCTCGAGTTGAACAGCCACTTGCTCCTCCAGCCTTCCTTGCAGTCATGTCGGGGCCGTGTGGTTAACTCTGATCAGTGGGCTGTGAACGGAAGTGACATGTGTCATTTCTGGACCAAAGCATTTAAGTGCTAGAGTCCAACCCTCTTGCTCTCCTTTCCCTTTAGTGGTGACTATAGAAGCCATGGCTTGAAATGGAGGAGCCACTGGAAGGCAGCAGCCTGGGTCACTGGGTCATGGTACAAAGGACAGCTGACCTGCAGAGTTGCCCAACCTGTAGCAGCTTTGTGTGAATGAGAAACACAGCACTGTTGTGTTAGGCCACTGAGATTTGGAGATTCATTTGTTTCTGCAGCAGACTTCATAGGCCAATACACCAGAAGAGGGTACCATGTATATCACTGTGCCGCCAGTTAGCTCCTGAGAAGGTAGTGTCCCTCAGACACTTGGTTTTGCGACCTGTATAGTCCACCAGAGTAAGAATGGCCACCCAGGCGAGCTGCCAGAAGCAGATGGGAGAATATTGAGGGTCATCCTGTGCCCCTGAGCAGCAGGGCAGGCCTGGCCTCTTGTTCCAGAAGGTTCTTCCTCTGCCAGGCATCAGGCTTCTCCCGGCTGCTGGTTTCCAAATCTGCTGGCCTTTGGAACAGCCCCTCTGTCTCCACCCGCAGCAGACAGCTTCCAGAAGCCAAGGCCCAGACACCACTGGCGCCTCTCCAGATGCCAGCCAAAGTGCCTGGGCGTCTTCCGGAGCCTCACATTGTCTTTCAGATGTGTCCCTGGGGACTCGGACCTCTTGCAATCGAGGGGGGGCAGGGAGCCACTGGAACTTTGTACCCATCCTGCTGTGCCCCAGCCCCTGGCAGCCACCACTCTACTTTCTGGTCCTGTGAGTTTGACTGCTCCAGGCTCCTTACATAAGTGGAATCACACAGTGTCCGCCTTCTTGCCTTTGACTGTTTTCATATAGCACAGTGTCCTCCAAGTTCATCCAGACTGGAGCCTGTGTCAGAATTTCCTTCCTTTTTGGGGAACAGTACCCCAGCGTGTATACCACATTTTGCTTCCCCAGCCCTCCCCCACGGACACCTTTGCTTCCACCTTTTTGCTATTCTGAAGAATGTTGCTGTGACTATGGGGCACAAACATCTCTTTGAGATCCTTGTATCTTTAGGTTTTTAAAGCATATGCACGTGCTACTTATTTGAAAAAATAATAAATTAAAAGTTCAAAGGATGAAATACAAGTCAATAGGAATGGAAACTGTACTATTTCCTCCCACACCCCCTTGGGAAGCTCCTGTGTAGCCTCCAGTGGTACATTTGCCCCCGGGGTATCATCCCCTGCAGCTTTCTCACCCACCCCCACCCCATTGCCTCCACCATCCCACCCCCCGCCCCACAGGCTCACAGAGCAACAGCCAGGCCCTGGGGCCAGGCAGGGGTCCGCAGAGAGGGTCTTTGTTAGTCCTGGGCAGGGGCTCAGGGCAGCCATGCCCTTGCTTGCCTGCCACCCGCCCACTGCCAGATCATTGACCCAGACACATTCCTGCACGCAGCCTGCTGCACAGCCAGTGACTCGTGGCCCAGGCAGCCCTGGAATGCCCGGCCTCATCCTGGGGCCCGCAGCCACTGGTTTTTCCATTTAGAAACTCCTTTGCAGCCTCTGCTCCAACCAACCCCGCCTCCCTCTGGTCCCCAGCATCGAGGGAAGGAGGGCAGGGTAGCTTTGGGACAAACCCCCTCTCTGTGCAGTGACCCACAGGCCTTAGAACAGATCCATGCTCCCTTATCCCCAATTCTAGAAACCCCAAATGCCTGAAAACTAAATGTACAGGATGGCAAAACCTGGCCTGAACTGACAGACTAAGTTATAGTCTCTTTTTTGTTAATCTTCTCCCGAGGATATTTTTTCCATTGATTTTTTTAGAGAGAGTGGAAGGGAGAGAAGGAAGGGGAGAGAGAGAGAAACATCGATGTGAGAGAGATTCGATTGGTTGCCTCCTGCATCCACCAGACCCTGCAACCCTTTGGTGGGTGGGCCGACTCTCTAACCACCGAGTCAGGCTGGCCAGGGCTATAGTCTTTATTTATCCCATTGAGTTTTGCTGCAGAAATGTACATGCCTGGTTCCAGAAGGCTGTTCCAGGTCCCCTGGAGGTGCCATATCACATATAATTTATGTGTTGAATTTTCTTTCTAAAATCAGAAGACCTGAATTCCAAAACCCAGCTGGCCCCCAGGATTTTAGGTTAAACAACTGTGGATCTGTGTTGTGCCCATTTTACTGAGTAGAGCCAGGGCTCAGAGAGGTCAGTCACAGCTGGGAATGGGCTGGTGGGTCTACTTAGTGAGTTTGTGTCTTCCTAACCCACCTCCCACAAGAATCCCCCACCCTCTCTGTCCCATCCCCTCTCCTGACCCCCCTCTGGGGGACTGTCCTTGTCCACCCAGCCAAAGCTATTGCCCTTCTCAGCAAATGACTTTTCCCTGTTGAGTCCCATGCCCAGCCCCATGCCCACCACTTACGGGCATTTTGTTGGGAGGCAGATGAGTATGGTGACTGCAGGCTGGCCTGGGGCTCCAGCTACTCAGGACCCAGCCTTGGTTTGGCCATTTTTCAGATGTGTGACATTGGGCAGGTTACTTATCCCTTGTGCCTCAGCTCTCTCATCTGTAATAATAATAATACCACTCCCATGTCCGGCCGGGCGTGGCTCAGTGGTTAAGCGTCGACCTAGGATCCAGGTGATCAGGGTTCGATTCCCGGTCAGGGCACATGCCTGGGTTGCGGGCTGCAGCCGATCAATGACTCTCTCATCACTGATGTTTCTAGCTCTCTCTCTCCCTTCCTCTCTCTGAAATCAATAAAGATATATTTAAAATAATAATAATAATAATAATAAGTGTTGAATAACATGAGAAGCTTTTTATCAGAGTATTTCTATGTGCCTAATCTTCCCTACTAGATCAAAAGCACTTCAAAAGCATTAATTAATTAATTCATTCATTTATTCATTCACTTAACAATTATTAATTGGGCACCTACTATATGTAAGTCAAAGTTCCAAGCTTTGGGGATAAAGCAGTGAACCAGACCTGGTCCCTGTCCTCAGGAAGCTTCCAGTCTGTCAAGGAAGATGAGTGTTAAACACCAATTACCCAAAATGATTAATAACCATTGTGACAAACCCCAAGGAGAAGTCCTAGCCAAAAGGACAGTCTATAACAGGGGCCTGAGCTGGTCTGGGGTGGGTACCTAAGCCTCGAATTTTCCACCTCCTTCCTCACACCCCTGATCCCCGTGTCTGGCCGGGTGGCTGGCAGGCTGGTGGTGCTGATGGAGAAGGGCTTGGGGAGGGTGCTCCTGATCCCTGGGGAAGGAGTGTTGATGTGTCCGGCGGTGCCCCCATAGTGGTGCTGGCTTACCCTGAGCTACCCACACTCTCTCCCTGTCCTCCCTGGGAATGGAACGAGTTGGGAGGTGGCAGGTCTAGTTGAGATCAAGGTGGGTCTGGGCTGAATCCAGGCCCTCATCTTTAGGGGCATCCTCCTGTGGGCTTGTTCAGGGAGCAGGCCCTGCGTGAGCGCTGAGAGAATGGGTTTGGGTGAATGAAGTCTCTCAAGGCCAGGGCAAGCAGTTGGTGATGTCAGGGGAGGGAAGCGCCTTAAAGATCAACTGACCTGACATTTGATGCATGAGGAAACTGAGCACTCGAGAGGGAAGTGATTTCTGAAGGTCACACGGATCGCTCCTGGTGGAGCTGCCACCAAAACCAGGCTGACTCCCAGGCCAGAGTCCCCGCCCTCCTCCCTAAAGTGGTTTTAAACGAGAAGAGCCCTGTGAGTTCACTGCCCTTCCCCCATCTGGGAATCCCCGAAAGGGGTCACCTGGGAGTACGCGCACCCCTTTTCCCACATCCCCCAGGCAAGTTTCGGTGTATTTTCATGCCCCTGACCAGGGCCTCCTGGTCTCTGCCTGCAGCTCTGAGCAGGGGAGCCACTGAAAACCAACCTCAAACAACAAATGAGAAAATTGGCCTTGAAGAAGTTTCACTTCCCAAGTTTCGCTGTGGTGGCTGCGATCTGGGCAGTGATATCTGACATCCCTAACGTTCCCGCACCAGCGCCTTACAAAAACCTTGAGCAGTTTGGCCTGTGACCCGTCCAGGCTCACTGAGTGCAGGACCCTCCTTCCCCCTTTTTCCCAGTGTTAGATATTGATTCAGGTCCCCAGCCCTGGAGAAGGGTTCCCTGAGCATGCACACCCCAACCCCCAGAACCATCCATGCAGCCTAGTGGTTCCCAGTCCTCTGCATGCTCAGGCTGGGATGTCTATAAGGGACAGGACAGAGCTTTCACCTTCTTAGTGTCGTTCCTCTCTGTCCCCTCTCCACACCCACATCTGCTGCCTTAGCGAAGACCCCTCCCTGCCTTTCCTGGCAGCCTGGTATCATGTGAAGTTTTATGGCCCAATGTGTGGACTCTGCCATCAGACATCCCAAGTTCACCTTCTGATGCCACTGCTCTTAGCTGGGCAGTTCTAAAACATGTCCACCAATTCTTTGGCACTCTGCCCATTGAGAGGTGGGGTCTGTGTCTTTTCTCCTTGAAGCTAAAGCCAATCTTATAGAATATGGTGACAATACTGTGTGGCAGAAGTGTTGTGATGTGACTTTCAAGGCTAGGTTTTCAGGACAATTCAGCTTCCTTCAAGTTCTCTGAGGACACTCACAGTTGGAGCCCGAGCTGCCATGGAAATGGTGCAAGGCTGCCATGCTGTGAGGAAGCCTGCACCATGTGCAGGCGTCTGGCCAACAGTCCCAATCAAAGTTTATGCCAACAGCCAGCATAAATGGCAGGCAGTGAGGGATACTTCATGTGGAGAGAAACAGATGAACCAGGGGTTCCCACTAGGGATGCTGGGGGCTTCTCAATCAGGACCCACTAACAGGTGAAACCTTGACTGGCCCCAAATCTGGCTTACAGACCCAGAATTCAATGTCGTCAGGGTCTCCAGAGATGGATAGAATCAGGGGGCCAGACCCCTCTACTCCCTGGGCTCACAATAATGAGAAACACTGGCTCTGGGGGTTTGCCCCCAGCTCATAAGCTTGCACCCTCGCCCCTATGGCACCAGCGCAGACACAGTGCTCTCATGGTCACTGGCTTGGAAGGGGTCAGTGGTCTGGGCTGTTAAACCACACCAGCTCTCTAATCTATGTTTCCTTTACTTCTTTATTATTTAGCTCTCTCCACAGTGCAGTGTGAGCTCTATGAAGCCAGGAGTTCATAGGAGTTTATCTGTGTGGTAATCTGCATCTCTAGCACTTACAACAGTGCTTGGCACATAGTAGGTGCTCAATAAACATTCCCTGAATAAGTAAGTGAATGGATGGACAGATGGTGTGTCTGTCACCGTGAGGCCAGACCAGCTGCAGACTAGGCCCTGCTCCTTCCTCTGTGAAATGGGTGCCACGATGGGCTCACGTGTCAGGGGTATTGGTGGATGACTTGGGAGAAGAGACTGCTTCTCCTGCCTAGTGTGTCACTAACACTCAAGTGAGAATTACTGCGATTGTCACCATTGTCAGTTATCACCAGGCCTCTGGTTGAGTCCTCTCTGACTAGAAAACATATTCAGGCTTTCTGCACCTTGGCCCAGGCTCCATGAAGACTCCCAACCTATGAGCATATTTGGGCTTCTGAACTTCCAAGCAGATGAGGCACTTCCTTGGGGCTCCCATGGCTCTCCTCTCCCTGCCATTGTGTGCATCCCAATCCCAGTTCTGGCTCAATGATCACTTGTTGGTCTGTGAGATTCCAGGGTTTGGGAACCAAGCCTCATCCCCTGTATCCCAGGTCTAGCCCCACTCCTGCCTGGCACTGTGGAATAGATAACTAGGGGACCGAGTTGGTCAGAGCTTCCTCTGAGACTGCCTGATACCCTTCCATTTGTGAGACTTTGACCCCAAACACCAGCGCCTGCCTCTATCGCACCATAGGATTCCTGTTCTGTGACAGCCAAGATGGTGGGTCACAGGGCCAGTCTCTTCTCACTTCCCTGGCAGAGTCCCACGCGGGCTTTTCAGGAGGAAGACGGTGGCAGTGGTAAGTGGGTCCTGCCCACACACAGATAAGGTAACAGTAACCCTCTAGGAGGCACCTGCTTTCTCCACAGCAAACACAGTGGGGAGACTGAAGGGAGGGGGTACTGGCGTCTAATCCAGCTCCCCTGGCTCCTTTCTGGTGCCCACTGAGATCATCTGCAAGGAGCAGGGGTGAGGAGATGGGCTTGCCCTCCCTGGGCCCCTCCCCTGCTTGCATCTGGGCCTGCCCAGCCTCTGGGCCCAGGTGGGGAGGGGCCGTCCCTCCAGAGTGGAGGAAGGAGGGAGTGGGCTGGGGGAGACCAGTGCTGCTGCCCAGAAAGACACCTGGCCTAGAAGCCCCAGTTCTGGCAGTTTGGGGGTCCGAGGCATTTCTAGAAAAGCTTAGTTTACCTCTGCTAAAAGCTAGTTAACTTCTCACCCTCCTTGGGACCCTTCCTCCCTCCACAGTGCCCTCTAGCAGCTCAACGCATGGTCTGCACAGCCTTCCCTTTCCCACCCATCCTACCTGGCTGGCCCGGTCTTCTACTGCAGCTGGGAAGTCTGCCAAGGGTGGCCTCAGCTCGGCCCACCTCCCTAACCAGGCCTCTCTCTCAGCTCCTCTGAAGCCCTTTCTGGGGGCCTCGTGGTCCACGGGGTGTCCCTCCACCTCCTGGCCCTGGTAGAGACTTCTTAGCAGCCCTTTCAAGAAGAAGAACCATGGCCTGGCCAGCATAGTTCAGCGGTTGAGCACTGACCCATGAGCCAGGAGGTCATGATTCGATTCCCAGTTAGGGCACAAGCTCCGGGTCGTGGGCTCAATCCCTGGTGGGGGGCGTGCAGGAGCCACTAGCTTGCCTTGCTTTCCATGGCTGCTGACTTCTCAGGCATCACCTTGTCGGAGACCCTTCCCTACTACACATCCAGCGCAGCCCGCAGGTCCCTCCAGGTCACTCCCTGTCACATCACCTGTCTATCATATCTTCCACACAACTTATAATCTAAGATTACCCTGCTGGTGTGTTTATGAGTTTCTTCTTGCCCAACCCCCAAAGAAGGGTCTTGTTGGCCTTGCTTGCCTTACATTCCTGGCAGCTGGCACATACCAAGCACTAAATGAATGAATGGTTGCGTGGGTGGGCTCATTTCTCGAGGGTTGCTGTGAGGATGAGCTGTGATACTGAGTGGGAATCATTCTGAAAACTGGCCCGTGCTGCACATGGTAGGTGTTTTGCTTCACCACCACACCTGGCACACAGTCGGTGCTCAGTAAGTGCTGATGAATGCACTCATGTGACAGGAGGCAGGATTTAGGGTGTGAAGGAAGTGCAGACAAAGTGTCAGGGGGCAGTGGGGCCTCATTAGAGGACGGGGGTGGGGAAGGAGAGGGGTTCATTGTCCTGCCCTGCCTGCCTCATCCCCGCCAGTCCCTGCCTGTCCCACCCCAGCCGCCTCTCGTTGCCCTCCTGCCTGCTGTTTCCCACCACCAGCCCTTCGTTCTCGAAGCCCCTTCCTCTTAGAATGCCTTCAGAAAGGCCAACGGTCCACTCTTCCCCCACAAAAAACTTAGCTCAGCTATTACCCGATTCGATTACGGGTGTTAATTGAGCACTTACTCTGTGCCTGTCACTGCCCCAGACATTCAGGCACTGGGAAAACAGCTGAGGGCAAGGAGGGAGGTTCCTGCCATCAGATACCTTACATTCTGTGGGTGGGACAGAGAGCAAATGATCAGCAATCAAAACATTAACCTCCTCCAGGAAGCCTTCCCTAACCTCCCCTCTCCAAATCTGGCTCCTCTTCTCTGCCTTCAGGGCCCTGTGCCCCTTCCCCGATCACACTCACCCCCTGTTCTGTGAATCTGTGTCTGTATCTGTCTCCATTTAGGTGATAGGAAGGCCGGGATTCCTGTCTTTTCCATCCTTATCCTGACCAGCATGAGGCCTATACTTAGTAACTGTGCCTTTGGGTTGAATTCCAAAGGCTGAAAAGTTGTGGTGCCATATTTTGGGCTGAGGGGCTGGCAGGGACAGCACCTTGGTGCTGTGTAGGTACCTGGATATTTGGGGAGAACATGGGGTACAGGATGGTGGGGTGGAGCAGTGCAATAGTTAGCACCAGATTTTGTTGCACAGGATTCAAATTGGGTTCTATAGCAGGTATCTTACTAAGGGAATATGTCCCGATTTACCAAACCACCAAGGGCGCCAGGGACTCAGTCACATCTGAACAGGTTGCCCCTCCCAATGATTTATAAAAGTTTAAAATGAAGTGTCCTTTTCTCACACAGCAAGTGCCTGGCTCAGGGAACCTGTTAAACGACCGAGATTAAGTAGACGTTGGAGGCACTCTCATGGGTGACCTATCCATATAGGGTGATAAAGGGAACTGGGATGACTTGGGGACATCCCTAACCTTTGAGGCTGACGTCATGGTGATAACCACTCACCCACAACACATCTCGTGGTGCCAGTTCTCCATAGAGGTGGATGAGGTCCCTAACGCAGGGCTGCACGTCTGATATCCGTATGAGCACGGAAAAGGAACCAGCCTCCCCACCCCCACCTCCAAGAAACTTCAGAGAAATTAGAGTCATCCCAAGAGCTGTTCATTCTTTCATTTGGCAGGTATATATTCAGAGCCTTCTCCTATAGGCAACCCCTAAAGAAATAGCAAACCATATAAACTGTATGGGTTCATGGTTGGGTGGAGCAGAGGGGGTGGAGTTAACCTCATAAAGTGTGTGACGTCTTATAGGGGGAGGTGCTTAAGCTGGGCTTTGAAGGATGGGGAGGTGATAGTCAGGTGCAAGGGCATTCCAGGGGAGCAGCATGCACAGACACTTAGGGTACAGAAATGTGTGAACAAGCGGGGCTTGTTTAGGGAGCAGCAGGCAGCTGGGTGTGGCTTTATTTGTCAAGTCCACCTTCTGTGCCCAGAGCTGGGCCATTTCATTCCACTGATAAGCCCATCACACTTTGAGATGATTTACAGTAGAAGAAGCTGATGCTTGGATAGGTTTGGTAACTTGTCTCAAGTCCCAGACAGTGGAAGAGACCAGGTTCAAACTCAGGTTCATCAGATTCCCAAATCTGTGCTCCAATCATCACACTGAACTGCCCTGTGCCATGATTCAGGATCCAAGGAGCCTGGGATGGCCATTTGGGCTTGATTGTAGAGGGCAGAGTGCCCTGAACACCTGCCATTTGCACTCCGCCTTCCTTCCTTCCTTCCTCCCTCCCTCCCTTCCTTCCTTCCTTCCTTCCTTCCTTCCTTCCTTCCTTCCTTCCTTCCTTCCTTCCTTCCTTCCTTCTTTTTCTGATTCCAGAGAGAGAGAGAGAAGAGAGAGACATCGACTTGCTGTTCCACTTACTTATGCATTCATTTGTTGATTCTTATATGTGCCGTGACCAGGGATTGAACCCACAACCTTGGCGTATTGGGATAATGCTCTAACCAACTGATCTACCTGTCCAGGACAATACTTTGATTTTCTTAATGCTTGTCTTTAAATTATTCATTTTTTAAGAACTTAAGTAATTTTTCTTCATATGAAGAAGTACACAAATCAATTAATCTTCACTCACATAACAAACAGTAATTTTTTTAGCCAGGTCAAAAGCAGCTGACCTTGTGCCTCCTCCCAGGTATAGCCCCATAGGTGATCAGTCTTTGAGTTGTAAGGTGGTAGGCTAGTCATGTGGTTTAGATCCCCCGACCTTCCATATTGCTGGTCATGAGGTTTGGATGCTCCCCTGACCTTCCCTCCCCTGGCGTGTCTCTAGTCATGTGGGAGACTCCCTTAGAGCAGGAACAGGAGGCCAAAGAGTGGCCTCATTAGATTCCCATTCTGGCCCTTGCAGGACCCCTCCATTAAGCATTAACCTCTAGGGATAACATCTGGGCCTCAGCTGTGTTTCAGCTCTAGGCTCAGAAAAGCAGCAAAACCAGATAAGCGACACCATGTCTGACATCGGGACCAGGTGCACTGACTAATGACCCCCTGCCCTGGTGCTGACCAATCAGTGGGACCATGACCCTGAAAGGACACACCTGGAAAGCTGGTGAATATTCTATTGAGATCCTCCCCTTGGACCTCCCCTAAAATCCCCACCCTTATTTATTATTATTATTTTTAAAATATGTCTTTATTGATTTTAGAGAGAGGAAGGGAGAGGGAGAGAGAGATAGAAACATCAGTGATGAGAGTCGTTGATTGGCTGCCTCCTGCACGCCCCCAACTGGGGATTGAGCCTGCAACCCGGGCATGTGCCCTGACCTGGAGTCGAACTGCAATCTCCTGGATCCTAGGTCGATCCTCAACCACTGAGCCATGCCAGTCAGGCTAAAATCCCCAGCCTTAAAAGGACAGAGGACCTAGCGGGCTCTCCCTCCGGGAGCCTGCACCTTTCCTGTCCCCGCTCCTTCCCCCCAGGCCCATTGCCTTTACCTTTCTCTCTTTCTCCTAAGCTCCAAGGGTCTTTCTTCTGCTTCTGTAACTTGTTTCCTGAGCCCATTTCTCCTATAGCTCACCTCTGCTACCTCTGTGACTTGCTAAATAAACTTTCCCTTCTAGTTTAAGTCTTGGCTCTGAATTCTGTCTTAGCCAAAACTCAAGTATCGAGGATGCTGAACAGAGGTAGAGGTCGGGTCTGACTCCACAGGTCTAACACCTGGTGCCAAGTTTTGCTTGCTTTTGAACTTCATATAAATGGAACAAAAAAGACTGTTCTCTTTTTGTGTCTGGCTCAACACTTGTATAGTTTAATTTATTCATTCTCACTTTGATACAGTTGTCTATTGTGTGAATATTCCAGAATGTATTTATCCATTTTACTGCTGACCTATAGATTGTTTTTGGTTTTTGGCTAGCATGAAGAAAGCTGCTGTGAACATTCTTGTGCATGACTTTGGTGAATGCATGTACTAATTTCCAGTAGAATTATATCCAGGACCTGAATTCCTGGGTTGAAGGTTAGGATGGGCATGCTCAGCTTCAGTTGATATGGCCAGTTTCCCAAAGTAGTTGTTATAAATCACATCCTCACTACCAGCGAGTCAGAGCTTCAATTACTTCACATCCTTGTGAACATTTGATACTGGAAGTCGTTTTCATTTTAGTCCTGGTGGATGTACAAGGATATCAAGTGTGGCTTTAATTCACATTTCTCTGATGACTAATGCGGTTGAGCACTTTTCATCTGTTTACTGCTACTTATATACCCTCTTTTTATGAAGTGTTCAAGTCTTTTGCTCAATTTTCTATTTGATTTTTTAAAATTTCTATTGATTTTTCTTATTGATAAGTAAGAGTTCTTTATTTATTCTGGATATTAGTTCTTTGATGGATATATGATTTGCAATATCTTTTCCCAAATAAATTTATTTTATGGGCCATTATTACTATAACTAAAAAACCAATATCATATACCATTGGTAGTAGGTAACTGTAAAAGAAATAAAATAAAAATAAGACAATGTTATTACATTCCAGCTAAATATCTCGTGGCTGGCTACAAGGCTAGAGTCCCGATTCCTGCTCAGAGATTAGCAAGTGGAAAAGAGGTGTTCAAGGTATCCTAATACCAACCACACGGAGACTTCCTCCTTGATGTCTTCTGAAGGCTGGAAAGAATCAGAAAAGACATAAGTTTCTCATTTTGCGATGTCCTGCTAATTGTCACAGCCGCCCCTTTTGTCCTCAAACCTTCTATAATTATGTCCTCTGTCACCCACTCTCTGAGGTCTGCACTTTGGGAAACACAACTAACTATAAGGGACATGGATGCAATGAGGGCTTTAACTAGGGCTTGAGGCAGTTCCCTTGGCCGTCCGGGGTCTGTCTCTTGCTTCAACAGTGTTTGGACAGAACAGACCCAGGGACGCCCCTTCTTCCAGCCCCCGACCACCCCCCCCCGTCTTTTCCAGTCACCACTTTCGGAACCACTCAGCCATCCTCAGCCTCAACTGTTTTTTCCGACCTTAACTCCTCTTGCCAAACAACCATGAGCTCCCAAGTTCGTCAGAATTATGTCACCGAGGTGGAGGCTGCTATCAACTGGCTGGCCAAGCTGCATCTGCGGGCCTCCTACACCCACTTCTCTCTGGGCTTCTGTTTCAACTGTGACAGTGTGGCTCTGGAGGGTGTGGGCCACTTCTCCCCAGAGTTGCGGGTTGGCAGAGAAGTGCGAGGCCTCTGAGCGTCTCTTAAAGACGCAAGACTAGGGTGGTGGCCACATTCTCTTCCAGGATGTGCTGAAGCCTTCCCAGGATGAGTGGGTGACACTCAGGATGTCACGGAAGCCGCCATGGCCATGGAGAAGAGCCTGAACCAGGCCCTTTGGGATCTGCAGGCCCTGGGTTCTACCCGCGCAGACCCTCATCTCTGTGACTCCAGGATGAGCAGCTGAAACTCATCAAGAAGATGGGCGACACCTGACTCACCTCCGCAGGCTGGTGGCCCCCAGGCTGGGCTGGGCGAATATCTCTTCGAAAGGCTCATCTTCACACACGACTGGGAGCATCGCAGCCCAGAGGCCTTTGAGGGGCCCGTGTGCATTCCCCTGCTGTCTGGCTTTTGTCTGAGCCTCTCCCCCAAACCCCTAGCCATTCTTGTAACCACTCTGCAGGTCCCATGCATTGGACCAAATGGAAATAATAAAGCTTTTTGCAGCAAACAAACAAACAAATAAATAACTAGGGCTTGACATAAGATTGATGTTTTAGAAAAATCATTCATTAGGCAATGTGGATAAAAGCAAAAATAGAGGCAAGGAACTCAAGTTAGAAGCAGTTGAGCAGGTCAGGTGCTACCAAAGATGGAAACTAGGGGTGTGCCAGGGACTGGGGCGAGTGTGGGAATTGGAAAGAGAGGAGGTAGAATCTGAGCAATGTAGTGGCTGAGTGATAATGTTAAAAGCGTAAAAGACGACGTCTGGGGTGACTGTGGGATTTCTAAGTTGGAGGACTGAGAGGAGAGGCAGCAAGGGCTGGGGAAGTGCTTGTGGAGAGGGAGGAGATACTGAGATTAATCTGGGATGTGTTGAATTTGGACCGTTCACACGACCTCAGAGGGAGAGTCTCCCATTCATTCATTTCACAAGTATTTACTGAACATGTATGGGTGCAGCAGTGGGTCATACAGACAAAATTCCTGCTCTGATGGAGATTAGCGATTGTGGGAAAGACAGACAGCTGGAAAGACACACAAGGGCAAGGAAGGTATGCGCGGGACTCAGGGCTCTGGGCTCCGGGCTGTGGAGTGGACTGGGGGCCCTTTAGAGTAAGGGCGACAGTTAAAGCTGTCAGTTGGAGCGGATCTCGGAGGAACAATTAAACCACCGGGGTAATCACAGGGGGTGGGGGGCAGAAGCGGGTCACAGGAAGAGGGTTTCCAAGACCTGTCAACTGATGCATTCATTCATTTATTCCAACTTGGGGAATAAGGCTCTGGGAAGTGAGAAGTCTCTGGCGAGGCAGATGTGTAAACTACAAATTCTTAGGCAAGGCCGCATGAAAAAGATTTATTGTGGAAATACAGACAACATGGGAGCACAGAGGGTGGGAACGCACAGCTTTTGAACCTACTCTGTGCTAGGCACTGGGGGAGGCCTTTTGAAGGAGTGGACTTGGAGCTAGAGAATAGGTGCAAGGGCCCTTGACAGAGAGGGAACAGACTGAGCAAGGGCGAGGCGGTGGGAAGCTGCAGGGCACATTCTGGCAGCGGGGCGTCTGCAAGCACCTGGGGGCAAGGGGCCTGGGGCGGCCACATCAAGAGAGTTGGCTGAATTCGGAAGGCGCTGGGGCCAGCGTGGGCTTTGAGGAGAGTGCCTGCCACTTGGCATCGCTCCACCGAGCGGCCCTGGGAATGCTGCAGCGGAGCTTCTCTTCGGCCCTAAGTTTAGCAGGTGCCCGTGCCCACTAAGGGCCCATTCTACTCGCTTCACAAATGCCAGCGCCACGCAGGCCAGCATCAGCAGGTGGGCGCATGCAGGAGGGTGCAAGGGTGCAGAGAGGCATGTGGAAGAGTGATCTACAGGATGGGGACAGAGGGGTTAGCACATGCTCCAGGGTCTTGAGAACATTCTCTTGGGAGAAGTGGTCAAAGACCTGAGGGCAATTATCAGGAGTGAGAAAGGATGGACCAAGCTGAGGTGCCAAGGCCCAGTCTGGTGGCCTGAGCTCGGAGACACCCTCTGAGCTGGAGCCCTGGGCCGGCAGAGAGCTGGAGCATCTCCCTCCCCACCACGCCAGCCCACCTCCCCCAGCCCAGGCCTCACCTCGCCTGCTCCTCCACTACACAGCGTCAGCCTCCGCCCCCAGCCCCCGAGCTCAGGGCTGCGCTGAAATTTGGGGGCTGGGCTCCAGAGGGGGCCAAGACTCCAGGGCTCTTGGTTCACAGGCATAGCGGGCCCAAAGCTCCCTGGAACCCTGTCTGTGGTCCTATGAGAGTCATCCCTTGGACAAAAGACCTCTGGCGCCACCTACTGGCAGCTCTGCATCAGCAATCCAATCTCTCCGTCCCTGTGGCCAACCCTGGCCCCTGGGGCCTGAACACATCTGGGGCCACGTTCAGAGGTCGGGAGGTAGTGCAGAGGCCAGCCAGGGTGGAGGTCCGGCTTGTGACGTTTACCTGGATTCCTAACTGGTCTCCCTCCCTCCTTCCTCCACTCAAAGCTGGGAATATCTCTTTAAAAGTATATCTGTGGAGCCCAGCTAGAGCGGCTTGGTTGAGCGGTGTCCTGTGCACCAAAAGGTGGCCAGTTCAATTCCCAGTCAGGGCACATCCCTGGGTTGTGGGTTTGGTCCCTGGTTGGGGCACATACTGAAGGCAACCAAGCCGTGTTTCTCTCACATTGATGTTTCTCTCTCTCAAATGAATTTTTTAAAAAAAGCATATCTGTGGAATACTACTTAGCAATTGTGAGTAATAAACTATTGATACCCACAAGGACTTGAATGGATCTTAAGGGCATTATGCTGAGTGCAGAAAGCCAATCTCAAAAGGTACATATTTTATGATGCCATCTAGATACGCTCTCGAAATGACATAATTATAGAGACGGAGAGCAGACAAGGTTGCCAGGCATTAGGGAAGGGGAAAGGGGGTGTGGCTATAGAGGGGCAGCATAAGGGATTTCTCTAAAGGCGATAGAACAATTCTCTATCTTGAGCATGCCGATGGTTATATAAACCTACACATGTGATAAAATGTCATGGAATAAACACAAAGACATAGAAAAGAATGAGTGCGTGCAAAAGTGGGGAAATCAAGTGAGGTCTGAAGCCTTTACTTTCCTGGTTTTCATGATGCACCAGCCTTGCAAGCTGTCCCCACTGGGGGAGGCTACGTGACGGGTACATGGACCTCTCTGCACTATTTATGCAACTCCTTTTTAAAAAAAATTTTATTGAATTTATTGGGGTGACATTGGTTAATAAAATCATATAGATTTCAGGTGTACAATTTTATCATATATCATCTGTACATTGTACTGTGTGTTCACCATCCAAAGTCAAGCCCCCTTCCATCACTGTTTATCCCCCTTTACACTCGTCTACCTTCCCCACTCCCCTTTGCCTCAGTCACCATACTGTTCTCTGTGTCTTTTGAGTTTTGTTTTTTGTTTTTTGCTTAACCCCTTTACTTTTTTCACCCAGCCCACCAACACCCCCTCCTCTCTGACAGCTGTCAGTCTGTTTCCTGTATCTATGAGTCTGGTTCTATTTTGTTTGTTAGTTTATTTTGTTCATTAGATTCCACATATAAGTGAGATCATGTGGTACTTGTCTTTCTCTGACTGGCTTATTTCACTGAGCATCATACTCTCCAGGTCCTCCAGGCTGTCACAAAGGGTAAGATTTCCTTCTTTTTTATGGCCGAGTAGTATTCCATGGTGTAAATGTCCCACGGCTTTATTATCCACTCATCTACTGATGGGCGCTTGGGCTGCTTTCAAATCTTGGCTGTTGCAAGTAACACTGCAGTGAACATAGGGGCACATATAGTCTTTCGAATCAGTGTTTCAGGTCTCTTAGGATATATTCCCAGAAGTAGAATCACTGGGTACAAGGCAGTCCCATTTTTTTTATTTTTTGAGGAAATTCCACAGTGTTTTTCACAGTGGCTGCACCAATCTGCATTCCTACCAATAGTATACGAGGGTTCCCTTCTCTCCACATCCTTGACAACAAGTGTTTTTTATTGATCTATTGATAGTAGCCATTCTGACAGGTGCAAGGTAATATCTCATTGTGGTTTTAATTTGCGTCTCTCTGAGTAGTGACGTTGAACATATTTTCACATGTCTATTGGCCATCTGTATGTCCTCACTGGAGAAGTGTCTGTTCAGGTCCTTTACCCATTTTTAAACTAAGATTATTTTTTTTGGTGTTCAATTGTATGAGTTCTTTATAAATTTTGGATATTAAGCCCTTATCAGATGTATCATTGGTGAATATGTTCTCCCATTCAGTGGGTTGTCTTTTCATTTTGTTGATGGTTTCCTTTGATGTGCAAAAACTTTTCAGTTTGATATAGTCCCATTTGTTTATTTTTTCTTTTGTTTCCCTCGCCTGAAGAGATACATCAGAAAAAATATTGCTACGAGAAATGTCTGAGACTTTACTGCCTATGTTTTCTTCTAGGATTTTTATGGTTTCGAGCCAACATTTTTTTAACTCTTTAATCCATTTTGAGTTTATTCTTGTGTATGATGTAAGAAGGTGGTCTGATTTCTTTCTTTCTTTTTTTTTTTTTTTTGCAATATATGTCCAATTTTCCCAGCACCATTTACTGAATAGACTATTTTTATTTACCCCATTGCATGTTCTTGTCTCCTTTGTCAAATATTAATTGACATAAAGGCATAGGTTTATTTCTGGGCTATTTTGTTCCTTTGATCTATATGTCTTTTTATGCCAGTACCATGCCGTTTTGATTATTATGGCCTTGTAGTATAGTTTGATACCAGGGAGCATGATTCCTCCAACTTTGTTCTTCTTTCTCAAGATTGCTGTGGCCATTCGGGGTCTTTTGTAGTTCTATATAAATTTTTGGAATATTTGTTCTAGTTTTGTGAAATACGCCATTGGTATCTTGATAGGAATTACGTTGAATCTGTAGGTTGCTTTGGGTGGCATGAACATATTAATGATGTTAATTCTTCCTATCCATGAACACGGTATATGCTTTCACTTACTTGTATCTTCTTCAATTTCTTTATTCAGTGTCTTATAATTTTTTGAGTATAGGTCTTTTACAACCTTGGTTCAGTTTATTCCTAGGGGTTTTTTTTTTGTTTTTTTTTATGCAATTGTAAATAGGATTTTTTTTTAGTTTCCCTTTCTGATAATTCATTATTGGTGTATAAAAATGCAACCGATTTCTGGATATTTATTTTGTTCCCTGTTACTTTACTGAATTCATTTATCAGTTCTAGTAGTTTTTTGGTGGAATCTTTAGGGTTCTCTATATACAGTAGCATGTCATCTGCTATGCAACTTCTTGTGAGTCAATAATTCTTTCACAATAAAAAGTCTATGAAAAGAAAAAACACATACCTGGGCATATCATCCATCTGATCATCTGTACTTAATGGCATCTGATGGACCTCGGAGGGTGAAGTCCATGAAAGGAAATCTGCCACCTTCCTTAATAAACCAAACCCTCTTCTGAGTCTGAAGAAAAATATCCCCTAGGGATGGGGTGGGACAGGGGACTGGATTATCATAGCCCCAATTCCACCTGGCAGGGCCTCCCTTGGTAATCCCAGTGGGCACTCTCCTGTGCTGGCCTGATTGGGGGGGGGGGAGGTTCGTCCATCTCTGATGTTCTGGTGACCAAAATGGACTAAGTACCCCATTCTTAGCACTTCTGGGACTCAGGCCAAAGTCTTTTTTTTTTTTTTTTTAAATATATCTTTATTGATTTCAGAGAGAGGAAGGGAGAGGGAGAGAGAGAGATAGAAACATCAATGATGAGAGAGTCATTGATCGACTGCTTACCCTGCAACCTGGGCATGTGCCCTGACTGGGAATCGAACCCCGATCACCTGGATCCTAGGTCGATGCTCAACTGCTGAGCCATGCCTGGCAGGGCCCAAAGTCTTGATAAAAGGCTGCTCTAGAGCTCTGGGAAAGTCACAGTCCAACGTGCTGTTCTGCCCACCAGGTATTCTGGCTGCACCCTGGGGGCTCCTCCAGAACATTTTTGCATCTGGCTCCCACTGATCCCATCACAGAGGTTGTCTCACCCCAGGATCCAGGACTACCCTTGGGCCTGAGGAATGAAGACTAGAGAGACTTTATGAATGTTCCAGGTTCTGGGCTGTGTATATTGCGAAGGTCTCCTTTAATCATTATAAGAAGTCTCTGAAGTGTGAATGTCCTAACACTGAGCTGGAACT
The DNA here is from genome assembly GCF_964146895.1 of Miniopterus schreibersii. Taxonomy (NCBI): domain Eukaryota; kingdom Metazoa; phylum Chordata; class Mammalia; order Chiroptera; family Miniopteridae; genus Miniopterus; species Miniopterus schreibersii. The sequence continues at coordinate 24,888,970 of NC_138116.1, forward strand.
TCCCAAGACATCCCTGCCCAGGGATCCTCTTGCCTGTTGTCCTGATGACCAGTGGGTGCCACAGGACCCTTTACTGTGGTACACAAGGCCTTGCACACTCTGTCCCCTGCCAGCCTCTCCCCCTTCACCTCACACCCATGCCCACTGGATTTCTGGGCTCTAATCACGATGGTCTTAGATTTTGTTCTCCCCACAAGCCTTCCTGCCTCAGGGCCTTTGCGCATGCTGTTCCTTCTGACTATACACGCTTCCCTTAATTCCTCTTCATTCTTTAGTGCTTGGCTCAAATGTAACTTCTGTAGAGGCATCTCAGGTCCCTGGGGGACAGTCACACCCCAGTGACACAGCTTCAGAGGACCCGGCGCTTTTTCCTAGCTCTTATATGAATATAGTTGACCAAGTAATCAGGTGTTTAGTATATGTCAAGTTCCAAACCTTGGACCTGGTTGAGGGGGTCCCTGCCCTGCTAGGGGTCCCCTTACTCTAAACCTTCTCTGTGCTTCTCCCCACAGGATGAGGAATTTGTGGGGCTCTCTTAGAGTCTAGGCCCTTTCCTTTAGACCACAGTCCTGATATATGGGACCCCAAAATTCCCTGCCCAGATGGCCCCAGTCCCATTCCCTCAAGGGTGGACCATGTGGAGTGGCCAAAGTGAAGCAGGCTGCAGGGGGTAGGGCAGTTTGCACTCATGGATCATGGACTGGAGTGTCCACATATGTGCACGTGAACTTCTCTTTGGGGTAGGATGGATCTGTGGTTGGGAAGATACAGGGGGCAGGCTGAGAGCAGAGCCAGCTCTTCTTATGCCACCACATTTGGGCATGGAATTCGGAAGAATCAAAGTTTACATCAGAACCTGGCCTTCCAGTTCAGTATGAAAGTATTATTTGTCAAAGTAGGAGAACAGAACATATTTTATTGAACAGTTGTTAGCTTGATTTAAAACTTTACAGCATTTCAACGTATGTGGCCTCCCTTTGTACTTTGCCCAAGCCCTGCTGGCATTTGGGGTGGGCTTGGGTCAGCCTCACCCACCAAACTGTAAGCTCCACCAGGGAGGCAATGTGCAGTACCCCTGCTCCAGAGCACAGTGTCTGGCACAGAAGAGCAGATAATAAATATTGGCTGTGAGACAAACAGGATAATCCAAGTAAAATGCTTGGCCTGGTGCAAATGTCAATAAATATTAGCTATTATTGCTTGTTGAATAAATGAACAGGTGGGGTAAGGGGCTGAGACCCATAAACTGAGGTGGTTTGTGTATGAGGGAAGGGGGGGGGGCAGCTGACTCTGCCAGGGTCCACACTTTCTTTATTGAGGTTATGCTCTCCTTTCCCCTACCCTGCAGGCTCTCCCAGCTCTACATGGCAAGGGGGCCACCAGGGAGGCATACTTGACAGCCAGGGCCTGAGAGGGGCTGGGGACTCCTGCTAGTGCAATTTACACTCCCCCCAAGGAAGAACAGCTGGGCAGGTTCCCTCTTCACCTGCAGGCACCTCCCCAGGCCCAGAGAGAACCCACCCAGCTTCATTTCTTTTGCTTTACCCATAAAGGGAAAGACTTTACCCTGTGCTTTGGTGTAAGAGGAACTTGAGCTGGGAAGTCAGATCACCCACTGGACCCTGAACAAGTCACTTTGCCTCTGCAAACCACAGTTTTCTCATCTGCAAAATGGGATTGTATGAGGAAATGGTGCATGTCAGGTGGCAGGTGCCAGGTGCCAGGTACACATTTAGTGAATAGGAAGAACCTTTGCACAGAACACAAGTGGGTCAAGGAGGGCAGAGTCCGGGAACTCCAAACAAGAAAGCAGATGAAAATTGTTCACAGCCAGCCAGTGAAAGGGCTGGGCAGAAATTCCATCTGCGAGGCCGGAGGGAAGGCAGGTTCAGCTGCCTGCGCTGGAGGCCCAAGTCAGTCCTGTTTCCGTAGCAGGGAAGTTGCTTTGAAATGGGCACAATGCCAGCCCACAGGGTCTCTGTTAAGGCCTCGAGTCTGAAGAAGCCCTTCACCAAATTCCTCTTCCCAGCACGGGGCTTGGGCCATCCCAGAAAACCACCCTCACCACCACCCCTACATTCTCCCACACGCACAGTAGGTGGCGCTGTAACACAGAACAGAACCCAATTACCCCGAAACAGGACAGGTAAGGGAAACATCACATTTTGTGAACTGCCCACCAAGGGCCACCATACCCTCCAAACAGAAGGGTGCAGAATTCCCTGCAGCCTGTGGACCGGTAGGAGGTGGAGGGTCTCACAAATGAAGTCCAGCCACATTGCTGGACACACGCGCTGCCAACCCCTGATCCTCAGTGCCAGCAGTGGGGTCAGTGCGGTGGGAAGATATCTGAGCACTGCTGCAGGATGAGCTCCACCACCTGGTTCTGGAACACCATGGTCATGGGCATGCTGGTTTCCTCCGTCTCGGGCCGCAGTAGCGTGGGCCCGAACACTATGGCCACGCTCTGCACAGACATGCGGTTCTGTTCGCCGAACTCAATCACCCTGCAGCGGGGGCGGAGTGGAATCAGGGCCCAGGGGGAGTCCCGCCAGTGCCCGCCTCCTCAGTCCCGCAGGCCACCCGCTCACCTGCACAGGTGCTGGAAGAGTAGTCGCATCGTGTCGTGATTGGGCGCCGGCAGCGTGCGCACCAGGTCACGCACGCAGCGGCTGCGCTGGGCCTGGTCCTGCAGCTCTAGGGAGGGGAAGGGTGGGCTCGGCGAGGGGAACGCCACGGATGGGGCTAACCTCTAGTGTGTGGGGGGGCCCTGCCCGAGGCAGGCGAGCTGCACCCCTATCCCATCCACCCTGCCTTCCCGGGGACTCACTGATGGCCGCGATGAACTGGCGGAAGTGCGAGAAGGGAAAGAGGGGCTCGGGCAGCTCTCGGAAGAAGAGCTTCAGGGCGCCGGTAATAACGTGAACATCCTCCCAGCGTCCGTCGTCCAGGTCCAGACGCTCATCTGCGGCAAGGGGGCAGGAGGAAGAAGAGGTGAGCACCCCTTCATGCCTTCGGGCCCTGGGGCGGGGACTGCGGAGCCTCACCGTGGTCCACCTTATAACGCAGCTTCTGGATGGTGGCCAGGTTGCCACTGATGCGGTACAGCCCGTCGATGTCCAGCCCTGGAGAGAGGGAGGCGCTGACCCCGGGTTGGTGCGATGGGGCGAAAGCCCCTGCTGCTCCTCCTCGGGAGCGCCCGGTCTTTCCCCTCCACCCTGTGCCCACCCAGGGGCCTCCATCACGCGGTCCTGGAAGGAGGCTGCCAGGCGCCCGAGTGCCCCCCCCCCGGCCGCCCCGCCAGCCCCGCGCGCACGTACCGCGGGCCTCGACCGTGCGGATGCACTGCTGCACGAAGCGCGGCACCGCGCTCCTCTCGCGCTCGCACAGCGCGGCCAGCGCGCAGCCGAACACCTGGTCTGGGGGAGACGCCCGTCAGCGCCGCCCGCCCCTGCGCCGCCCGCAGCCCGCTCTCCCGGTCCCTCCGGTACCTTTGATGTAGCCCTTCTCCCGCAGCGACTGCAGCGTGGGCCGTCTGAGCAGGAACTTGCGGAGCTTGTTCCGGACCTTGCTCAAGTCGCTCTCCTGGACCCCTGGGCTCAGGACAGGAGCGGCTGCCACGGGGAATGCAAGAGCGAGTCAACCCGTGGTGGCGCCCCGGGTGGCCCAGCAGGCCCCATCCGGGTCGCCACCCTCTCCCCCAAAAGACTCCCTTCACCCCACCCGTCCATCCCTGCGCACACCTGCTCCGGGCCGGGACTCATCCTCCCGCCAGCTTCCCAGGCGCTCGCTAGACCCGAAGTCCACGCTGCCGTTCTCACTTTCCTCCTCCGGGGGCAGGTCTGCAGACTAGAATCGCGTAGCCTCAGAGGCAGAGCCCGGGGCTGGTCAGCGGGAAGGGGGGGATCCTTTTCCCAGCAGGCCTGGTGACATCCCACCCCCCAGAAGTCACTCTTCCCGTAACCAGGTTCACTCCCCTCACCTCCACCAGGAAAGCTCAGAGCATTCACCTTCCTTAGCTGCATGCAGCTCTTCAAGCATTGGGAGACAGTCATCCTGCTCTGCCCTACCCATGTCCCAGTTCCTGCCCGCCTATTTCCATATTTTCCTCAGCATCTCTGTACACTCTACTAGGTCAGCATTCCCCAGTATGTGGCTCCCAGTACTGAGCTTGCAGTTCCAGCTGGGGCCTGAGCCAACAAACACACCAGCATCACGTCCCTGGATCTGGATTCCTACCTCTAGTAATACAGCCAAATGCTGCACCCAGTGTTGGGTCCTAGGGAGTAAAGGGTCAAAAAGCCTCAGCTTGTTTCCAGGTGAATAGCTGTCAGAGGGGACCAGTCCCATCTCTACTTATGCAATTGATATTTTGATACTAAAAAATGGTAGGCTCTACAATGCAACCCTTTAAAATTTTATCTTCTAGTTTCAGCCTGTCATTCCAGCCTGAGGCTATTTCTCAGATATTTTTTCCCCCTTCTATCTCCCTTGACTTGGGACATTCCTCTAGGATATGCCTCTACCCCAACCTGGAGAATCCTCCTGCAGGGCCAACCCCAGAGGCTGGTTCACCTAAGTAAGAAAGGCTGTTTCTTCAGCAGCCTTCCTGCCATCTGGCCATAAGGCCAGGGGCTGGGTGGGTGTGTGTGTGTGTGTGCTGCATTTGCCCGAGGTACTACCCGTTGGTGCCATGGAGCTTCCAGTGCCTGAGAAGAGGGCCCCACCCACAGTGGGCACAGCCATCCTGCATAATGGCTGGCCATTCCCTCCCCACCAGCCCTGGAGGCCCCAGGCTCTGCCTACCAGTTCATGGATGCCCTGGGCAATGGCCTTATGCCAAGTGCTGATGATGGCCTCCGAGTCATGCTGGATCAGGTACTCTGAGCCATCTCGGCTGCGCAGCTGGAGAGACACAAGTCACTCAGTCATCTCTGGTTCCCTGGGTCTGTCCCTGTCCCCAGGCCAAGGTATTCCACCTCATTGAAAGCAGTAGGTGACAGCATCTCTGTGTTACAGATAAGCAAACTGAGGCTCAGCGAGTTTAAGCAGTTTTCTTGTGGATACAGTTAGTGAGTGATGGAGGAAGGATCTGAGTGAAAACAGATCTGCATGGCTCAACTGTCTAGAACACTTTCCCCTGCCCCATCTCACCTCCCCATGAGCCACACAACATGGAAGACTTCACCCAGAGTGCTGGCCAGCAAATAAGTCAGTGAAAGAAACTCCCTGTGGAGGCCCCTAGAATTAACAGTGAAGAAAATGCTGGGAGAAAGGCTCTAAAAGCAGATCATGGCTGATCTTGGAGAAATAAAGCATTTCCCTCAATACACACACTGGGGACGCAGGAGTGTTGATCCCTTTTGCAGCCATGAGTCCCACCCTGTCCCACTCTCCAGCCTGGGGAACACATCCTCTTACTGTCCACTTTATCAAGAAGCGTACATTAAACCTGCTCAAGGGGGAAATGTTCTAACCAAACTCTTTCGGACTAGCAGGCTGGGGGCAGCACCCCACTTACTCTAAGGCAATGCACACAGGGTTTGGAGAGATCTGTGAGCTGGAGGAAGCAACGCCCTGTAAGTCTGGTGGATGCTCCATCCTGACCACAGGCCATATTCTTCCTTAAAGAGCCCCAAAGTCTGGATTTTCAAAGCCACTACTTTATACTATTGAGGAGTCAGCAGATATCAACAGCCCAGGCCGTCCTTCAGACTGACTGCTGTTGAGTGTCCTTATATCCTAACAAATCTCCGAAGAATAGGGTGAGGCAGTCAGCAACTTAGATCTCTCATCAGCCTGTGGCTCTGAGGACCAAGTGTTCAAGGTTAATGTGAATGTTTAGTTTTGGCAGCCCACAACAACCCTGGGGTCCAGTGAGAGTCAGAGTCAGCAGCCTCTATCTCGGACAACAGGGTACAACTTCCAGAATCAGAAAGAGCTTGTCTTTTGGCTGCCTTTTAAACTTAGACTTGGATGCTACTGATTGATTGATTTTTAGAGGGGGAGAAACATCAATTTGTTGTTCCACTTATTTATGCATTCATTGGCTGATTCTTCTTTTAAATTTATTTTTATTGTTGAAAGTATTACAGATGTCCTTCTTTCCCCCCAATGACCCCCTCCACCCTGCTCCTGTCCCTTATTAGTTGATTCTTGTATGTGCCCTAACTAAGGATTGAACCTGAAACCTTGGAGTGTTGAGATGATGCTCTAACCAACTGAGCTACCCAGCCAGGGCCTGAATGCTATTTAAATAGTTTTAAAAAAAAAGGTGGCAGGTTGGATTCCTGGTCAGCGCACATACCCAGGTTTCGGGGCGCATGCAGGAGGCAACCAATGGATGTTTCTCTCTCTCTCTCCCACTTCCTCTCTCTAGAATCAATTAAAAACTTTTTTAAGAAAAGAAAATCTGAGTGTTCTCCCCCCTCATCTCCACAAAGACTAGAGAACCTTCAGCAGGCATATAGCATAGCCCCACTCTAAGCTGAAAGAGCCCTGCCTCTAGTACTCCAGGGAATGGCCTAACGACACTTCTAAACAACCATTATTTTTGGCAGTTGCCTCAAAACATAATCAGTTCGTATTTGAAAGTTTCATGCAGAAGGCAAAGCTGTATAGTTACATAGCAATATAGTTCACGAAACATTCATCCTGTTACATGGACAGGCAAGCTGAGCTGCTTCTAACCAGCTGTTTTTGGAAGACTGTTACTGAAGTTTTCTGTGGCTCTGGGGTGACCAGGAAGAGCTGCTGTGTAATTTTTCCAGGCCCAATTAACCTGGCCATGATATAGAATTGGGGGGAGTGTCTCTTGAGAAAAATCCTAGAGTTGCCTGCAGGTTGCCCCTGAGTGGAGGGAGGATGGCCACCTGCTCACGGAGAAGCAGGGGGCTCCTCGACTTTCACTCAAGACTGTCAGCCCTCCCCTCATCTTGAGCAGCTTCCAAGAGTGCCATCTGCCTTCTAGTCCTTGCCAGAAAAGACAACTCAGAAGTGTTTACTCTGAAAGTTTCATTGAAAACCCAGTTGGAGTGGTGACATTTATAGAGCAAAAGTGATGTGTCCTCTCTCAATTTGACACCCATGGCAGATACTGCTAGCTGATCACAGCGTTCTACCCTGCTAAGCCTGGAGAAGACTCCAGACCTACTGATCCAAGTAGCTCATGAGATGAAAGCAGTTTTCCAACCCTGCTCCATGGATACTCTGGCTCTAGAACTGAATAAAGCTTGGTGAGTCATCAGAAAACTATACCCTCAGCTCCTTGTAGAGCTGCCTTTTCTGTGCTGAGATATAAGGTCGTGTTTTGGGCTTTCATAATTTTTCCTGAAGCAGACCCAAGAGTCCCTTACTAAACTAGAATGGAGCCACACACTAAAAATTTCTTCAAGAGCTAAGGGTTAAAAAAAAAAAAAAAGCTTTGATTTCCCTCAAAATCTGGGAAGGTTTCAGCACCACCCCAACCCCAACTAGTAATAAGAGGCATGTAACTGATCACCCTTCTCTTTGCCTTGGCTACCAGGAAACCCCAAGCTAATGATTTTTAGCAACAATAACCTTAGCACCTGTACTTCATCTGCCCCCTAATCCCTCTACACTTTGACCCCCCCTCTAACTTGTTTTGCCTGGTCCTGCCTTTTCAGTGGATTTTACCAGCTCACCATATGTGATTTTGTTGTGAGCTGCCTCAAAATTTTGGGGGGCGGAGGTGAGAGTAAAAGTAGTTTAAAAACAAAACAACATAGGGACAGTGAAGGGTGTGACACTGTGAGGATCTTTGCCTGGGTCCCACCTGGACCCTCTCTTCCTGCTGGGGTAGACTGAGAAACGTGTCCACTGCCCTGGCATATTCACTGGGAACCCAGTCCGGTGGAAGCTAAGCTCTAAGCAGTCAGAGCAGGTTTCCCAGCTTGTCAGAGTACGTGGCCAGGGGCAGGGAGTCCCCTGTCTTAGGCCAGAGCAGCTGGGCTGAGCGTTGCCTTTCTAGTCATGGCAGATTTTTGTCCCCCAGAGACCCCTGCTTCTCATCACCTTCCAGGGCCAAGGACTGGCTCCTGGAGAGGAAATTGCAGAATCTGTGATGCCATAAATACTGGGGATGGATCCCTAAGGTGGGGGAAAATTTGGCTTTGAGCTCTGAGAATTCCAGCCCCAACTCTCCCCAGGTCCTCCTTGGGGCTTGCCTAGTTTGAGTCCCAAGCCATCAGTAAGCCCCTTTTTTTCTCCCCACTCCCATAACTCACCTCCAGCACATTCTTCCTGCTGGATTTGTCTTTGGGGGCCCAGGCAAGAGAGGCCCCCTTCAGCTCCACCGTGTACTCAGGAGTAGAGAGCTTAGAAGTCTGCCTCTGTGGGAGAGAGGAAGGGAGGGAGCCTTCAGTTTGGACAGGCTGCCACAGTACCCTGACTCCAGTCCACCAGGTTCCCTCAGCTCTAGTGACAGGATGGGGTCACAGCTCTGGGGGAAAGGGGCCCTGGGGTTTCTGGAACCCAGAGATTCTAGAACTTCTTAACCACAGAGCCTGCGTGCTGGCTGGTCCTTTGCTGCCTGCCCACCCAGGAGAGGAAAGGAGAAAAGTGTACAGCCCCGATCCCTGTAAGCAGGACACACAGGGCACGCAGTCCCCAGCTGCCTGCCCACCAGGCTGGAGCTGTCCGCCCTCAAGGACAGCTCCCCATGCCCAGGGTGGCTGCAAGTGCTTGTCCTGGGGTGAATCTGCTATTGTCACTCCCTGTCAAAGGCCCATCTCCCTGGACATTCATGTTCTACTCTCTGAGACCTAGCCTTTGACAAGTCAAGTCAGGTAAAGACCCATAGGAGTCAGGAGCAGATGGGGTGACCCCTGCCTTGGGGGCCTGGGCCTCACCAGGCCAACTGCAGTTGAGGTCTTCGAGTCCTTGAAGAATGTCAGGACGCCGCCTTCCAGCACTGTCCAGGAGGCACTCCAGTGCTTCTTCCTAGGTGAGGATGGGGAAGTGGGGGGTGGCAGAGCTTGGGTTTGGCGCTGGGCTGAGGCCTCCTTCCCACCCCCAGGAGGCAGGGCACAAAGCTTAAGAACATAGCTTGTGCCCTGCCAGGTGTGACTCAGTGGTTGAGCATCGACCCAGGAACCAAGCAGTCACAGTTCAATTTCTGGTCAGGGCATATGCTCAGGTTTCAGGCTTGGTCTCCAGTAGGGGCATGCAGGAGGCAGCCAATTGATGATGTTTCTATCTCTCTATCCCTCTCCCGTCTCTCTCTAAAAATCAATAAAAGCATTAAAAAAAAGAATTTATTAAAAAAACAAACAAAAAAACACAGCTTGGGACACCCAACTGTTAGAGATAGAGTCCACTCATCTCTCCGTGTTCCAGTGTCCTCACAGAACCTCTTATAAAGTTGCTATGAGGATTAACAGAGCCTGGCATAGGGGGAGTGCTCAGTGAATGCTGTCACTAAGGCCCATCCTGCCCTGCTGTGAGTGCAGAAGGGCTCTTACCGGACCCGCTTTCCCTTGTCTACTGTCTTGGTGCGATGGAGCACACCTGCCTTCTCCAGGGTCTTGATCTTAGAAAGAGAAGAGGAAAGAGGAGGCAGTTAAGGGGTGAGCCATGGTGGATAGATCCTAGTCTCCCCCTCAGCAAGCAATGCCCCACAGGCTGGGCCTAGATCTCCATTGAACCCTCTTTGCTGCTGCTGGTGGTGGAGTACCTGGTCCCACAGCAGCACCAGCGGTAGAGAGTTCCTCCCAGCTCCCAACCTCACCCAACTCTGGGCCTGGGATGACCAAGATCCAGGCTCATTCAACCCAGGCTAGTGCCTGGGGCCTATGGGGGGGACATGCCTGGCCCAGTTCCAGAACCCAGGACCTCCAGAACTCCCCTATTTCTTCTGTGAGGCTCTACCAGGCCCTACATGCCTCTTCTCTTACTTTCTCCTCAGGTGGGCTGGCCTGGGCTGGGGTCTCACTGTCCTGGTTGGATTTGAGGATGCTTCGGGGGGCAGGAACTGGGACCTGGAGAGAAAAACACTGTCATATATAATCCCCTCCTCTCTCCCCAAGACTCTCCCTTCCCCAGTTGGTTACCTGGGGCAGATCCCACTGAACAGAGGAGTTATTTGGGTTGTAGAAGTAGGGCTTCCCATGTTGGTCCTCCAGCTTCACCCACTGTGGGGAGAGGGAAGCTCAGGCTGCCAGCTGGCCTCATGAGAGGGGAGGAAAAGGTTCCCTCTAACCAGAGCCCAAGAAAGACCCAAGGAGTCTGGAGGGACAGATGCAGGTGACACAGTGTCCTGGGCTGGCTCAGAGCCCCAGCAGGAGCCGCAGTTTTAGTGCTAAGGGAAGCTACTAGTGAGGAAGGAAGGGTTGGAGGCATGTCCCCGAGGCTCTCTGGGGCCCACCTGTCTGTTTCCCCTACCTGCTCCTGGGTAAAGTGGTTGGTGTAGACGGTCTGCCCCTCCGCGTCCACGTGGGAAGACCATCCAGGGGGCGTGACTAAGGGAGAGGCAGGCCCGGGCTCACTGAAGGAGCCCGGAGGGGAATAGTCTTCCTCGGGGTAAGTGGTCACTAACTCAGGATAGTCCGTCTCAGGGGTGGGAGGCTGTAGGGAGTGAAAGATGGGGTCAGAGACCCTCAGAGCCAGCCCCGCCCACCACATCAGGCCCCGCCCCTCACCCCAAGCTCCCTGGGTTGTGGGGAGGAGGCGGGGCCAGAGACCCTCAGAGCCAGCCCCGCCCACCACATCAGGCCCCGCCCCTCATCCCAAGCTCCCAGGGTTGTGGGGAGGAGGCGGGGCCAGAGACCCTCAGAGCCGGCCCCGCCCACCACATCAGGCCCCGCCCCTCACCCTCTGGTCCTTGGGGCTGCCGGGGCTCAGGCCCGGCTGCATCTTCAGCTCGTCCTCTTCCTCCTCCACCTCCTCCTCCTCGGGCGCGTCCTCGGGCTCGTCCTCCCAGACGGTGTCGCCCGTCACGGGGTTGTAGAAGAACACCCTGCGGCTCTCCTCATCCCAGTACTGGCCCCACTCGGTCTCGAGGCTCTCGCGGCTGCCCACCGAGGACGGGGAGGTGGCCGGGCTGGCGGCGCCTTCGGCAGCCTCGAAGGGCGACTCCCAGGTGGTGACGCCCGTGTCCGGGTTGTAGTAGTAGGGCCGCCCGGTGTCCGCGTCCGTGTGCGTCTCCCACACCTGGCCGGGGCGGGGAGCCGCGGCGGCGCCTGGCGAGGGGGCCCGAGGCTGTCGCTCCACGTTCGCGTACACGGGCTCTGGGGCCGCCGGGGCCTCCTCCGCCTGCGCGAGAAGGAAGGAGCCGGGTCAGCTCCGGGCTCACAGTCCCCACCAGGCCACCTGCCACCGGGCGACCTTCGGCAAGTCACCGACCCTCCCTGCCTCAGTTCCCCCAGCTGTAAAGTATCTGCCCTGCCGGTCCAGAAACTGTAGTGAAGAGAGAATGAGGAAATGTTCTTGAAAGTGCTTTGTAAATGCCCCAGATAAGGTGGGACAGTTACATGAATTATTTGTTAATAAAATATTGATAACCGCACTCACAGGGGCCAATCAAAGGTTGGGCAGGAACAGAGAAATGGCCTGGGGCCCACCCCTTCTCTGCCCCCCTTCAGGTCACATGGGGCCGGGGCCTTGCTGCTTTCTATAGTCCCTCCCTTCCCTCCTGGCCCCGAAAGCTCTGGGACCAGCATCAGCACTGCCTCTGCATTTGGGGCTAGAGCCTCCTGGATGCCGGGTTTGCAGGCCTCTGAATCAACTCCAGAGGAGACAAAGACAGAGGAGAGCCAGATGGGATGGAGGGAGGAGGGACAAAGAATAGTGAACCCCTCTTTTCCTCCCCCCACCCCCTGAAGGAAAGTTAGATGGGCTAGAGGACTCAGTCACGCAGAATATAAGGCTGGTTGGTTATGCTTAACACCCTCAAGGCTCCCTGCAGCCTGCAGGGCAAAGTCCAAACCTTTAACAGGGCACCAGAGGCTACCCATCACCTGCTTGTCTTCCACCTTATTTCCTGCCACTCCTTGCTCCTGAACTTGAACTTTAAGCTCCAGTAGCAACGCCCTCACCCTCTCTGCTGGGTCTCCTTCAGGCCTCAGCCATTCACACCTGGCTGACTCCTAGTCCTTTAGGACTCAGCTCAGGTGTCAGGTTCAAGACCTTTTCCAAGATTTCCCGTGTGCCCACCACAGACTTGCACACTCAGCCCACCAGAAGGATAGATAGCTACACTATCAAACCCAGGGAGCAGAATAGCACAGGAGATTAATACTGTTTTCTAGGAATACAGAATGCTACAAGGGAAAGGAGATTTCAAGATGGCAAACTTAGCATAATTCCAATATTGTGTTTTTAGAAACCCTCCAAGGTGCTAACAGAGGTGTAATTATAGGGATGATTTGTTTAGTTTTTTCTTTAAGCTTTTCTGTAGCCTCAACATTTTGTACAATAAAACTTTTTTTTTTAAAGATTTGTTATTGATTTTTTAGGGAGAGAGGAAGGGAGAAACATCCATGTGAGAGGGAAACATTGATCAGTGGCCTTCCATATGTGCCCTGACCAGAGATTGAACCCAAAACCTAGGTATGGCTGGAAATTGAACCTGCCATCTTTTGTTGTACAGGACAACACTCCAACCAACTGAGCCACCCGGCCAGGGCCAATAAACCTTTTTTTTTTAAGTCAGAGAAGTTTATCTGTTGCTGTGACGCCTTCACTAGGCTGTAAACTCCTCAAGAGGGGAAGCATGTCTTGCTCAAGGTGGCCTCTCCCTGAGCCTTAGACAGACGCCTACAAAAATAGTCATTTGTCCAACAGGGATCCGCCTGCTCTGCACTAGGTACTATTTTAGGCATGAGAATGCAGCAGTGAAGACATGGACACAAATCCCTGCCTTGGCCACCTGCACACGTGTGCAAATGGTTGGGAGGGGGAGGAAGCAGCCAATAAGTGAAATGCACAGCATGTCAATGATAATTGCTGCTAACAAAAAACACACAACACTGCAAAGAAGGGGTGTAGCAGTTTTACACAGAGTGGCAAGTCCCAGGCATGTAGGGGGCCAGAAGAGCTGGGCACAGCAGTTCAGTCACTCTTCTCCCTCATCCCACAAGCCCCTGTGTGGCTGAGAAAACCGGCCCTCCACCCCACTTCTCCTTTCTCTCCACCCACTCCAGCTTTCTTGTGGCATCCTGTGTTCCAACCACACTAGCCCCCAAACACAAAGGCACCTTCCCACCTCCAGGCCTTTGCTCCAGCCAGGCCCTCAGCCTGGAACCCCCTGCTCTCATTCCCTGCTCACCCAAATCCTGCTCCTTCACTGGAGCTCAGTCACAGGCCTCACCTGGGCGAAGCCTTCTCCTTCCAGAGAAAAGTCTAACCTGCTGTCATTCTGCTCTGTTGGGGCCTGATGACATTCTGTCTTGGTGGTCAGTTCATTGTTCACCCACCTGCCTACCCTCTCTGCCCCTAAAAGTTAGGAGTTTCTTGAAAGCAAGGCTCAGGATGACGTAACTGACCACAGTCACTCCCTATCAGGTGCTCCAATACAGATCCACCAGAAGCACTTACTGCTTGACTACACAAGTCGTTTCCATGCCAGACTTTAACAACAAACAAACACACACACCTGACACTACAGGAGAGTCTGGGACTAGCTTTGAGCAAGAACTTCCTGAAAATGGGGATTCCAGCACTCAGGAACAGGAGGCTCCTTGGGATAACAGGAGGGAGGCAGTAGAGAAAGGTGAATGACTCAACACACCTCCTTGGGACAGGGGCTGGAAGGGAATATGGGCAGTGGACCAGCCAAGGAAGGAGCCAGGCTCTTCGGAGCAGGGATTTCCACCTGGCCAGGCTGCTGGCCTTGGCTCAGTCCATGGGGAGCCCCAGGCTGGTCAGACTGATGGGAATCTTGCAAAAGGAACACTCCCAGCAGGCACAGAGGAGACCTGGGAAATAGAAGTTCAGGCCTCCAGCATGACAGGGCTATCATGAGGAAAAGAAGGTGTAGAGTCACACTGCAGGTCAGAGGTTAAATGGGGGCATGGCAGTACCCCTTTGAAGGGGGCACACTCTCTGGATTGGGGCTGCCCCAGGAGGTAGTGAGGGGCCTTCACTGGAGGTGAGCAAGCAGAGTCCCACCCCCGCTAGGGATGTGGCAGTCCTGAGGCCCCTTCGAACTCTAGAACTCTCTACAGAGCCCCCCGGTGCTAAGACAGAGGTACTTTCCTTTCCTGATAGAGCCTCAGCCTGGATCAGACAAGCTCCTGGAAGCCAGGTGGGGCCGGTCCCTCCGTGCCCTCTGGTCTTCAAGGGGGAGCTTGCCGGAGTTACAGCAGGGCCTGCCACCCCCATACCCAACTCCAGACAAGACCCAGACACAGCCCATCAACAGGCTTTTGGGGCCCAGACCCAGTCATGATAGAGACGCAGGGGACACCTAGCGGGAAAGAGGAAGTGTCCTCCCACCTCAGGCCGGAGGACCGAGCTGAGAGGGACCCAGATCTCACCACACTCAGCTTCCCAGCCCCCAGCACTCCTGCCTTGAATTCCTACCACAAGCAGGTGGCAGGCCTGCCTCTCTTCCCCCACGCTGATCACCACCTCCCAGCCTCCATTTACAGCCCCTCTCAGGCAAGGCCTTGGAGAAGGAAAGAGGAAAGAAGGGAGGATTCCCAAGCTCCGTAAGACTCCCTGCTCCAAACCCCAGCCCCCCAGCTCCTGACAGGACAAGGGAATGGAGGTCTACTAAGGGCCTCTTGACTCCATAGGCCCGTCTGCTACCCCATCAGAGGCCAAGTTCAGCCCCCAAGGCCAAGCTCCCCTACCTGTCCCCGAAGGGCCCGACTCTGCCTCCTGGTCAGCTTGGCAATCACGTCCACCATCCTGTCCCCTCTGAGCTGCTGGGATGGAGCCCTGGGAAAGCTTTGGGGGTGGAGCCACAGGGCATAACCCTGGGGCTGGCACAGGGTAGTAGGGAAACAAGAAGTTGTCTCGAGATGGTGGGAGGCTGAGCCTCCAGCCCATTTCCTGTCAGGGCTGCGGAAGTGCTGCATGAGACAGGCTGCCTGAAACAGGCTGCCTGAGACAGGGTGTGTGGGGGGGTGTCTCTCAGGTCAGGGAGATTTTTATGTGTCCAGGGACACTGCTGGCTGCCTCACTCGGTGCTCTGATTACCAATGAGTGCTGAATCCTAGACCCAGACACAGCCACTGAACAGAAGGTGGCATTGGAGCAATGGTGGTGGTGGGGGGGGACAAGCATGGGGCAGCTGGATGCTGGGGCCTGAGCTGGCACAGACTGGACAATGAGTGACCATGAACTCCCTCAAGGCCCAGGGAGGGTGTGTTGGGAAAGAGGAAGCTTTCGTGTGGGTGGGTGTCCCAAAGAGGAAGGGGTATGGGCAGATATGGTATCAGAGGAAACCGGTCTCTGGATCCCTCCAGCCACGTGGAGGACAGGGAGGATTTTGACCACAGCACCATCTACCCGCCTGACCGCCTGGGTCTGCCTCCTTCAGCCTTGGTCACCACGAGGCACGTACCCGCCTCGGCAGAGTGTCCCCGTACATAAACAAGTATGCCTGCGCCCTTCCCCCACTCTCCAAAAACCCAGAGAAGGGGACAGGGGACGGCTCCAGAAGAGCTTCCCCCTGGCTTGCCTGCCCCTGACCCTCTCATGCAGGTGGGTATGCAGACCCTGGGCATGCACAGCGGACACACGTCCTGAGTCAGAAGCTGCAGCCTGTCCAACTACTTGGGGACCATTTTGTTTTCACGAATCCCCTCAGGGGTGTTTCTGCCCAGTCCCAAGTGCCAGGCAGCACCCTGACCACTCACCTGCCAGCCTTAAGCCTCTCCCACAGGGGCTGTCCAGCTTCCAGTTTAGGCTCTGACCCTCACTGTCTCCCGGTCCTGGATCCCAGACTTTCCATCCCTTCTTCTTCCATTTCAGTCACCTTCCTGCCTGCAGACCTGGCTCTCCCTTCTCCCCTGCCCATGTTCCCCAGCTTCTCTTCTCCTCTAACCATTAAGGCCTCAGGACAGGTACAGCCACGTACAATATGCATAGTATGAATTCGGGATATGGAACACTTGGGGGACCACACCCAGACCAAGTCTAGAGTCTAGGCTCTACTCTGTCCTCAAAAGTTGCCATACAGTCTCCTGTGCCTCAACTCAGAGCCCCAGAACCTGAGGCAGACTGATCCCTTCCAGAGAGGCCTGAAGTCATCACACACATGACACACCAATGCCCCACCCTGAGGGCCAGGGAAAACGCACACACACATACACACACACGACAGGTCAACAAGACTGATGGAGCCAAGCCTAGGAGATGGGAGCAGCTGTAAATTCCAGAGCAGCCAGAAACTTTGAGCCACCAGGGAGGGGAGAGAGGAGGGCAGGTGTGGGAACCCAGGCCTGCAGGTGGAATTGGGAAGCAAGGTCTCCTTGTGGCAGTTTGTGTGTGTGTGTAGGGGGTTGGGGGTCAGGACCACCCGAAAGGCATCTAGGACCCCACCTGCTGCTTTTCCCCAGTAAGAGGCTTGGCGTGCATGTCTGGGGTCTCCCAGCGAGCAGGCTCTGGCCCCACACTATAGCAACTGGCAAAACCCACGCAGCTCTGGTTTGCTTTTGGTCACCAAGTTTGGCTCCTCAGGCCTCCTGCCTGGGCTTTCCCCTCCCCCAACAAGAGGAGGTGGTAACCACAGTGGCTCCCCAGTGGGGTCCTCTTTCCTCAACCACACCTTCAAGTCTTGAGAGGTACATGGTGGGGGAGGGGACAGAATAAGCCAACTGCAAGTCATCCATCTCTCCAGCCCTCTGGCCTCACCTCTCTCTCCAAAACCCTCACAAGGAGTGTTGGGGCAACCAGAGCAGGTCCAACCAGAAAATCCTATCAGCTCTCTGGGACCAGAGGCAAAACAAATACCCACAAACCCTCGACTGGGGCCTGGGGACTAGCTCAGGGGGCTGGGGAAGGTATAGGCCTCCTTTGTTGACTCTGAGCCTGCTCCCTGCCACCCAGGCTGGGTGGAGGGAGAGTGAGAATGAATTGTGATCTTTGCCTCCGGAAGCTTAGCCAAGTGCATAGAACTGTCCCTCCCCTGAGCACACCTTCTCTGGAACAGAGTCCAGCCTCCGTATCCACCCCAGTTCTAGCTACGTGTCCACCTACATGCAGTGGGGAGGCTGGGGCACGCACAGGATCCGGGTCCTCAAGTCTCAGAACCCTAGGGGAGCCATGCAAGCCTGAGAGTCTGATGTCACTGGTCTGGGCTGGGGTCTGGGCAATGCGTGCTGTGTTAAGCCCAGGTGGCTCAGTGTACTCTTATCGCATGTACATAGCATGAGATTCCAAACACAATGGCCTGAGGTGAGGCTTTTCTCTTGGGTTTGGGACAAAAGCTTCATTCAATTAAAAGGAAAAAAGAATGGAGCAGGACTCCAGAGACCTGGCTTCTTGTGTACACTCTTCCTCAGCTTCTCTCTGGACAACCTCTTAAATCTCTAGAACTCAGTTTCTTTATCCAGAGGTTGGGCTGCCATTCTCTCCCCCTTCACAGGGCTGGTTTCTGTGAAATAGTTGAGCAGGGGCCTGAGTTCCCACACCCACGAGGATGCAGGAAAGAGAGCAGGGCTGACTGCACTTCTGCTTTTCTGGCTTTGGGTTTTGATTGTGCACCCATGGCTCTGGACTCTGCCCCAGCCTTTTGGTGACTGCCTGCTTGGCCTGCTCCTCCGAGGTGGGTGGGTCCTGGTCTGAGTAAGGCTGGGAGGTCTACTGCTGCTGGGCCAGGAGGAGTTACAAATAGTTTGTCAAGGAAGCTGCCGGCCAGCAAAGGCCGTGATTTTAAGTCAACCTCGGGGGGTGGGAAGATGTGACGGTGGTGCCCCCTTCTGCCACCCCAGTCAAAAGTATCTGCACCTGCACCCACCATCCCTTCTCCCTCCCCTAATGGAGAGCATAGGGTCCTCCTGTCCCAGCCAACCTCCTGGGCCTGGGGAACCTCACTGCCTCTCACTCGCTCAAAAGCTGCCTCACCTCAAATTTCCAACCCCTTCCACCTGATTGCCTTTGTCCCTTTGGCATTTCCACAAATTCAAGGTCTCTCCATCTGGAAAAGAGAAAGTATGCCCTTTCCCTTCCTCCTTGGCAAAGCCAACTTCTTGGAGTGTGTGCACCCCAGTGTCTTGCTGTCCACTCACTCAACACCCAGCCCACCGCTTAGGTCTCCCACAACTTCCTTGATGACAAATTTGGTCTTTATCTGGCCTGACCCCTTTCTGGTACTTAGTCCTTACAGCCCCCTCCCTCCTACACTGCCTCCGACGTGGCCTCTCCGTCAGCCTTCTCTTCTGTCTGCTGCGTCTCAGCTCTCTGGGCTCACGCTTCTCTCTCTGCCCGTCTCCATGATGCTTTGGTGTCTCACCTTTGCTTCTCACGCCACTGTCCTGGGAAAGCTCAACCGACTCCATTAGGTTAAGAACTCACAACCACATCTCCAGGTTCAGAAATCCAACTGCCCACCTGGATGTCCCTGACACACTGAAAAGCTGCCTGCTTCAGGCTGAATGAGTCTCCTCCCCTCCCTACTCCCCAACTGGCATCACCTCTGTTGCTCTCCTCTGTTGCTTGAATAGAGACCTAGAGTCTCTAAGAGCGAAAGGGAAAGGAGAGAGAGAGAGAAACATCAGTGTTTACATCAAAACACTGGCTGGCTGTTTCTTGCACGCCCCCTACTGGGGACTGAGCTCACAAGCCCCCTGGCATGTGCCCTGGCTGGAAATTGAACTGGTGACCTTTCGGTGCATGGGATGCATGGGACGACACCCAACCAACTGAGCCACACCAGCCAGGGCAACTAGCGTCATCCTTGATTCTGCTTCCCTTGGATCATCTGTCCCTGAGCCCTGGTCACCTGACCTGCCTACGCCTCTCGGGCCTACCAGTCGGCAGGTAACACAGGGGTTAGGCGAACACGGAAGCACTGTCACAAAGAAGCAAACATTCCAGTTTAAAATAGACATCCTGCAGGGCAACTGGTCTGGGCTCTTTCGCAAGTCCCTGTCAGGGCAGAAGGCAAGGGAGGGGCTGCCGAGAGAGATGTAAGAGGCGACCAAATGCAAAGCAGGGTCCTCGGCTGGATCCAGGTTCAGGCAAACCGCCTGGGAGGGACTTGCTTTGGGATGAGGGGGGAGATTTGACTACGGCCTGGATCTTAGGTGATTTTAAGAAATTAATGATCATTTTGTTAGATGTAATAATGGTATCGTGGTTGAGGAGAAAAATATCATTTTTAAGAAATGCTTGCTGAAGTTTTTAGGGATAAATATGATGGTCTAGAATTTATTATTTCGTGGGGAAAAAAGAACAAACATGGTAAAGAGTCATTGTTAAATCTAGGTAATATGTATAGTTATATTCATTTTAATATTCTTCTTGCTCTTTTGTATGTTTGAAATTTTTCATAATAAAAAGTAAGGAAAAAACCATTAAATTTTATTATTATTATTATTATTGCACACCCTCAGTGTTTATTACTCTATGAGGTATTCACTGTTTCTTATCGGGAGACAGACTGGCCTTTCCAGTTCTCCCCTCCTCCAACCTAACACAGAAAAAGTGATTTCCCTCCCTTACGATGCAGCTCAGGGGTCAGGGGTTCTGGGAATGTGGCAGTTTAAACACGTCGGGGTTCTCCTCTTCTCCCAATGGCTACGCTCCACTGCCTGAGCCAAGCAGGGGCTGGGGCAGCTGGGTGGGCAGGACTGGCTGGCACAGGTCAGAGTGTCCGAGACCTGGAAAACCCCAGGACAGACTGGGCCCCCCAGGGGACTTTAGGGAAAAGGCAAAGTAACCCTCGTACAAGACCCCTTGCCCCTAGGAGCTGATGGGGAGCCAAGGAGGTGGACTAAACACTCTGCCCTGAAGGCTGGGAGCACCAAGGAGGTGGGGACAGGCAGAATTCCTGCTGGTGTCTTAGACTGCAGGGCCAGCCAAGCTCCAAGGCCCAGTGGCAGAGACCACCACCCCTTCTCCGCCTAGGGCCCCTCATCAAGAAGGTACTCCAACAGCTCGCCCCCAGTCCCGGAGAGCAAACACACATAAAGCCCACCCTCCAACAGCCCAGTGGCTGGAGAGGGGGAACAAACAGAACCACCAAACCAGCCACTGCTCTCAGACCCAAATAAGGCTGGGACCTGGCACATGCTAGAGACGCCATCAATAATCAGTGGAAAGAGGAACTTGTCAAAAAGAGGTGACGGAATAACTGGAGGACCATCCAGACAAAAATAATTAAAGGTGAGTCTACATCTCACTCTGTTCACTCAGATAGACACACTCCACCAAAGGATCAAAGATTTAGAATTAAAAAGTGAAGCCATAAAAATACTCAGAGGGAAACATGAGCAAAATTCTATATTTAAAAAAGGGCTTTGTAACAAAGACTCCAAATCTAAAAGCCATAAAATAAGTGATTTACACATTTCTTATATAAATGTATTTTAAGAAAACTAGTGTGGCTAAAAAATACCATTAGCAAAGTCAAAAGACAAACTTGGAGGGGGGATTACAACTCATGCCATAGAAAAAGGGCTATTTTCTCTAATATAGAAAAACTCCCTAAAAATCAACAAGGAAAAGACCAAGAATTCCATAGAAAAGTGTGCAAAAGATCTGAACAGATCATTCACAGAAAAAACCCCAACAACAGTCCTTAACTATATGAAATGCACATTCAAGCTACCTTAAGATAATATATTTTCTAGCATTGTTTATAATGGCCAAAGGTTGGACACAAACCAAGTGTTCATCACGGTGGGTCTGTTAAATGCATTGTGATACATCCTGACAATGGAAAACCACATGGCTCTAAGGAAGGAGGCGGATATTCTCTATACACAGTCTCCAAGATAACATTGTGAACCCAAAAAGGCAGAAAATAAACAAGATGTAGGACCATGTGTACTGCCTACTACCTTTGTTTAAGGCAGACAGGAAAACCAAGTAACCCAATGGCTATCATATTACTTTGTATTTGAATAAAGAAAATCTGGAAGAATAGAGAAAGAATTAATAAAAGCAGTGACTTTGGAGCTGATGGAGAACAGGGCATGGAAGCAGGGGAATGTGTGAGAAGTTTTACTTATATGCTTTAAAATATTCCTTTGATTTTTAAAATCCATGTAAGTATATTAGCTGGTTTTAAAAAATTTGAGGCTATCAGCAAGAGAGAGAGGCTGGAAAATACAATGACAACTTGAACAAAAAATAAGAACTCATAAGGAGATTCAAGTAAAGCACCAAAGGAAAAAATAAAAAGGACTACTTTAGAACTTAAAATATGTCACATACTACTAATTGAAGGAGAAACTGGGTGCTCTTGAGACTCAAATCTGTGGCCTGGAAGATCAAGCAGAAGAAATATCTTAAGCCCCAGGGGAAAAGTACATGGAGACGGAAATAAAGAGGGAAAAGATAAGACAAGGGGAGAATCCAGTCAGGAGAATGAATGTGCAAATAAAAGAAAAAGTAAAAAAAACAATACCCCTGCAACACACAGATTTCTTTAAGCTAGAAACAGAGCAGAAGCTACAGGCCGACAGGGTTTTGTGAGTTCTGGATGGGACCGCTGAAAGAAACAATCCCCATCTCTGCCCTCCTGTAGAATCTGTTTGGTCAGGAACCCCAGAGGAAAGCAGAAGCCACAAATGACATGGAAAGTGTAGCAGGACAACAGGGTCACAGGGGGAGAAAAAGAATCAATAGTAACCTGATGGAAGGAAAAAAGAAAACTGCAAGGTAAACCAATAAATGTAAAATAAGCCATAATAAAATCAAGTACAGTATATCAGTTGTTAAACTAAATGCGAACAGATTGAATTAGCCCATTAAAAGATATAGTCAGCTTGGGTTTAAAAATAAAGTCATATGATATATACAAGAAATACACTTTAAAAAAAAGTGATAATGGTTGAAAAGAAAAGGGTACTGAAAGACATCAAATGCAAAAAAGAAAAGAAATAAAATGAAAACAAAGAGTGGCCACCACATTAATAACAGAAAGGTGGAATTTCAGGTTAATGATACAAAGTAATGAAACAAAGGCACAATTTGTGATCACAGAACAGTGAAAATCCAAATGCTCCCAATAACACTGTAGTTAAATATAAAAAGCAAACACTATCAAAAGTACAAGAAGAACTTTATAGAAAAAATTTGAGTGGGAGATTTAATAAAGCTCTATCAGAATTAGAATAAAGGACAAAAAAATAATAAGTATACAAAGGAAATGCAAGTTTGAATAATATAATCAATAAACTAGATTTGATCCATATGGAACCTGAACTAGAAAATAACTTTTCAATGTCTATGGAAAACTTAGAAAATATCATTATCTTGGTCACAAAGAAATCCATGAATAAATTTGAAAGAGGAGATTTCATAAATCTAAAACAAAAACATGAGCATTCTCCTAGTAAAATATGAAATGGCCAAAAGTAATTGGAGAATTAGTGGGAAGCTTAAAAAGACCAATTACTATTGATGAGAAAAAAAAGTCTGCCACTGAAAAAGCACCACATCCAGAGGATTTCACAGGAGAGGCTGGATTCACCTCTGACATCGCCTTCCTGGCCAGGAGATGATCCTAGGTTTCCCTCTGGCTAGTAAGATCCTGGAGGGGTGGGGAATGGCCCCTCCAAAGCCCTCCTCCCCCAGTACCTTGTAGGTGCAATCACCATACCAGATCGTACTATCGATTTGCTTGGCAATATCTCCTCCTGGACAGTAAGCTACCTGAGGGCAGAGACTGTGCCTTATTTTTCGTTGCCTCCCAATGCCCAGTACAGGACCTGCCATTTACTGAATCAGTGAATACACTAAGTGAAAATTTACAGCATAATTGTCAGCACACCATGATGTCCTTATGTCTGTAAAACTTCCAACACATAGGAAAGCAGAATGGATGGAAAGGAACCAAAATGCTAACAGTCATTAGATTGAAATTTACTCCCATTGGCCAAATATTTGTAATGGGGTAAAACTATTTTTGTAGGGGAAATAGCAATTTACAAATTCAGACAAGGCGACGAGTCATCCAGTCGTGTAGAAGAGGAAGGATGGTGGCTGGGAGCATCTGGAGGCAGGCCCCTCCTGGCGCCTCTGCTTCCTCTGTTGGGCCCAAGTCCAGCCAGCCCCCAGGACAGACATGAAGGCCTAGACAAGGACCCCAGCCTCGCTCACCTGCATGCCTCACGGTGGACCAGCACCTCAACATCCCAGAGCCCATGACCCAGGCCTCACTTCACCTAGGCAAAAGCTCTGGAAATCCCCTCTACACCACAATCCTTTCTCAATTTGGAAACAGAGTCTCAGAATTTTAGCAAGAACCCCTATGCCTCTGGGACCCAGCCTTGGTAGAGCCCCATTTCTCTCTACACCAACTAACATCAACAGTCCCCTTGTTCCCAACACTCTGCCGTGGACCCCTGACCACATTCGGATCATCAGCTACCCCAGTCATGACGATGGACTTTTCTTCCATGCCCAGGACCTGGCACTGATCAGCCATCAGGGCTGATATTCAGTATGGGTTGTCCGGCTCCTCCCACTACGGGACACAGATCCAGGAAGGGCGGAGAAAAATAGATCTAGCTGCTGGGGCTCAGAAAGGAAGTGGGAAGACAGGTGGCCCAGGGGCTGAAGGGAACCAGAGACTGAGAGCTGAAAAGAGGCCCAGGCTTGGGGAGATAGCCTAGGGGACAAAGGGGCTGCCACCAGCCTGCAGGGTGAGAGGTTGTTCCTTTCCACCTTGTGAGCTGTGGGTGGGGAGGGCTTTTCAGGCTAGGAATGTGGGGTGAGGAAGGGACGGGGCTCCCTAACAACCTGCTCTTTCACAAGCCAGGACACAGGCTGGGCAGTGGGGATCCTGGGTCAGCCTGGGGCTGCAGGTGAGTCATGGGGGTAAAAGGTCAGGCCAAGTGTGAACAAACCAGTTGGACCACCCCAGGTCAGCTGTCCTGAGGGTAGGGAGAGTTGTTGAGAGGAGGGAGTACAGACAAGGGGACTCACTGGACCCTCCTCTTGGCCTCAGTTCCCTGCTCTTACCAGCTCCCCCTTCCCTAAAGGCTGCCTGACTGGCCCTGCAGGGGGATCCAGGAGGATCTGTCCAAGGCCAGTTCTTTTGTTTCCATCATAGCTGCCTGGGCTGCCCTTGGAGTTTGTTCCAGAGAGTGGGTGCTAGGCCTGGAATCCAGACAGGGGGGCAGGCACCTCACAGCGGTCACCGGGTGGGTTTTAGCATGGTGGAGGGAAAGGCTGGTGGGAAGTGGGAGGGAGCAGGGAAGAGTGGGAAAGCTGCCCTCTCCCCCAGGGTCCCAACTCCATTTGGAGTTGAAGGGTCACTCACAGTTCCTGGTAGAGGAGGGAGAAACCAGGGCCCTGGGGCTCCTTCCAGTCCTGGCCGCCTACTCAGGTGAGGTGCCTCCTGGGCTGTTTGCATAAAAAGCCTCAGAGGCCAGGGCTGTAACTCTTTCCTCCCTGTGGCCAATGCACAGGCAGAAGGGGCGGGCTAGTCCAGATGGCTGGCCTGGGTGGGGATGGTGACCTCATCCTCAAGTCCCCGAGTCAGAAGGGCCCCTGGCCCAGGGTTGGGCCCCAAGCCACAGAGGAGGAGTCTCAGGTCCCTTCCTCCAGAGGCTTCTCTGGGTTCCTGAGCACCATCTTGGAGAGGGTCAGAGGTAGTGGGGGAGAGTGCTCCAGCTTACCTCCCCTGTCCATTTCTCCCTCCTGGGAAGTGGCGCCTCTGCCCCCTCCTGGGACCTCTCCTTTCCTACTACACCCTCAGATGCAGAAAGCGAGATGAGGGTTTAGAATGCATGCCTTCTTCCCTGCCACCCATGCCCACCACAGGGCTGGGCATGCACAGGGCACTCAGGAAAGTGAGCACCTGTTTGCCTTCGGCTTGCACTATCCTTGCTGATGGGAACAGGGTGGCCAACCCTGAAGGCCACCCAGCTGACACAAAGCCTGGTAGCCAAGTGGATTGTGGGGTCAAGAGGCCTGGAACGGACCTGAATGCTGCCACCTCCTGGCTGTGTGACTTCCAGTCAGTCCTGAACCTCTCTGAACTTCTATTTGTACTTGGGGCAAATGGGGGTACCTATGCCTACCTCCCGAGCTGCTGGGAGGATGAGCCTTTGAATGAGAGCCCACGGGACCATGTTGTATCTTACCATGCTTTGTGTCCCCAGTGTCCAGCACGGTGACCAGCATACAGCTGGTGTTCACTATGTGCTAGCTGAGTAAATGGTGAATGACAAGCTGTAAAATGCTGAATAGTGTAGAGGCTCCTCTCTTCTTGGGAGGGGGGTCCCTGTCTCTGCTGACTGTCCTGCCCTCCACACCACATCTCCCCTTG
Source organism: Miniopterus schreibersii (assembly GCF_964146895.1). NCBI lineage: Eukaryota > Metazoa > Chordata > Mammalia > Chiroptera > Miniopteridae > Miniopterus > Miniopterus schreibersii. The sequence continues at coordinate 24,914,384 of NC_138116.1, forward strand.
TCCCATGGTCCGTTGACTGAATGCTGTTTCCCACCCTCTTCGAGGACCCCGTGTTACCTCCATCCTCACATCCTTGCCCCCCTCCCCCTGTGCTCTGGGCCCCTGCCTCCCTCCTTCCTCCCAGGGGCCCCATCTCATCAACCACCTCCTCGCCACCCCAGCCCCCCTCTCCGGCTCCTGCTCTTTCACTTAGGTTCGGGCGAGTCTCCACCCTGGACCTACGCGGGCCTCTGGCTACACGGCGCCTCTCCCGTCCCCGCCGCGCTTCTGAGAGCTGTTACCACTCAGTCCACATCCTCGCCTTCATTCCTCTGGCCCCTGCCTTCAGCAACTCCCCTGACCAGCTCCCGATAAGGTGGCCACTGACGTCTGGTGGCCACTTCCGATAAATGTTTAATGGCCTTTATCTAACTTCCCCTTTCTTCTGGCCACTTCTCCTCAGCTTTGAGCCAACACTCTCCTGGTTTTCCTTCTTGTTCCCTGATGGTTTCTGCCTTTCAGGCTCTTCTCTCTTCCCTTTGTCTGTCACCCAAAAGTGGTGGCCCCCGGGCTGTCTCAGGCACTCCTGTTCCCATGTCCTCGCTCTCTCCACACCCATGGCTCCACCATCACACGCTAAACACCTTCTCCTGGGGCAGCAGACCCCTAGCCAGCTGCCTCCTGGGCCCAGCCAGCAGGGCCAACGCGGTTCAGCCTCGCTCCTTCCCTCTTCTGTCCCCACCACCCCTCCCACCCTTGGCAGTGGGCCAGCGGGAGGCTGCAGCTCATCTTGATTTCCCTCACGCCCCCTCATCCCATGTGCTACCAGGTCCTGCTGAGTCTACTGTCATCACGGAGTGTCCAGGGACCACAGAGTCTTCCTCCATTCTCAAAGTCCCTGCCACAGGGGTCTTTTCTCAAACCGACTCTCTTTTCTTCTGAGAGCCTTCCGAAGGCTGCAGGATAAAGTCCAAATTCCTGGTGAGAGCCCATGAGGCCCTCCTGGGCCAGGCACTCCCCACTCTCCACCTGAGTCCCCATTCCTGAGCCCAGCTGCACAGGGTGGGGATGGGGCTGCAAGGCCCCAAAGGTGCCACATCTCACATCTCCACCTCTGCCCATCACAGACATTCTGTGCCATGCTGGACTGAGGCATCTGTCCCCTCCTGAAGTCCTCCTGTCCCAGATGGTAGGTGCCCCAGGGCCGGGGCTGTGCCTCAGTCACCTTTAGATCTGAAGGCTCACCTGGTGTTTGGCAGGTGTTCAGTCAGTTCATGCTTAGTGAATGAGTGAATGGAGGGGAAGGTAGATCCTGCTTCTCCTGTCTCTTCCAGGAAGAAAACAGGCAGGCTCACCTTTCAGGAAATTCCTTTTTCTAAATGCTACCTTGAACGAGAGTGGAATTTCCTTCCCAGGGGAGAACCAATGCCCTACCCCTGGAGTTTGTTGGGGATGGGGTGTCAGGGAGACCCACAGCTGACACTGAATAAAGCACGGTCACAGAGAGTGTGGTTTTACACCCATCACACAAGGAGGAAACAAAACCAGAAATGCTAAGCAACTTGTTGAGGTCACACAATGAATTAGGGCCAGAAGTGGGACCAGGCAGAGCCTCTTTGCCAATACCCAAGTCTCTGGCAATGCCCCAGTTCCTCCCTGAAAAAGCACCACCACCACCACCCAATCCCAACACACCACTGAACTGCTGGGAGCCCGAGGAAGGAGGGGTAAAGATATCACCCTGCAGTGACTGTGGCTGCTGGGGTAATTTCTCAGGAGGCACCCAGACTTCTCCCCCTCCATCTTCCTCTCTGGCCCTGGGCTGTGGGGTGGTGCCCCTTGGCAGACCTGCAGAGCTCGGCTCATGGGAAAGGGAGCTGCAGGTCCCGGTCCCTAGTCAACACACTCTTGCACACGCTCTGGGCCAGGATCTGTGGGGACGCCAGGGTTCAGAAGGCAAAGTCAGTCCTCCATCTCGAGGGGCGCAGGTCAAAGGGACAGACAGATACCCCACCATCACCAGGACAGAGAATATTGAGGCTCGGGAGTCGACCCAGGAGACGGAGGGGCGCCCGGAGAAGCAGCGAGGGCATCCAGCCATCTGTCCCAGAGAAAACATCTGGCAGGGCACCAGGATCCCTCCGTTCCTCCCATCCTACCCCCGCCCGCAGGATGCTGTTCTGCACGCTGGCCACAAGGGGGCGAGCTGCCCCCTGCAGAAACCGGCGCGAAGGCGGCGCAGACCCAGAGGAAAGGTTACTAGGTGGAACCCTAGGCAGTCTTGGTGGACTGCCTGCAACGTGCCAGGCTCGTCAATGCCTGACCTCCTTGAAAGCTGTCAACAACCTTAATCCTTTACACACGAGGACACTGGGGCTGGGGGATGACTCAGCTGGCCGGTGACTCAGCAGAATCAAATTCGAGTCTCTGTAGCCTCAAATCCTGAGCTCTCTGCACTATAACCAGACGGGGTGGAAGGAAGACCCAGGAGCTTGCTTACAGGGACGGTGCCTCCTTCCTCTGGGCATCCCAGACTCAGTTCTGGCGCTTGGCAGGGATCGATGTTTCTTGAAATTACATAAACTGCAAAGAAGCAACTATAGCCTCACAAGCTTCGGGGGCCATCTTCCCCTCCCCTATTTGGGCTAAAGGACAAACTGAGACCCTGAGAGAGGAAGCGAATTGACCATCGTGACACAGCTGGTGGCAGGTGTCTGTGCATTCCCCTCCTCTCTCTTCCCTGAAGAGTACCCTAAAGTTCAAGATGTCAGGGTCAGGCAGAATTCTGAGGATGTAAGAGTTTAAAGAACGTGCTCTGTTTTCGATTTCCCAAATGAACATAACTGAATTCTGAACTGGGGAGAAAAAAAAAGCAAAACCCACTATGACTGGACTTCTTTCTGAAACAAACCCATCAAGGATTTTTTTTAAAGAGGGAACTGAAACGTTGGAAGCAGCCAAAAAGGGAAGCAGACCCCTGACTTTCATATCCATTATCTCGTCTGACCTCCCCACTCCCCTCCCCCGGCAAGCTCCCGTGAGAAAGGCGCCGCAGGCAGAGCCAGCTGCAGGTCCACAAACCCCTACCTCATGCCAGATGTGTTTCTGGCTGGTTCGGACTTTAGAATAGTAATATGGTGCGCGCATCTGCTGCCATAGGTGGCGAACGCTCCCAGCAAGGCCTGGGCCAGCACCCTGTCATCAAGTTCATCTGCAGCAAAACCTGAATATTCACACTAAATGGGATAGATGGAGACCACCAACGGCCTCACATCAGTTCCAGTCAAATCTTGCCATCAATTTGGCTACGAAAACCTTTGGGCTCCAGGAAGCGCTGGCATTTTGGAACTGCAGATAAGACACTGTGAGCCCCATGTCCCTTGTTTCAGGGTTGAGGAAGCTCGTCCAAAGCTGGCGGCCACTGCTGCCCCCCGGTCGGGTCCGAGACATACCTGCTCCGGGCGCTCCTCGCGCGGCCGTCCGCGAACGTCCTCGATGGTCTCGTAGGTGTTCTCGGAGCTGCTGCGCGGCAGCGGCCGCGGGCACACCCAGGAGCCCGCCACACTGCAGGCCTTGGAGGGGCCCGCGCTCCCGAGCAGGCCGGCAGGGGGCGCGGCGGCGGCACGCGCCAGGTCGTCCAGGGACTGCGCGGGCCTCACCCGCGCCGCGGGTCGCGTGTACAGGCAGGCGGGCAGGCCAGGCGCCAGACTGTTGCGCTGGGTCGCGGCGCCACGCCGCGCGGGGCCGCACAGGGAGCCCGCACGGCCCCGGGGCTTGGCGAGCACGCTGTCGGGGCCCGCGGGCACCGGCGTGCTCACGAATCGGTAGTCGTAAGCCAGCGGTTCAGGGGCTGCGGGGCCAGGGCGGGGCGACAGCGGCGGCGGGGAGGTGGCCGGGTCGCCGAGCGCGGGCAGCTCGCGCACGTACTGCGCGGGCAGGTAGAAGGGGCGTCCGTCGGGCTCGCGCCGCACGTGCCACCAGTGCTCGGTGCTGCGGCGCAGCAGCCGGTAGCGCTCGTTGGGCTGGATGGCGACGCGGCACCCGTCCTTGCCCGTGTACTGGAAGGGGTGCTCCACCAGGACGTACACGTCCCCCTCGACGTCTGCCGCCATCGCGGCCGCGGCCTTTCCCTGCGGGCGGCAGGGAGGAGGGGCGGGAGCGGGTCAGGGCCGCGGGGCCGGAAAGGGAACCGCACCGGTGCTGCGCTCGTCGTGCGCGTTCTGGCCTCAGTTTTCCTATCTCTAAAACGGGGGCTTGGATTAAAAAAATCTCTTAGGTTCTCATTCTTACACCCAGTGATGGAATCATGGCAACCCTTTCATTCAGGCCCTTGGTGGAGGGTTGTGGGTAACACCGGCTCAACTTTACAGCCAGGAAAGCGGAGGTTCAGAGATAGGGCAGCGATTTTCAATCCTTTTCATCTCGTGGCACACATAAACTAATTACTAAAATTCTGCGGCACACCTATATATATATTTTTATGGTCTGGCACACAAAAAAGGGTATAATTTTGGTTCATGCACACCAGACGGCTATTGTTGCGATGGCCGTTGTCATGTTTACTCGTCAGGTATTGCAGGCTTTTAAAAATCCTTGCGGCACCTCAGCGTGCCGCCACACACCGGCTGAAAATCGCTGAGATAGGGTGGTTGCCCGAAAATCAAACTGACATCACACTTTGCCTAAAAGTTGCCTAGGCCTCAGTTTCCCCGTCTGTGAAGTGGAAAGCACAGCCCATTCCCTACACCCCGCCCCCTGCCGGCCCCGGCCCGCAGGGAATGCGAGTCTGCCGGGCCGCCCCCGCCCGGGCCGCTCACCCCGCCGAGTGTCTCCTGCGCTCACTTCAAGAACCTCGGCATAAGGGGCCAGACTGCCAAGGCGGGGGAACCGGTTCTCTCGGTTTTCCTTTCCTTCCCCAGGCTTCGCCGCAGACGTGAACCGGGAGCCTGGCCCGCCCAGACCGGCCCGCACCGCCCGTGCTCTCCAGCTCCCACCTCCACCTCCGGAGAAAGGCTTGGCCTTGGCTGCCTGTCTGTCTGCCCTGAGATCTCTCCATTGCCCCTTGAGAGTGGCCCCTAGAGAACGCACTTTGTGCCAGTGACTACTCGCACCTTGTCTCCAGGGGTCCCCAAAGCTCTCCCGGAGTGATCCCCACAGCCCCCACCCAATCCATGCTGGCTCCGCCTCGCTGCAGAGCCTGACTCTGAATCTGACTGTGTCCCTCCATCAAAGCGGTGAGTCGCTGGCCTCCTCCGGAAGTGGCTGGTCCCTCCAAGTCTTTTTACACTGACCGCACCCCCTGCCCCACAAAGGTGGGGGGTCCCGCAGCTGGGAGCTCGGCTGCCAGCTGAGGCCGAGGGACCCAAGGAACAGGGTCCCGCTGAGGGGCGCATAACGCTCCTTCTTTACTTTGTCAAGCTTTCCTTGATGGGGAAAGGGCTGTAAACCGAGTCACTACGCACACTGGGCCTTGGAGGCGGGGTCAGTGAGCTGCCCAGAACCAAGCCAACAAACCCCAGGGAGGACACCCCTTCTCTGCACCTTCCCCGGGCCCCGCTCACTCACGTTGGCAGGACGGGTCTTCGGGAGCCCATGGGCCGGATGGGCTGAGCAGGCGGATGGATGCAGGTCAGGCGCCTGTCATCTCGCTGGGCGCGGATTCAAGGGCTAGGCTGGAGAGATTTCAGGTGGCAGGAGCTGGCAAGGGGAGGAAAGAGGCAGAGGGACGCTCTGGAGGGCTGTCCCCAGTCCCCAAAGAGCTTCGTCTGGGAGGGGCGAGAGGGCGCCTGAATGGACCGGTGAGGACATTGGAAGCTGGTCCGGGCCCAAGAGAAAACATGAGGGAGGGACAGGGGCAGGAAGGGCAGCGACTGAAGGGGCGCTGGCGGGTCCCCAGCAGCGCCTCTGGAAGGTACAGTCCCGCCCCTGCGCCGCCCCCACCCTCCCAGACCCGCGGGATCTGTTGTCCGCGAGCGTCCGCGTCGCAGGGACTGCGGGACTCTGGCTCGTTGCCTTGCCCGGGGTGTTCCCAGGCCGAGCGAGGCCACTCGCACTCTGAATCACCGGCTACGACCTTTCCAGCGGGACTGCGGGCACTACCCTCTCCGGCCCCCCCCCCCCCGCCCTTCCCAGACCCTTTCCCGGCGCAGCTCGGCCGGGCCTGGAAAAACTCCGAGCGGGGCTCCCGCCAGGGACGCCCGCCGGAGCGCAGGGTCTTGGGATGGGGTGGGGGTGGGGCCGGGGCCTCGGCTCCGTCCCCAGCCTTGGGGGAACTAGAGAAAGGGAGGAATGCGGGGAGCCGGGAGGATCTCTGGAGCGCGAGGACGGACCTGTCGCCAGGAGGTGCCCCGCCTCCACTGCCCCGGCGACGCGAGTCACAGCGGCGCCACCGCCCGTGTCGGCGCTGGGGCCCTGGCCCTGCGCCCCTCCTCTGCCCGGGCCTTAGGGCCGCCCCTCTCCGCCCCGTCCTCCGGAGCGAGGGCACCGTCCCGCGCGGCATCCTCCCGGGACCGCGCCGCTCCAGTCCCTGCGCCGCAGGAAGAGCAGCGGGCGCCCGGAGCTCCCGGGTGAGAACCCGCACCTGCGGCGCCCCACCCCCGCCTCCAGCTCCGAACCCCCCGCCCAGTTTGGCCCGACTTTGGCACCTCGAGTGTCCACTCGCTAGCCGGGCCTCCACTTGTCCCGGGGGGCGCGTGGGCTCGGCGTCCGGCGCTCCCTGCTCCACCGCCCAGCTCCCGCGCTGCCGGGCTTCCTGTTCAACAATATAGCGAGGGAGGCACCAGCAGAGCGCACCAGGCAGAACTTCCTCCCGGGCTGGGGCTGGGCTGCGGCTTCGAGAGACAATCCCCGGTGTCCTGGCTTCCTGTCCCCTCTGGGCCGGGCCAAGCACCCCAGGAGCAGAGGCGCCACCCCTCCCCCTGCACCTCCCGCGGACCCTGGGCCACACCTGGCTGTCTCCCGGTGGGTGGAGGCAGCAGGACCAGGATAGTAGGATGAGGGGCGAAGGGGCCTCTTCACCAACTTCTGGCCAGATTTGCCTTCCAACTGCTTGGTTTCCACGGCCTCCTTGATGGAGAGCCACCCTCCAGTCTGTCTCTAGGGTAAGATCAGAGCAACTTCCTGGGGCTGGGCTCAAGATCCTCACCTTATCTCTGCATCGGTTTCCTGTAAACTGGGGACAGTAACACCTACTTCACAGGATTGTTGGGAAGGTTAAATGAGATGCTCTAAGAACAATATGTTGCCGTTATTATAAGAACACACAGTATATTAGCTATGATGACATGAACCATCCTCCTCTGGGGTTGCAATGAGGTCTCCAACCTCCCATCCTCCTTTGGGGGTGTGTGTGGGGGGAGGGAACAAGTGTCCTCAGAGGCACTTTGCCTAAGATGAAGGCAGAGTCCAAAGGCAGGGCAGGTCACTTGCCCCTGGTCCTCCGGTGGGCCTGACTCCCTCCAGCCCTCATGCCAACTTCCTCTTGTCTTCCTGGAGCCCACCACCTACTGCTCCTGGAGGAAAGTGAGGCCCTTGAAAGAAGCTGGACTCCTGGGATGGGCAGGGGGTGCTCCCCTCTGAGCTGAAAGAATGGGGAACTGCAGACCTAAATGTCATCTTTTGCAGTCCCATTTTCCTGCATCCTGATTTCCCTAAAAATTAGTTTCCTTCTTCTGTCCTTACAGGGGGCAGTGGTGGGCTTCCCCCTGCAGGACCCCCTTGGGTTTCTCCTGGACCTTCAGAGGAAGGTCTGCATCCAAATAAAAGACACTGTGAGCCCTCAAACCATGAGCCCAACAGCCTGTCCTTCCTGAGCCCCTTCTCTCAATCCAGTGGGAAACTAGCTGTGGTTTCACATGTTCCAGTGTCAGGGTCTGTGCTTTGACACTTAAGGCGCAGGAAAGAAGCCATGGTGATGGAATTTCAGGCATCAGCTTCAGTTGTTACATATGAGTGTGAATAAACATCCCAAAGGCCCTGAAATGTGACCCCACAGGGGCCCTGCCCCCTCAGAGTAGCAAAGGTGGTCTATATTGAACCTGTTACTGCCCCTCTCCTCCATGCCCACTGCTGGCACACAAGCTCTCTGCTTGCGAATGTTTACCACTCACCCCACCCTGTTCTCTCCTGTGCCTAGGGACCAACAGGAGAGTGGAGGTCCTGTCAGACTGGTATCGGATGGCCTGTGATCTCCCCCCTTCAGCCGCAGCATTAGGATTCAGAAACCAAAGCAGAGATTAGAAATATCAGGTCTTTACTGCAAAATCATTCAAATATCACACAGCAGCAATTCATTCAGTACACTGCAAAGCACTTCTCAGGGCCAGGACCCCACAATGCAAAGTTTATTGCATAAAATGACACTTTAAAAAAGTGTGGCCACTACTGAGGTTCACACCAGCCTTCCATTGGAGGTGAGGGGTAAAAGCTCATCTGAAAGCATCAGCAGCTTTTGGTAACGGGGAGAGGGTGAGCTTTAATGCTACTCATCTCTGGGAGGGCAGCGATGGGGTGGACTGAAGGGAGCACCTCTAGGGCCTCACTCCTGCTGCCTCCTAGGGCCCCTTCTGGAATACAGAATATACCCACAGGCTGGAGGAAACAGGGCCAGGCTCAGGCGGCACTGCTCCCCCCAGGCTGGGCTCCTGCCCACTCATGGATCTGGGGCACTCTGAGCTCTGATGAGGGGGTGCTTGCAGTGAAGCGTTAATGCAGCTGTGAGGGGTGGGATGATAAGGATGCACTCTCCGGTTCTGGAGGCTTTGGTGTGCTGGGCACAGGTGTGGGCCATCTTTCGAGAGGGGACAGAGAGGCTGTGGCGGCCCCCTCCCCAACCTGCCCAGCACGTCCTCTGTCCTATTGCACAGTTTATCCAGCTCCACAGGGCTAGGCAGGTAACTCAGCAGACGAATCACCTGAGAGAGGTGGGAGTAGGTTCATCTTCGCCTGAGGACCCCAATCTCAAACTGAGTGCACAGATGAATAGGGCACCCCAGGGCTGAGGGGGACCTGCTGGGTTCAGGAGAGGTGGGGGAAGGCAGCAGAGAATATACACCCAGATTCCCCCAAGCCCCAAGGGTCTAAATATCATTTGAAATCAATTCCAGGCTCCCACTCCACTCCAACACCCCTTCAAATGGCAATGATGCTCCAATGACATTTTCGTCTCTAGCAGCGCCCCTCCTGGGCCAGTCCAGCAAAGCTGTATGAATTCATGGCTTTGTAAACTGAGGTGAAGCACCCTTCTACGGACCTTCTCCCGCAGGTCCCTGCACATCTCAGCGGCAGGGCTGGCACTCCTCGTGGAAGGATGGGGCCGTTGTTCCACAGTGTGTGCCGAGGCCGGCCCCCAGCCTGGGCTCACTGCCCTCTTTATGGATCCAGCTTACCTCTGTCCCATCAGGGGTCAGGCAGGCAGGGCCCTCGAGTGTGTCTAGGGCAGCCCCCTGCTCTGTGCAGGGTAGGAGTGAGGAGGGCATGGGGCTGAGGGGTGGGCAAAATGATGACTCTTCCCTGGACCAAGGAAGATGCAAAGTGCTGACAGTGCTGGTTCTGAGTCATTCCCCTTCTCCTGCAGGGACCGAAAGCGAGGCTACAGAAGAGCCAGGGGCTCTGACACAGAGAAAGATGATGGGCTTTTCAGGTGGGAAGGAGAGGGGCAGGGAGTAGAGAGGGAGAAGGCAGGACTGACCCCGCCTTGCCCCATGGGCGGTTTGGCACGTTGCACTTGAGCTGTTGGCAGCAAGCATCTGGGGAGGTGAAGGAAAGGCAGCTGAGGGTCTCTGCCTGCCCAGTCGCCCACCTGTCTGCAGACCAGGACTGGGCAGTACCTGCACATTTGCTCATGGTGAGAATGCCTAGATTTCCTGGGTGACTTGTGTAGGGTTAAGAATAAAAAAATATTTTCTGTTGAAATATGAAGGGGAAAAAATCCACCTTAAAAAACTAGACCTTTTAATCAGGAATGTGGATTTGAAAATGCGCCCCAAGTCTTATTTCCACAGTGTGTGAACAGCCCTGACAGAGGTGCCCTGTCAGTGAGGTGAGCTGAAGCCTGATTAGTGCAAAGCCCGGCCCCCACCAGCACCTCAGACAGGGGGCAGCTGCTGGTGTCCCCACCTCCTGGAGCCAGTGCAGGGCATCATCAAAGGCTCCCTCTGGTAGGCTCGTGCTCTGGTCACATCTGAGTCTTCCTGACAAGGGAGACAGCTGTGACACCTTGAGAGAGTAGCCTGGGCTGATGGCCTCTGAGGTGGGGACAGGAGACTGGGTTAGGTGAGAGTGTTCTGTTCTTGGTACTTGCGCCGGCGGGCACAGCGGGGGCAGCCCTTCACCACGGACTGGCAGCCTTGGTGGAAGACGGTCTTGCACTGGCCACACCTGGAAGAAAGTGGCAAGTGCTGTTTGTGCCAATGGGCTGACGGCCTCCCCTGGGGCCTGAGGCTGCCCAGTGTTTCCGACCAGAGCCCACAGTCAGACTGTGTTCTAGCCACAACCCCAGGCCTGCAGGCGCTACTTCATCCAGCGACAAAAGATTCTCGCTGCAATGCTTACCCAAGGTCATGCGATGCACGATGTACCATCTATTTCATTTTTTACAAATATGCTGAGACTCACTAAATGACTTTTGCCAATGTTTAAGACACTCCATAGTTTGAAAAACTCAGCCCTAGGTCTGTTCAGGGGCTGAATCTGGGCCAGGGAACACCTACTGGAAATGAATGAATGCTCCCACCAGTTCAGACTTCCACTCCCACATGGGTTGGAATGAAGGTTTGGTGGATGAATTTGTCCATTTAGAGGCTTCTGATAATGAACAATAACTGGGGATAAGAAGGATTATGACAGGAGCAGAGGCAGTGGCAGGTATCACCCACAAGGGGCCCACTTTGTGTCCAATACTCCAGGGCAGTAACTCATTCAGGCCCTCCTCAACCCATTCATAGATGACAAAACTGAGGCCCAGAAAGGCCACCACTCAGAGAGCCAACAGCGTCCTGTGAGGGCTTGTGTTGTCCCCTGAGCTGGACTGGGGCTGGCCATGACTGCCCAGTGCGTCAGCTGCTCTTGACAACCTCACCACTCCCTAGCACTGGCACAGAGGGGATGTTAAGTGTGTTCCCCCAAAATGGTGCAGGGCCTGCCACCCTGGAAGGCTGGGGCCAGCTGTGGGTAAGGTTGGGGGAGGAGCAGCTGGCTAGGTGCCCAGCATACCTGACGGTGGTGTCAAACTCAAAGGGGAAGATGATGTCATGGTGGTGGCAGATCTGGCAGATGAAACCGCGCTGGGTACACAGGTCACAGTGGTAGACATGCTGGGAGGCAAATTCGATCAAGGCCTTGAGGAATCCTTCGTACACGCCCTCCGAGATCTGTAGGGGCAGATACAGGCCACCAGGCCTTTCAGGGAGTTGTGCTGAGGCTAAGCCATCTGCAAAACGTGGCCTGCTCACAGCACCCTGCCTGGAGAACTCCAATAGAAGTGTCTTTCCACTTGGGCATGAAATCCTCCCCAAATCAGGGGGAGCAATACAGGCATCCGGCCCTTGTGCACGCTGAGGATAATGGGATTGATAGACGAGACATAAATCCATTGTTTGCTCCCTTGAGGAAGGAATGTCTCACCCTCCCACCCCTGTGATCCTGGGCTTTGCTGTAGTACCTGCTTATTCCAGGGGGGCTGGGGGCCCACCCACTGCCCCAGGAGGCAAGGGACAGCGGGACACCCATTCCGAGGTTCTGAAAAGCTGGTGAACTCAGGAAACACCACCCCTACCTTCCTTTTCTGATTTTTCCAGGAATGGGGTCCCTCTAGAGAGATCTGGGGGGATAACTTTCTCACCTGCTGGAGGTCAGCGACACTGTACTTATGGGGAGACTCCAAGAGATAATTCCTGTGGTTGAGCCTTCAAAGAAAACACAAGGGGTTCCTTAGAAGGGTTTCCAAGCCTGGGCCAACCTGTGTTTGTTTTCATTCCTTCAGCAGAGCTAACCAGGCACAAACACCTCTCATCTGGGTGCGGTGGTGACGAAGAGTGCAGTCAGCCAGCCTGGGCTGGAACCTGGGCTTCCAGGTGACTCACTAGCTTCAGGGAGGTTACTTAACCTCCCTGAGCCTCAGGTTTCCTCACCTGAGAAATGGAGCTGTTTTGAGGATTAAATAATTTATTTAAAGCTTTTGGCACAGTGCCTTGCACATAGTAAACAATGAATAGTTACCTACTGTAGTTGATAAACTTGTATTGCATAATAGAAATTTGCTGAAAGTAGAACTTAAATGTTCTCACCAAAACAACTTATGAATAAGGAAGGAAGTAAGGTGATGAATGTGTTAATTAACCAGATGGGAGGAATCCTTTCCCAAAGTGTACATATAGCTAATCTTCACGCTGAACACTTTAAATATCTTACAACTTTGTCAATTATACCTCAATAAGGCTAAAAGTGTTTTTTAATTTAAAGGTTTAAAAAAATAATGTCTATAAAAAATAGTAATGAGGAAGAGGCTGATGAAAGCTAATAGTTGGTACCAGGAACTGGGCTGAGCGCATATACATACATACATGTATATAGAAACTCATTTAATCCTCACAGTAGTCCTCTGACTACTATAATAGTTGGCACTATTATAATACTCACTTTGAGGAGGAAAGGAAATGGAGGCACAGAGAGGTTAAATAACTTGCTTGTGGTCACACAGTTAATAAGTGGCAGAGCTGAAGTCTGAATGCAGGAGTTTGGTTCCAGAGTCTGCATCCTTTCCACCCCAGTGAATGCCTATAGGTGTTAGCTGTTGTAATTATTGACACCACCACATATTAGGGACAGTGCTGGGGACAGAAATGCATAGGACGTGGCTCCTGCCCTCCCGCAGCTCCGGGTCGAGCTGAGGGACAGACATTCAAGCACCTGGTTTCGGTGCTATGTGAGAGGAACTGAGACCTGTCCTAAGCACCAGGGCAGATCCCATTTCAGAGGAGGGGTGGGGAGGCGGGGAGACAGGATGAGGCTCAACCACCAACCAGGCTCTAGTTTCTACCCAGCTAACGGCAGAGATCCCAGGGGTCACATCCTGAGGGATGGAGAGGAAACACCTGCAGACAGTCCCTTGGTACAAAAGCCTGCTTGGCCTTGCTGTGTATGCGTGGTGCTGGGGTTCTGGGGAGAATGCTCCAAGTCTGAGGAAGCCTGGAAACCTGCCCCAGGATGCGCCGAACATCTGGGGGCAGGGTGGGGCCAGGCCCTGGGGTGTCTGGAATGGGGGCTTGGCCTGGGTTCACTCCACAGCCTTAATTATGGTCCAGGGGGAACCCAATCCAGGGTGGAGATGGCAAGTCCCGCCAAGCAGCCAGGCAGGATGCTCAGCTCACTTTGCTGGTCTCCCTAGGAAAATCCCAGCTTTCTTGGAACAGGAAGCCACCATTCATCAGCAGGAAAATGCAGGGGGCGGGGGCTGCGCAGGCTGTTCCTGAGTTGGCAAGAAGGGTGGGGCTGATTTGAAGTGATGAAGAGTCACTTCTATCATCTGCCCTCTGCTCACAGTCATGGAAGCCCCGGGGATCAGCCAGGTCCAGGGCCTTCCCTAAAAGCCACCATCCCCTGGGCCTGTCACACTCAGAGAGGTGAAGTCAGGGAGGAGTTCCCCTTCGCTGGTGGCAGCGCCCTGGCTGGGTCCTCTGCGACAAAGGGGATCTCACATCCAAGACCTGCCTATTCCTTCTCAACCCTTCTCGTCCTCTCACCCTCCACCCAGTCCAGGCCACCTCACCTCCCAAGCGAATTACTTCTGCTGCTGCCAAACTGAGTCTTTTCTAAACTCCTGGTCAGAATGAGATAGTCCTTTGTTCAAAGCCCTTCAGTGACTCCCCACTACTGGCAGAATAAAACCCAAACATCCTTGGTGTGGCTCACAGGACCTTCCAGGTCTGGCCCCTGCACCCACAATCCAGCTGCACTAAGCCCCGTGGGTCCTGGTGAGCCACACTTCCGTCCCTCTCCATGCCACAGGTCCCCTTAGCCAGGAAAGCTGGGCCCTCCCTTCCCTTTCTTCTCCTTAGTTCTTCGGAGCCCCAGCTCACTATACATGAGATGCCATGTGTGCTGTGGCCACGCTGTCTTCCTGTAGGGACAGAGTGAGGTCTGGAGCATGCTCTAATAGACCCACAGTGGTGTGACTGCAGGACTTACCAATTTTCTGCCAGATTCTCTTTCACATTGTTTGAATATTATCTTTGCAAAGGAGAAAAACTTTTTTTTTCCTTAATGAAAAGGAAAAACTCCACAAACCCCGAGCTCAGATTTATCTCCTCAGGGAGCTCCCCTGGCCCTCTGAGCCCTGCTGAGGCTGGGCCAGGTGCCCTCTCTCATGGCACATGCAGTGCTGAACCAGGGCCATCTGTCTGCCTGTGTGTGTCCCTTCCCAGACTCTGAGCCTCTCATGTAGCCTTCACCACAACTCGGGAAGCCATGTGAATACAAGGGCGACTTGCCCATTTTATAGACAAGAAAACTTAGGCTCAGAGAACTGAAGCAACTTCCCTGAGTCACACAGTGGGTCTGAGCCCAGGCAGAGGCTTCTCTCATGCTTTTTCCTGCTCGTGCTGCTTCTAAAATGGGACTTCCACAGCTGAGGCCCTGCTCTCTTGAAAGCTGGGCATACAGTAGGTATGCAGGGCTGCCGGAGGACAGCAGGGCCAGGGAGAAAGAGGCAGGACTGCCCCTATGACCCAGCCCAGGTTAGTCTAGACATGTCATCTCAGCAGGGCAGGGAAAGGTGAGCGAGACCCACACCCAAGGACCCATCCTTCAGACGGCTGGTCTACCCAGGTCTGCAGAGACTCCCTGACACCTGGGTTAGGTGATGAGGTCCCATCCGACCCTAGAGATTTCACCACCCTGGTTATTGGGGCTGGGGGACAGGGAGGCACTCTGGAGCCCTGGGTCCTAGATTCTCAGAAAGGATGGGAGTGAGTCAAGACCCAGGCACCCAGTTGATGACTGAGGTGTTCAGAGCCTCGCAGGGAAACAGCCTCCAAGGGTCCCTCGTGGTGGCCCCGAGAGGGCTATCTGTTCTTCCAGACCCCGTGGAGACCTTTGCCTAAGAGAGAGCTCTCTGCAGCAGCCCTCTCCTTGAGGGGCCCAGGGGACCTGCACTGGATACTGCCCTGGCCCTGAGGAGCCGTGTAGTAGTGGCTCTGGGAGAAAGGACTGAGGAGGCCCAGCCCATCAGACAGGGGGTCTCTGTGCCAGTCCTGTGGGGAGGAGTGGCTGGAGTGGGAATGTGGAGGGGCTTGTGAGCTGCTTCAAGTCTCCAGAAACACAGCGATGAAGGTCACCTGGGCAGTAGGCACCAGTTCTTCCACCTGAGGCCTGCCTTCCTGAGGGTCTGAGGACGGCACAATCCTGCAGGAGGCCACAGCCTGGGCTGTGACCTACGGGCTAAGTCCATGCTGAATGAAGCCCAGCATCACCTTCCACTCCTGAGCAGGCCCCCTGGGTACCAAGACGCTTCTTGAAGGGCATCCTGAGGGTCCAGCCCCAATCTCGCCCTCTTCCGAGGATTGAGGGAGGGATGCTGCCACGGACAGCAGCAAAGCGGCCATGGGATGCAGGACCGGCCCGAGGAAGGGAGAAGCCAGGGCAACCAGCTTTGTGGGGCGGCCCTCACTCGCTTCTCCAGCCTTCCTCTCACTACAAGCCCCACTTCTCTCCTTGCTCCCTCCAAAGTTCTCCCTGTTCTTTCCAAGAGTGGGGCCTTCACTGCCCATGCACATCGTTCCTTCTGTCTCGAATACTCTTTCCCACCTCTCCTCCCTTTCGTAACTCCTACCCATTCTTCAGGTCTCACCCTGGATGTCAGTATGTACAGGAAGTCTTCCCTCTCCCCTCCCTCCTCCAATTCAGGTAGATGCACCCCCTGCCCTCAGCCCCAGCTGTAGCTGCTTCACCTGCCTTTCCTTCAAGAGGGTGGAACCCAGGCCTGCCTTGTTCTGCGCTGTATCCCATACACCTAGCCCAGTGCTGGGCACTTAGTATGCTCCCAAAAAGTATTTGTTAAATGAATGAATAAATGAGTATGAATACCTGAACAAATAAAAGCCATTCCTAAAGCACGTGGTAATTTCCCAAGCCCAATGGGCAGGAGATCTCCTCCCAGCCCTGGCATTTCTCCCAAGAGGACACCTGAGCGTGTCTGTGTGTATGTGTCCAGGGTGCTCACCTTTTGCTTAGTTCCTTCAGGGCCCCACTTCGGCACAGGCCCAGGTAATCCCCTAGAAGCTTAAGCTGCTCCCGGCTCCTCCCGATGAGATGCATCTGCTCCTCGTGTTCGTACAGCGATGGGTTCACCAGCTGCAGGTTGATGAGGGGATGGGCCCGGATCTTCGTCAGGAACTTCAGCGCTTGCCGGCACACCTGGGGACACCAGCAGGCAGTGGGGGTGAAACAAAGGCCATTCAGTGAGTGCCTCTGGGTCAGGCACTGTCTTATGCACTCACTCACTTACCCTGCCCCCACCCTGCAAGAGAAGTGTGGCCATCTTCATTTTACAGATGAAGAAACTGAGGTTCAGAGAGAGGAAGTGACTTGGCCTGGGTCCACAGCTCATAAATGCCATGATTTGAACCCAGTTTATCTAACCCCCAAACCTTCTCTCCCTCCATAACACCAGCGGCTGCCCCTCCTAGACCATGCTGGGATAGAGAGGGGCCCCTGTCTGCCCAGGCCTCACAGACCCTTCTCACTACTTCCTCTCCTCCCTGTCTCCATTTTCCTGTCTAAAGGAAACAGGCATGGCCCCCTGGGCTGACTCAGGAACCAGGTGACTAGTCTGAGTCAGGCTCTAACCACAGGAAGCCACAGATCAGACACAGCTTCATAAGAGGTTTCCCCAGTTCCCTCAGCTCTTGCCAGCAGCACCACCCAGGGCTCCCCCAAGTCTCCATGCAGAGTTCAGTGACCAATCTCAGCCTCTCCCACCTGATACGGTGTTGAAGGTTCTACCCTCAGGCCCAACCCTAATGCCAAAGCCAATTACTGAGCACCTACTATTTGCTAGACACTGGGCTGAGGATCTTGACCACATCCTGTCTTCATTCTCCTAACAACCCAAGAGGGGAAGGTGTCATCATCCTCACTTTACTGATGAGGAAACTGAGGCTCTGAGAAGCTAAAGTGGCTTATACAACCCACTTATAGAAAGTGGAGACCAGGTCTAAACTGAGGTGTCATCTGTGCACACCAGGCTGTCATAGTAACTAACAGAGGCCTCCCTCCCCTGCAGTTGTCCCCTCGCTGTGGCAAGAAGAGTGGGAGAGATGAGATGGTCTTCACTGTCAACTACTGTGCAGAGGTTAGGAGTCTGGCTTTCAAGTTAGAATGGATTTGAATCCTGGCTCTACTACTTCCTAGATGTGTGACCTTGTAAATTTCCTTAACCTCTCTGTGACTCAGTTTCCTCATGTGTAAAATGGAAAAAATAAAGTCACTTGTCTCCTGGGATTATTTTGAGTTTAGACTAAAAACTAATCTGCCTGGCTGGCATGGCTCAGTGGTTGAGCATTGACCCATGAACCAGGAGGTGACGATTCGATTCCCGGTCAGGGCACATGCCTGGGTTGTGGACTCATGCAGGAGGCAGCTGATCAATGTTTCTCTCATCGATGTTTCTCTCTCTCCCTCTCCCTTCCTCTCTCTGAAAAAAACCCACCACATATTTAAAAAAAAAAAAAAAAATCCACGTGAGGTCCTGGCACATAGCATATCCTCAGTAAAGGGGGCTACCATCAGACTCAGCATCTGTTGTGGACCAGCTAACCCCTGGAGGGACAGGGATATAACAGGGACCTTGGGAGACTTACTCTGGGAGGGGGCTGGGGAAGCCTTTGGCCTCCGGTCTCCCAGCTCCACTGGCATATCTCTCCTCCCCCAGCAATGGACAACTTCTTTCCCATTTCCCAGAGGTACCAGCCCCTAGCCAATGGACAGCCCAGTGTGAAAGGCCTGGTGAGTTGGATCAAGCTGCTGTTTCCAGCCCTGGCCCATACCTGACCACGACTCAGCCTCAGGCCTTGGCTGAAGCTCAGATGAAATAACACAAGGAATGTGTGCTGAAAACTGCCAAGCGCCGCAGGGGCTTTGTGCTCCTCAGGGACTGTTTCTATCCCATGGGCGTGGAGGAGACAGACAAAGAAAGCAGCCCCAGTCCTGGTCTCACATCCTGCCAAGTGCCAGGCCGGCCTCACACAAGTGGGTCAGCCGCAGTAGTAACGCTAACCTGCGAGCCAGGCACTTTCTAGTTTGAACTTCCCTGTCTTTCCCAAGCTGGGGATCTTTGTGAGAGAGCTGGATATTTCCTAATCTCAGGCAGGCTGAGAAGGGTATTGTCATTTTCCAGCTGGAATGAGGAAGTGGCACAATAATTACAGCAATGAATATGGAGATGGCTCAAGGGAAGTATCGGGTGTTGTAGCGTTTTTCTCCAGGTAGTTGGTTAAATACTTAGCACTGAGGGTAGGGGTGGGGATGAGGTAATCAACAAAAAAGCCAAAGTGAAGCTAGCATCTTTGGGGTTCCTGTCCCCAAGGGGTAGAGGCTGGGGTGGCAGACTCTGAGGACCACGCTCTCTGTGCCCTGACAAGAACACATCCACATGCCAAGACTACACGGTCCCTGACCTGGTGAATTAGGGGCAGGCGTGCTATGCCTCAGGAGAGGGAAGGCACTCATGTAAGGCACATCCAGGTGACGGGAGGGTACTGTCTCCTTTGGTCCTCACACAGTCCCAAAACATATACTGTCAGTAATGCCCCCTTCCGGATGAGAAAGCTGAGACTAAATAACTTGCTCATGGTAACACAGCCAGAAAAGTGGATAAGCTCAGCTAGAGGAGGAACACCTGAGTGATCTTAGAATACATCTTAGTCAAAAGCATTTGTTGAATATAAGTACTGAAGAGGTAACTCTAAGGAAACAGAGCATGCTATAAAGCAGTATGAGTCCAGTATAATCTCAATTTTACAGAAAAGTAGATGTGTATGCAAATAGATGCGCGGTGTGCAGACAAAAAAAGGGTTGCTAAATCTAACCGAAAGTAATCTCACAAGGTGATCTGGTCATAAATTCCCAACTGGGCTGGTCCTGGTGGTAGTCATGCCCCAGGCCTTTAACTTCTTTAGCAAAAGGCTTACTTCTCCCTGAGGAAGCCCTACCTATTGTTCCTGTGCACTGTTCCTGTGTATCCGGATCAACACACCTCTGAAAGGCCTCTTTTCAGACCTCTCCTCCTAAAGTGTGACCACCCTCACAAGGGGACGTACTCTATCCTGTAATCCAATTCCTGCCTTGCTTTCTCTTGCCTCCATGTAATCTTCATTATGCTCCCTTTTTAATTGCAAAGTATAAAAATGCAAAATTGTCATTTTCCAGATGATCTGAGGTCTTGCTTCCTAGTAATTGTTAGTTTCTTACATCGTCAGGTTTTTACAGTGACAACAGAAAAGACTGATTTCTCCAACGAAGTGCAACCAGCTGGTCAGCCCATTCATCCATCCATATCCACCCACTCACCCATCCAACCATCCATCTACCCACCCACCCATCCACCCATCCATCCTTCTAGTTGCTGGTGCCTTAAACAGTTTTGTCTGTAGCCATGAGGAGCTGCAGAAAACCATCCTCAGACTTCCACCTGAGGACCAAGGCAGGCACTGACAGAGCTCTGCACAGGGACTATAGACCAGCACCAAGTTTTTTTCTTGGTCAGCTCCCCCACATCATAGGGCCTGAACCAGTGACCCTACCTTCCCTAAAGACAAACTCCTCCCAATAGATGACTAGCAGCAGCAAAGAGGAGTGACCATTTCTCTCATTCAACAGCCCTGTGTGGCCACAACAGACTAAGTTCAAGACTCACCGGGCGCTTGGTGAGGTCCCAGTTGTGTATGATCCTGGCCGGAATCACTGAGGCATCGTCTTGGTGGCAGATGTCACAGTAATAGAGGCCAGAGAAGGCACAGAGCTTGGGTCGTACAAATGAGAAGCCGATCTGCCGGGAGCAGCCTGGGGAGAAAAATGGTGGGGGAGTGAGCAGCGGTGGGGCGAGTCAGCTCCTGAGTAACGCGGGAGCTATCAAGGTGAAAAGGGGCTGCTATTCAAGGAAAGTATAAAGATAAAAAAGGAGAGGAAAGATAAGAACCACCACCACTCAGAATCAACCCTATTAATTAATCTTCACAACAAAACACTACGAGCTGCCATTGTCAGTTTAGAGCTGAAAGAACTGATGCCCAGAGAGGTTAGACTTGTCACACAGGGATTAAGTAGCACAGCTAGGATTCAAAGCTGGGTTGTGTTGGTTCCAGAGTCTGCATTCCCTTATACCTAGCTGCCTTCTTCAATGTTCCCACCATTGCTCACCAATGCCAACCTCCTCTAGGTCCACGCCTCCACTGGGGCCCAGACAAGGAAGCAACTAAGTCAGGGCCTTGGCGAGCAGGGAAGGAGCTGGGGACATGGGGCTGGCCATAGGGAGTGGGCAGGAAGGTAGGGGCAATCTGGACACCACCTGGAGCCAGCTTGAAGCCAGAGCTGCCGGATACCTCAGGACAGGGGTGTGGGGCTTTGTTTCAGCCCCTCAGCTGGAGGTCCCTCCAAGCAGGGAGCAGAGGGAGTGGGAGTCCGTGTGTCTCGGGCAAAACAAAGGACTGGTTCAAATCCTGAGCACATGCCCAGCCTCCCACAGGGCCAGGGGACTGAGTCCCTCAGGCCTCAGGACTAGAAAGGCTGGTTCCTCTGCTTCCCAGTTGCCTCATCCTGACCTTTATCGAATTTTTGTCAGGTTCTCTTTCAGTATCTGTACAATCAGCTACTACTGGCTATTGTGTGGGGTTATCACAAAGTTTAAATGAGACAGGTTTTGAAAGTGCCCCACAAACTATGAAATACAAGCCAAATGGCAGTGATTGGTGTCCACCTGGCTACTGAGCGGTGCTTACAGGCGGAGAGGAAGTCCAGGCTCCCCAGTTCCCAGTCTTGCCTGCAGGCTGGCGGATGGCAGGGACAGTGAGAGCTGTCCTGCCAGCATTCATTTGCATCCACAAGTGTGATTTGCCTCCCAGGGGGTAAGGGGTGTGGGTGGCAGTGTGAGGCTTGAAGAAGTTTCCTGCAGGACTCTCTGCTCTGCCTAGCTTCTCCCATCCTGCAGGGGCACTGACCGCAGACCACTTCCTCCCAGATGCCTGCAGCAGGCTTTCCCCTCCACTCCCACAGGCTCCACCCCAACAGGATAGCTCCTAAACCACTGGCAGCCACATCTGTTGCTGTCACTCTGCAGCAGGCAGGTCCCTTGTAGTTCACAGGGAGGGCCTGGGTGATGGAAATGGCTGGTTGGATTGAGGGAAGAGCTAAACATGGAAATTGAGCATTAGAATATCAGGCAGCCTTGAAAACAAGGGAGTAGAGAGGGCCTATGGGTCCTGGCTAAAAGCAGAGCTTTTGGGACCAACACAGTCCTCAACTGGCTCTGCCACTTACTAGCTGTGTGAACCTGGGACAGGTTCTTACCAGCCCTGTGACTCAGTTTCCTCAGCTATAAACAGAGATAATAGTAGCACCTATCCCGACAGGGTGGTTGTGAGGATTAAATGAGACAATCCAAATAAAGCATCAGGCCAGTACCCAGCACAGAATTAGGTTTGATAATGACAATGATATAGCAGATGCACTGACTTGGAATAATATCCATAATGTATTTTTCACTAGAAAAAAAACAAGTTGCAGAACAATATACACCACTGCTCTGTCCAACACGGTGGCCATGAGACATGGGTACCCTTTTAAATTTATATCCGTTTCAATGAAATAAAATAAAAAATTCAGTTCCCAGTGTCACTCTAGCCACATTTTACGTACCCAGTTGCCACATGTGGCCTGTAGCTACTGTATTAAACAGCACAGATCTAGGACATTGTCATCATCATAGAAAGCTGTATTGGACAGTGCTGAATAGTAGGAGCCCATTTTTGTAATTTAAAAAATTGTGTGCACTTGCAAAAACATGCAAAGATATTTGAAAGGGTACCATGCCCCTGCTCCAAAATAGTGATAATACTGTAATATGATAATGAAAGGAGTGGAGAGCTTAGCTCCCTGGTACTCCCTGAGCAGAGAGAGGCACACAGCAGAGCTGCCACCCACAGGTCTCACCCCTGAGCAGGAGGTGGCAGGAAAGGCAATGGCCTTACTGGGTGCTGGTAGGAGCAGACACTATTTGCTGTGAACAGCTGCAAACAGCTTCATTTGCTGCAACACCCAGATGGTGGGATGGGGCCACTCATACAGGGCCAGAAAAGGGTGCTGAGCCTAAAGTAGGAACCCCACTGGAGGCAGAGGGAGGCTGGCAGGCTGGGGTGGCGAGAGGGCAAGTCGGCACCTGCACAGAAGCAGCCCTGGGAGTCGAGGCCCTTCTCGGTGGGGATGGCCACCAGGTACTGCAGCAGGAAGCCGTTCTCCCCCGTGGCAAACTTCAGCACCTCCTGACAGTTTTCATCCAGACTCCCGCCCAGTGTCACTGCCTCCTCGGCTGTTTCCAAGTAGGACGTCAGGACCTTGCGCACCAGATCCCTCCACAAGGCGGCCTCCTCGGCATTGCCGGCCTGCAGCTTCAGGATGGCCTTGGCCGTGATAATTTTGAAGAAGGACGGGCCGCCGAGGCTCGTGTCTGGCAGGATATCTCGGATGGTCTCAACTCCATGGCTGTCACTTAACATCTTCTCATTGTTTCTGAGACGGAAGCATTTCAGGGACTCCAAGGACAGGGAAAAAATATAGGGTGTCCAGGTCCTGTCCACATACTGGTACAAGAGGGATTCTTTAATAGCGTCTGGCTCAGGAACTTGGGCAGAGGACCAATCTAACTGCGCGCCCTGGAGGGATTCGGGCTCCATGAGCAGGTCCGAGTGGGAGGGGAGGTCACCCTGGGGACCTTCGGGGAGGTCCTCGGGCTGCTCTGGGTACTGGATGTTCACCCACTCTTCCTCCTGCTGCGGCCGGCACTTCTGCAGGGCCTCCCGCACCCGGTCCAGCCAGTCCTCAGCCTCGTCCTGGGAGGAGGCGCGCAGGGTCAGCTTCTTGCCCGAGAAGACCAGCTCGAAGCGGCCGTCGCTGTGGGCCGGCCCTATGGACTCGCAGCGCAGCAGCGAGCAGTTCTCCACACAGGTGCGCTCCTCGCCGCTCAGGTAGAGGCGGAACTCCAGCGGGGAGAGCTCGCAGAAGAGCTCCTTCCAGAGGCCCATCGCCCCCCGCCGCTCCACGGTGCCCAGCTTCATGAGACCCCGGAACGGGTTGGACAGTCCTGCAGGCAGAAAGAGGCACTTTAGACAATGGGCCTGTCCCTTTACCACCCAAGGGAAAGCCTCTGGGGCCCGAGGTCCTGTAGTGGGTGCGGACAAAATGACTGCCACCAGAACACAAGCCGGCCACTTTTGCTTTGAGGGAGATAGCAGCCACTGCAGGGTTTCAGGCTGAGGGACATGATCTACCATATTTTAAATGGGGGTGTCATCCTGGCTCATATGCTGAAGGACTACAGGGAGAGAGAGGCCAGTTAGGAGGCCACTGCCATAATCCAGGCCAGGGATCCCAGTGGACTGGACTGGTGAGGTGGTGGAGGTGGTAAGAGACTCTAGGGCACACTATCTTGTCTGTTTGAAAGAGGAAGTTCACTTATGAGGGTTATAGAAAAATCAGGTTATGGTTAACACATTCTGGACTTCATGGGGGTACTGATGGTGGGGAGATCAAGCTGTCCTCATTGTAAACAGCACGTGGAGAACACTAAACAAACAGCTGATCTGATAAAGCCCCCAGAGCTGTTAAATAACCCATCTGAGATAGAGGCCTTGAAACTCCTGGGTCTTCAAGAGGCAGGATTTGCTCTGGGCCACAGACAGAATCAAGAGTTCCTTATAGCCCTAGCTGGTTTGACTCAGTGGTTAGAGCGTCAGCCCTCAGACTGAAGGCTCCCAGGTTCAATTCCAGACAAGGGCACACACCTCGGTTGCAGGCTCAATCCCCAGCCCGGGGGCATGTGCGGGAGGCAACCAATCTATACATGTCTCTTGCATCTATGTTTTTTTCTCTCTCTCCCTTCCACTCTCTCTGAAAAGCAATGGAAAAAATATCCTCTGGTAAGTATTAAAAAAAAGAGTTCCGTATAATAAGGTTTATAGGGTTGTTTCAGGAAAAACACTTTCCATTTCAATATATGAAACAGTATTTTTGCACTCTGTAGGCAATTTTGGGCATTACTTTTCAGGATTGTATGAGAAAAGATAGTACCTTTCCTGTAATGCCTTCTTGAATTACTCAGCAAGGGTGTTCCTTATTACATTTTGGGATTAAGGTTTTCTTGTGAGAACACCCAATTGGTCATGGGAAAAGAGGACTTCAGCAGGGCTCTCTGAAAGGGGGCACGGTGAGGCCACCGGAACTCTGCAGCCACCTACCTATCTGCCGGCGGTGCACCACCCTGAAGTTCTTATGCTCCTGCGCCGCCACCGCCTGGCTTTTCCTGCTTCCTGGAGAAGGCACACAAGCTTTGTCTAAGGCCCCCATGGAGGAGCTCTTTCTAGGTCCTTCAGAAAAATGCCTGAGGGGACCAGGCCTGGGCTCTGGAGACCCTCTGGGAGGCGCTATGGAGTGATCTGAAGGACTCTCTGGGGGTGGATCCTGGGGAGGCCGGTAGAAGTCATCTTCCGAGATCCAGCTTTTGCTTTTCTATGGAAAGAAGTGAAGACACAGGCTGTTCTTTAAGTTTTTAAAAAACATCTTCACTGAGACATGATTCACATATCATGAAATACATTTAAGCTGTACAATTCAATAGTTTCAGTATAATATTCAGAGAGTTGAGCAACCATGAGCAGTAAGCTTAGAACATTTTCATTACCCCATTCCCATTAGCAATCACTCCCTATTTCCCCTCAACCACTCCAGTTCTAAGCAACCACTAATCTACTTTCTGTTTCCATAGATTTGCCCATTTTGGACATTTCGTATAAATAGAATTTTATAATATGTGGTCTTTTTTAACTGGCTTCTTTCCCTTAGCATAATGTTTTCAGGATTCATCCATGTTGTAGTATGTATTAGTAAATAGTTCATTCCTTTTTATTACCATATAATATTCCAATGTATGAATGTACCACATTTTGTTTATCCACTCATCAGTTGATGGACATCTGGGGTTTTTCTACTTTTTGGCAGTTACAAATAATGCTACTATGAACATTCATGCACACATTTTGTGTGGACATGTTCTCTATTCTCTTGGGTATATACCTAGGAGTGAAATTAATGGGTCATATGGTAACTAGGTCTAACTTTTTGAGGAATTTCCAAACTGTTTTCCTAAGTGGCTGTACCATTTTACAGCCCCACCAGCCATGTATGAGGGCTCTAAGTTCTCCATGTTCTCTCTAACATTTGTTATTATCTGTGTGGTTTTTTTATGGGGGGGGGGACTATAGCCATCCTGATGAGTGTGAAGTGCAGTTTTGTGGTTTTGATTTGCATTTCTCTAATGTCTACTGACACTGAGCATCTTTTCAGGTGCTTATTGGTCACTTGTATATCTTCTTTAGAGAAGTGTTTATTCAAATCCTTTGTACATTTTTAAATTGGTTTATTTATCTTTTTGTTCTTGTGTTGGATTATGGGTTAAATTGTGTCCCCTCCCCCAAAAGATATGTTGAAATCCTAACCACCAATACCTCAGAATATGACCTTATTTGGAAATTGGGTTCTTTCAAATGCAATTAGTTAAGATGAAGTCATACTGGGGTACCGTAGGCCCTTCATCCAATGTGACTAGTGTCCTTATAAGAGGAGAAAGACACACACAGAGAGAAGAATGCCAAGTAAAGATAGAGACACAGCAGAATGTGATGGAGGGAGGGACTGGAGTGATGCATCTACAACCAAGGAATGTCAAGGGTTGCTGGTAGAACCAGAAGCTAAGAGAAAAGCATGGAACAGATTCTTCCTTGAACCGCAGAAGGAATTTACCCTGCCAACATGTGGATTTTGGACTTCTAGCAGAGAAGACATTTCTGTTGTTTTATGCCATCCAGTTTACAGTACTTTGCTACAGAAGCCCTAGGAAACAAATGCAATTTGTAAATAACTTCTCTAATTCTGTAGGTTGTCTTTTCACTTTCTTTTTTTAAAATATGTTTTTATTGATTTTTAGAGAGAGAGGAAGGGAGACAGACAGAGAGATAGAAACACTGATGAGAGAGAAACATCACCAGTTGGCTTCCTTCTGCACGCCCCCTCCCACCCAGTGAAGATCAAGCCCAAACCTGGGCATGTCCCCTGACAGGAAATTGAACCAGTGACCTCTTGGTTCCTGGGTCGACACTAAACCGCTGAGCCACACCAGCTGGACTGTCTTTTCACTTTCTTGATGGTCCCCTTGAGGCACAAATTTTTAAATTTTGATGAAGTCCAATTCATCTTTTCTTTTTTTTTTGGTCTCTGTGCTTTTGCTGTTGTATCTAAGAAACCAATGCCTAACCCAAGGTCACAAAGATTTATTCCCATGTTTTCTGCTAAGAGCTTTATAGTTTTAACTCTTAGAATTAGGTCTATGATCTATTTTGAGTTAATTTATGTGTATGGTGTTCGGAAGGGGTCCACCTTTATTTTTTTCTCTCTGGATATCCAGTTGTCCCAGCACCATTTGTCTAAGGGATGTAGAGTTTTTCAGCCCTGCTTGTAGGATCTGAGATAGGGGAGGCATGGGTGAGAAGGACCCAGAGTTCTCACTGGCCACCCCTGCTTCTGCTCCCCACTTCAGAGTAGGCCCCCAAAGCCCCAGGCAGCCAGGCCCTACCCTTTCCCTTCTGTTGCTATCTCTCCAAGTCTGAAGCTGCACTGGCTTTGGGAAGTGGAGTTGGTCTGGGGTCAGGGGCTTGTGGGAATGAATTCTAGCTTCTTTTTCCCCCCACTATTTCAAGCGCTACCTGCCTTTCTGTGCCTAAGTGTGTAAGAGCAGAGGCAAGGAAGCTGGCTGGGCCACCAGACATGGCTATCTACACAGAGGAAATGAGTCACACAAGGGGACCAGCCCAGCTATTTTGTTAAATGCCACCAACCTCAACCTGACATTGCTATTTCCAACCCCTAAATCAAGACTTCCCTCCCTGCTTCCCTAGACAGGCAAGGGGAGCAGGACTGGGGCTTCCCCAGGAGGACTGGTTTAGACATTAATTCATTTGGATACTATAAGACTCCTTCGGCCAAGAGTGAGAGTTCTGAGTCAGGAGCTGTGGGGTGGTGGTGGGGTAGAGCGCTCACAGAGCTGGGCCTCCAGAGCTTCCTCTGAAAACCCTCAGACTTGGCAGGTGCTTCCTTCTGCCAGCGACAGGACAATGTGTCAATGAAGGTGGCTACAGGGGACCATTTACAATAAAGGACTAAACAAAACCTGCCTGGGTCATCATGACTCAGGGAAGCTCTCTGAAGAAAATGGGCAGGAGCAGCCTCCTGACTGTCTAGGCAGCCTCACAGAGCCTGGCACATATACCTGGGAAATTCTGTGACCTCCCAGCCCCTGCTAATGGCCCTAATGGGAGAGAAAACTATCCCTTAAGACTCAGCTCAGAGGTCATCTACTACCTCCTCCTGGAAGCTTTCCTTATTCAGCCCTGGCCCACCCGCCTCTTACCCTCCAGCTGGGTTAGGAACCCCCCATCCCACCCAGGGGCGCCCACAGCATTCTGTACTTAGCCCCATCCTAGCACCTACAAAGCTGTTTGGAACAGTCATTTTCCCTTGTGCCTACAGAGAGTTATAACAGATGGAAGAATAAATCCTGACTTTCCAAACATCTTTAACGTACAATAACAAGGGTGGGGTGAGGGAAGTAAAAGAAAGGAGACAAATGTGGATTCTGAGATGGTGTATGTTCCCTGGTGAAGGCTCCTCTGTCCACAGAGGAGAGGGAGACAACTAGGAAATGGTCAGACACGCTCCAGGGACCACAGGTTAGCCACCAGGAAATCATAGTCTAGGGAAAACCTTTTGTTCTCTTAAGCAAAGGAGAAAAACAGTGGGAACACTGAGTCCTTGAAGCTTCTGCACACAGGCCTGGACTGAGCCCTGTGGTCGTGCCCCACGCCAAGGGCCCCAGTTATAAAGCAGGGAGGGAGGTGGAGAGAGCGCACCACTGTCTCCCTTCTCACTTCACTTTCATGCCACCTTCCTACCTCCTGCTCACTCAGGGGCCCATATCTGGCCAGTTCCCTGCCCCTTTAATAGTGGGAGGAAAATCACCATTGACCAAGAATTTTTCAGCCAGAGTATCACCTGCCACCAGGGACCCAAGACAGAGGAATGCCACCTGTAGTTACTGAAGGCATTAGGACGCTTTATACAACAGCTAAACCCAGAGAGGAGTGAGATACCAGGTCTCTGGACCACTTTCAAAAAAGCACATTTTGTCCAGTGTGTCCTCATTTATGTCAGGCAGAGGACTGCCTGTACCCCTACCTGGAGGAGGGGAAAACAAGCCACAGGAGGGTGGTCCATGAGGGCAGTGATTAAGGCCAACTCTTAGAATTCGGACTGTCCTCTGCTAATTAAGTTGAGAAACCAACTCACCTGCACCCCTAGATCCCACAAATACAGTCACCCTAGTGAGCTCCCCCCAATGCCCTGCATCTTTCCTTCCCAGCACCTATCACAGTGTAATTATGATGTCTAACCTAGTGTCTGTCCCCAAAGAGCAGGGCTCTTGTCTGTCCTGTTCCATCACTGTACCAAGCATGGTGCTTTAACTTGAATGAATTTTTAAAAAAACTTTAAAGGAAGATTGAATGGCACTTGGAGTTAGAAAACTTGACAGTGAACCCTCCCTCCCAAAGTGTAAAATAAATAGCAGCAACTAAGTTATAGAAACACAGAAAGCCCGGCCGGGCGTGGCTCAGTGGTTGAGCGTTGACCTAGGATCCAAGCGATCAGGGTTCGATTCCCGGTCAGGGCACATGCCCGGGTTGCGGGCTCGATCAACGACTCTCTCATCATTGATGTTTCTGTCTCTCTCTCTCCCTCTCGTTCCCTCTCTCGGAAATCAATAAAGATATATTTAAAAAAAAAAAAAGAAACACAGAAAGATGGGAACCAAAGAGTCGGCATACAGGGCATAGCCCCACCCTGTGCAAAGACAGGGAGCCCACCAGACCAAGGTGAGCAGGTGGGCCACACAGTGGTGCCCAGTGACTACCAAGTGAAGGAATGAATGGATCTGCAACACCGCCGGGAAGATGCGCTCTGGAAGGGGCGAGCATCCGAAGGGCTCACACTGGACTCAACAGCAGGTGCTTTGATTCCACGTTACCCAAGCGACCCTCTAGCAACCAGACTCTCCTGAGGCCCACGCGAAGCCTGCCCTGGTCACACCAACCTGCCTGCCTTCACACTTGATGGTGCACTTTGCCATGTAAACTTACAAACTGGCATTTCAAAAGTCTCTAGAGAGTTCGAGAACTATTCATCAATACCTACTCTCTCCCAGGTACAGTGCTTGGAGCTGACAGTACAGACATGCTCTTTCATATCGTGGAGCCGATATTCTAGTCAGGAAGACAGAAAATATACAAGTAGACCAATAAAGAGGTAATACAATTTCACCAAGTGATGAGTGTTACAAAGTGAAGCAGGTAAACAGGAATGAGAGTCGCTGGTGCTTTGGAGGCAGGGTGGTCAGCGAAGGCTGAGACAACAGTGAGGGAAAGGAACAAGTTAGAAAAGGGTCCAGGCAGACGGAACAGAAGGTGGAAGCACCTGGGACTGGAAGAAACTTGCTTTGTCAGGAGCTGCACGGAGGCCAGGGGGTCAAAAGGTGGTGAGCAGAGGAAGAGCTCTGCTGGTGAGTGGAGCTGTCCTGTCCCACACTGTTGGCTAGGATAAAGAAAAAGGGCTATGCTCATATATTACTAGCATGAGGATAGCTTAGTACAAGTGCTGTTAGAACACTGTTTGGCGGTATCTACCAAAGCTAAACATGGGCCTACCCAATGACCTAGCTGTTCCACTCCTAAATATATACCCACAGAAATGAGTACACACATTCACCAAAAGGCAAGCACAGGAGTGTTCACAGTAGCTTTCTTTATAATAGCCCCAAACCTGGAAACAACCCAAATGTCTGTTAGCAGGAGCATGGAGAAATACATTATGATATATTCTTACAATAAAATATAGTTTGGTGTTTTCCATTGAAAACACCAAACTATAGCCCCATGCTGTATGCATAGATAAATCTCACAGACATAATGTTTAGTGAAAGAAGCAAAAGAATATATATTGTATGATTCCATTTATATTAAGTTCAACGACAGGAAAAATGAATCTATAGTAGTTTCCTTTGGTGGGCTGGAAATGTTCTGTATCTTTATCTGGATGGTGGTCACAGAGTGCATATCACATGTAATTACTCATCGAGGTATACACTGAGGATCTGGGAACTTTACATCATTCCTCAAAACTTTTTAAAATGGGGAAATAATAGTCTTTTCAACAAATAGTGCTGGTACAACTGGATATCTATATGCAAAAGAATGAAGTTGGGCCTCATTCTTTTACCATATATAAAAATTAACTCAAAACGGATCATAGGTCTAAATGTAAGAGCTAAAACTATAAAAATTTTAGAACACATAGGAGTGAATCTTCATGACACTGATTAGGAAATGGGTACTTAGATACAAGACCAAAGCACAAATGACAAAGAAAAAAGATAGACAAATTAGACCACATCAAAATTTAAAACTTTTATGCTGCAAATTATATCATCAAGAAAGTGAAAAAACAGCTCACAGAATAGGAAAAATATTTGCAAATTACATATCTAATAAGGGTCTAGGATCCAGAATATATAAAAAACTGTTATAACTCTTTATTAACCAATGTCACCCCAATAAATTAAATAAAAAAGTAAAAAACCCCACCATTATAACTCAATAATAAAAAGACAGATAACCCTGGGCAAAGATTCTGATTGACATTTCTCCAAAGAAGATACAGAAATGACAATAAGCACATAAAAAGATGCTCAACATCATTAGCTATCAGGGAAATGGAAATCAAAACCATAATGAGATATCACTTCTTACCCACTAGGATGGCAATAACAACAACAACAACAATAAGAACTGTTGGTGAGGATGTAGAGGAATACACTGCTGGTGAGAATATAAAATGGGGCAGCTCCTTTGGAAAACAGTTTGGCAGTTCCTCAAAAGGTTAAACATAAGAGTTTTCATATGATCCAAAAATTCCACTCCTAGGTATATATCCAAGAGAATTTAAAACATATATGTCCACCCAACAACTTGTACATGGATGTTTACTGCAGCATTATTCATAGTAGCCAAAAAGTGTGGGGGGGAAACCCAAGTGTCCATCAGTTAATAAAGGGATAAATAAAATGTGACATATCCATACAATGGAATCTACAATGGAATATTACTCAGCAATGAAAAGAAATCTAGTAGGGACACATGCTACAGCATGGATGAACCTTAAAAATATTATGTTAATTGCCCGGCCGGGCGTGGCTCAGCGATTGAACCAAGAGGTTACTGGTTCAATTCCTGGTCAAGGCACATGCCTGGTTTTGGGCTTGATCCCCGGTAGGGGTCGTGCTGGAGGCAGATCAATGTTTCTCTCTCACACTGATATTTCCCTTCCTCTCTCTCTAAAAATCAATAAAAATATATTTTTTTTAAATGTAAAAAGCAGGTGAAATTAATTTTAATATATCTTATTTAACCCAACATATCAAAATATTTTCATTTTAATATATAATCAATAAATTATTGAGAAATTTTATGTCCTTTTTTCCATACTAAGTCTTCCAAATCCAATGTTTGATTTACACCACTTATCTCCATTTGGGCTAGCCACATTTTAAGTGTTCAATAGCCACATGTGGCTAGTGGCTGCCAAATTGAACAGCCCAGTTCTAAATCTGGGTCATGTTGCAAAATGAGTATTTTCTCTTTTTTTTTTATTGATTTCAGAGAGAGGAAGGGAGAGGGATAGAAAACATCAATATGAGAAACATCAATTGGCTGCCTCCTGCACGCCCCCTACAGGAGGTAAAGCCTACAACCCGGGCTTGTGCCCTGACTGGGAATCAAACCCTTACCTCCTGGTTCATGGGTTGACACTCAACCACTGAACCACACCGGCCAGGAGAAAAACAAGTATTTTAAAAGGTATATAAAAATATTAATTTATTAATAATGAGTACTGAGGAGGAAACCAAGGTTCGGCGAGGTGAAGTACTGGGCCCAAGGCCTTAAGCTGTTCAGTGGCAGTGCTTAAGAGCAGAGAACCTGTGGTCCAATAAGAATTATCTTCTCACAGGGTCAATGTGAAGATGACAGGAGGTACCCATGAGAACTGATCGGCGCAGTGCCTGGCTTATATCCACTACTCACACACCAAGAAACGTTAGCTCCATCATCACGATGCTATTAACACTAATAGGGTAAATGGGGAAAAGGCAGAGACCATTTGGGTCACCAGCTGGAGAAACCCTGACCAGCTCTGAGACACTTTACCAAGACCACCCCAAAACAGCCTGTACCACTCACCGGACTGGTGGGTGAGGAAACCACGAGGCTCAGTCCAACTCTGTCATCCATTGAAGTCTTCTGCTGGCCACTCCCTTGGCTGACTGCTCTCCCAGGACTAGAAGGCTGCTGGTCTGAAGTGCTCCCCACAGTGATGGCTTGGACAGTGCCCAGACGCGGCAAGCCCGGGATGCCAGGTGCCTGGGAAAGTGGTTCCTGTTTGTGGCCCCCATCTCCAGTCCCAGAGGCTGCTTGGGCAGGGAGGGGCTCTGCAGGCACATCAAAGTGCAGGTGTGTGCTGGTGTCGAGGCAGAGGCCGTGGAGGGAGCGTGGGGCCTGCAGTGTGGGAACCTCCGTTTCTCTGCTCAGTCCGTTGGTTGGCACAGAGTTTACCTGGGCTTTGCTGAACTCCGACAGCACCCTAGAAGTTTTTAAACAAAGAAACCTGTGTGACAGGTTGTCAGCCAGAATGCCCAAGGCTACTGGGCAGTGATAAGAATGGAAACTGCTGTTTTGTGATTTAAGAAACAAATAACAGCCATGTCCTCTGTACCTAAATGCTGCTGGTTGGATTCCTGGTCCCCGCACATGCCCAGGGTTGTGGGCTTGATCCCTGGTATAGGGTGTGCAGGAGGCAGCTGATCAATGTTTCATTCTCATATCAATGTTTCTCTCTCTCTCTCTCTCTCTCTTTCTCCCTCCCTCTCTCTCTCTAAAAATCAATTAAGAAAAAAAAGAAACAGCCCTGGCTTGTTTGGCTCAGTAGAATGAGTGTCAGCCCTTGGACCAAAGGGTTGCAGGTCTGAATCCCAGTCAAAGGCATGTACCTCAATTGCAGGTTAGATCCCCAGCCCCAGTTGGGGTGCATGTGGGAGGCAACCAATCCATGTGTCTCTCTCATATCAGTTTTTTTTTTTCTCTCTCTCTCCCTCTCCTCCCTCCCTTCCACTCTCTCTAAACTGACATCTCCCACCAAACTTTCTCCCCAGATGAGGTGGGTAGGTGAGTTGTGGAGCCCAGGATCTCAGGTGAAAAGCTCACAAAGCAGAGAAAAAGGACTTGATGTGAACAAGAACTGATTGCCTTTACCTCTGCACAGGCTAACTGTGGGCCTGGAGAGTTTGCTGGGCCAAACGGTTGTGTGGGCAATCATTTCCCCAAGCTGACTGCAGCACAGCCTCATGAACAGAGCATCCCAGAGCTGGGCTCCCCAACAGCACTGAGGCACCAAGAGTCCACCCCCAGGACATGGATTTAGCTGAAGTGAGGACCCACTTTTTTCCTGGAACAGTATCTGGGCAGCAGGATTGGGGTGAGGTGCAAACGGCTGGTCCACCTCAGAGCTGGACTGGCTGTGGGGTCAGAGAAGTCTCCTGTTCCCAGAAATTGCTGCTGGGGATCAGTGTACACAAGGTGTGCAAGTGGTATACAAGTATATATGAGGTGTGCACCCGCTCACTCCTCCCAATGGGACTAGCTAGCTCTTCTTGCCCCTAAGTGGTGCTTTTACACCATCTTAACCCCAAACAACATTTCAAGACATTCTAGTCAAGAATAGGTGACCAACCCATACATTTATGGGAAATTGATTTTCAACACAGATGCCAAGACATTTCATTGGGGAAAGAATAGTCTTTTCAACAAATGATGCTGGGATAATTGAATAGTCCCATGCAGAAGAATGAAGTTGAACCCCTATCTCACCATGTTAAAAAATTAACTCAAAGACCTAAAGGTAAGAGCAAAAACTATAAAACTCTTAGAAGGAAATAGGTGTAACTCTTCATATCTTTGGGTCAGGAATTGGCTTCTTAGAGATGACATCTAATGCATAAGCAGCCAATAAAAAATAGATAAACTGGACTTCATCAAAATAAAAAACTTTTGTGCTTCCAAAGGATACTACCAAGAAAGTGAAAAGACAACCCATAGAGCCCAGCAGCTGGTATGGCTCAGCAGTTGAGCATCTATCCATGATCCAGGAGACCAAGGTTTAGATTCCGGGTCAGGGCACATGCCCTGGTTGCGGGCTCGATCCCCAGCAGGGGGCATGCAGAAGGCAGCTGATCAATGACTCTCTCGCATCATTGATGTTTCTATTTCTTTCTCCCTCTTCCTTCCTCTCTCTGAAATCAATAAAAATATATATATTTTAAAAAGACAACCCATAGAATAGAAAAAATATTTGCATATATTATCATACATCTGATAAGGGTCTAGTATCCAGAATATATAGCACTCTTTTTTTTGAATTCTCAGCTGAGGATATGCTTATTGATTTTTTTAGAGAGAGAGGATTGGGAGGAGCGAGAGAAACATGGATATGAGAAACATCGATCAGTTGCCTCATGTATGTGCCCCAACCGAGGATCGAACCTACAACCTAGGTATGTGCCCTGACTGTGAATCAAACCTGCAACCTTTTGGGGTATGGGACGATGCTCCAACCAACTGAGCCCCCTAGCCAGGGCTATATAGCACTCTTACAACTCAGTAATAAAAAGACAACTAATCCAATTTAAAAATAGACAGAGGATATGAACAGACATTACTCCAAAGAAGATATACAAAGGGCCAATAAGTACATAAAAAGATACTCAGTATCATTAGAGAGTAATAAAGTACAAATAAAAACCACAACAAGATCTACTTTGCCTCCACTATGATGACTATAATAAAAACAACACAGAGAATAACAAGTGTTGGCAAAGATGTGGAGAAACTGGACCCCTCATATGCTGCTGGTAGAGATGTAAAATGGTGCAGCCTCTGCGGAAAAGAGTTTGGTAATTTCTCAAAAAGTTAAACACAGAGTTATCATATGGCCCAGGAATTCTACTCATGGGTATATACCCAAAAGAATTAACATATGTTCACACAAAAACTTATACATGAATGGTCTTAGCAACATTATTCATACTAGCCAAAAAGTGGGAAACAACCCAACTGTCCATTAAATGATAAATTGTGGTATACCCATAAATGGAACATTATTCAGCTACAATACATGCTATAACATAGATGAATCTTAAAAACACACTATCTGAAAGAAGCTGGTCACAAAAGCCCATGTATTATAGGATTCCACTGATATGAGATGTCCAAAATAGGTAAACTCATAGCTAATGGGTAAGGGGTTTCCTTACAGGGTGATGAAAGTATTCTTGAACTAGACAGTAACGATGTTGTACAACCTTACAAATATACTAAACACTACTGAGTTGTACACTTCAGAATGATGAATTTTATGGTATGTGAGTCATATCTTACTAAACAAAAAGGTGACCTATCAGAGAAGGGCGTAAATGTGTTTGTGGAATAGTTATGGGGGAGGTAGGTGGGTGCTGGTTCCTGCTCTATGGCCTCACTAAAAACAGAGCGATAAGAGTTCAGGAGTGCAACTTGCAGGGAACAGGGACTGATGACTTCTGGAAGCAAAGGGCTAGTTTCCACAGGCAAAGGAGGAAGGGCCATTTGCTGACAAGTTGTATGTGTCCAAACCACTGACAGAATGGGCCACATTCTGAAATGAACTAGGGAGACAGATTTTTGACAAATGTCCCCTGTGGGGTCCCAGCTCCTAATGGGCTCCCAGGAGGTAGTGCAGTGATTGATTAAAAGCAGGGATTCAGAGTCCTCCTGGCCTTGGTTAGCACATTGCTAAGTGCCCCACAACAGGTACCTAAAAGTTCATAGATTTAATTCCCTTATCTGTAAAACAGGTATGGTAACAGCACCCACTTTTATGACAGCAACAATGATTAAATGAGATAATATACATAAAATGCTTAGTAGTGTCTCTTGTATAAGTTAAATACTCAATAAATGTTAACCTCAATTTGCTACTGTAGCTGTTTTTATTATTATTGATAAGACTGCTTAGCCTCCATGTAAACAAATATAAAACTGTAAGGAAAGGAGCAGAATTATGGAAATACTCACTAGCATTACCAAAATGTTTATCAGTTACAAATGAATCCTAATCTATAAAAAAGATTTAATGACAGAGTAGACTGGGTGTTAGAATAAGTGAGTGACTTAAAGCATAAAGAAATGCCACTGCGTGGCTCAGCGGTTGAGCATCGACCTATGATCCAGGGCATCGTGGTTTGATTCCTGGTCAGGGCACAGCCCTGAGTTGATGTTTCTGTCTCTCTCCCTCTCCCTTCCTCTCTCTGAAATCAATAAAAATATATTTTAAAAAACAAAAAGAAAGAAAAAGAAATGCTATCAAAATGCCTGTGAGATAAACTAGAGCTTCCATCAAATCAAAACCAAAGTCAGGGTGAAAGCAAGTTCACAGAGCTTCACCAGAATCAGTTCCGGTGTTCAGGACCCAATGAGGATGAGAGAGACAAGCACCTCAACTGGAAAAAGTGCTTGAATGAGATTTTGAAGAAAAGGCAAAAGAAAAAAAACTTCAAAAAAATGTGAAGAAAATGCAACATAGAAATGAAACAGCCCTGTCGGGTAGCTAACTGGTTAGAGCATCGTCCCGATACGCCAAGGTTGCGGGTTCGATCCCTGGTCAGGGCACATACAAGAATCAACCAGTGAATATAGTACATAAATAAGCGAGACAACAAATCAATGTTTCTCTCTCTCTCTCTCTCTCTCTCTGAAGGAGAGGGAGAAGTGGTGACACTGCTAAGTCTTTCCACTTCTGTGTGGCTCAGAACAATGGTTTCCAAAAACATCCTGTTCAAAAAATTTCTTTGAGCTTTTACTTAGGAAATAATCTTAAAAAGTATATGTATTATATGCACATGTATCTCTGCCTGTGTGTGTGAAATAAATAGAAAGCATGTCCTGAAGACTTTGGATGGCCACCTTGTAGAGGGCCCCTTCCAAGTGGTTCTGAGCCTGTGGTTTCTGGAGGTGCGGACCATCTATGGGTGGTACATGGCAGTCAAGAGCCACTGGCAAATGCACAACGGTGAGCTGCATGTGCTAAGAATCATTTCCCCCAAGGGGAGGCCTCCTGACAACATCTGACAAATATTACTAACCAGCTTTTCACAGCAGTGTTTACAAAGACAAGTAGGAGAATTTATGTCATCAGTTCTCAGGAGTACGCAGCAGTAAATGACAATACCACCACCTACTGGGCACTCGCCATGCGTGAGGCACTGCTTGAAGCACTGGCTCAACTCATTTCATCTTCCTGGCATCCCTCTGAAACATTCCTATGGCCGTGAGGACAGAAAGATCAGATAACTTGCCCACGGTAGGTCAACCAGCTGCGTAAGGAAGACTCGGGCTATCTGGCCCCTGTCTACATTTTTAACCACTAGAATGTACCTACGCTTCTCAGTGATAATTATAATTCAGACCCAACAGACACAAAAGCAGCTACTTGGGGCTGTCAACGCTCTATTCACAAGGCAAACTGCAATTTGCTTTCAGTGAAATACTATGTAAATACATTTCCTTTTGAATGTGTTTTGTACTTTTCTTTATATTTAATTTGTGGATGTCTTGATTTTATAGTTGTAAGAG